>NW_027556180.1:83643468-84005968 GCF_003287225.1 Phascolarctos cinereus
TTATGATGGAGACTCCTCCTCTTTCCTGATATTTTCCCTCCCCCCGCCTTTTTAAAGGTATCCAGATTATCCTGTGGGATAAGATAGTTTCTTTCCCATGTCTAGATTTGTTTTAGTTTAAAAGCCAGAAAGAAAAATCTAGTAATATATGTATTTATATACATGTGTATGTATATATAAATGTATGTATGTGTATATATGTATATATCTGTATGTCTGTGTATAGGTATATATGTATGCATGTGTATGCCTATATTTATATGTGTGTATATATATGATACATGTGTGTATATATAGCATATGTGTATATCTGTGCATATGCAAATATAAGTACATGTACATACTTACATATACACATATGTGTGCATATGTATGTATATCAATTCATTCATCTATCTATCTATCAGCTCTCTATCTGGCTATCTATCTATTTACTTATTCATTCCTAGTTCCTTCAAGGCTAGGCTGTGATGCCCTCTTCTACAATGGCTTTCTTGATTCCTTCAGCTTCTAGCTCCCCCTCTCCCCAGTTAATTTGTAGTGTGCACATGTGTACTGACTGTCCCACATTCTCAGTTACTGGCAGGTCCTTCGAGAGCTTCAGGGCCAGTGGTACTGGAATTTGACCTCTATTCCTGTGGAACCCCTAACTTTATCTCCAGCAGGAAGCTAGGTTGGAGGGGGAGGAGGGGTCTTTGTTACTGATTTTTGTTTGTTTCTTTCTTGCATATTTTTTTCCCTTTTGGAGTAAGTAAAGCTTCCTTGAATCTGTGGTGGTTGCAGATGACATGGGTTTTGGTTGGAAACGGTACCTGAAAATAGCTCTCCCTGACAGAATTAATATTGCCGTTGCTGTTGTTAATAATTCATTCAGTCATGTCTGACTCTACGTGACCCCAGGGACCACAGCACTCCAATACTGTCTATGGGTTTTCTTGGCAAGGATACTGGAGTGGTTTGTTACTTCCTTCTCTAGTGGATTTAGGTGAACAGAGGTTAAGTGACTTGCCCAGGTCACATTACTAGTGTCTGAGGACAGATTTTAACTCAGGTCTTCCTGACTCTAGGCCCAGTGAGAAATCAAGCTACCTCATTCATACCTCAGAATTTAACATACCTGGAGCAATTTTTATCAATTAAGGACCAAATATTTATTAAGCAAGTTCCCACTATGTGTCAGACATCATGAGAATAGAGAAACAAAAATGAAATCATCTTGCCTTCAGAGAACATACATCCTGTTAGGGGACACAACATATACACCTATCAGCACATACAAGCTGGGCAAAAACTGAGATATAGAAGATGAAATGTCACATGTGAGGCACAGCAAGAAAGCTAAGCCAGATTGTAGAGTATATAAAGAGAGTTAATAGTACAATAAAAACATGGAAAGCCTCGCACAAAATAATGAAGAGTGAAATGAGCAGAACCAAGGGAATGCTGTATACAGTAATAGCGATATTGTTTTAAGAATAAGTTTTTTTGGGGGGGCAGCTAGGTGGTGCAGTGGATAGAACACAGTCCCTGGATTCGGGAGGACCTGAGTTCAAATCCGGCCTCAGATCAAACACTTGACACTTACTAGTTGTGTGACCCTGGGCAAGTCACTTAACCCCATTGCCTAGCCAAACAAACAAACAAACAAACAAACAAAAAAAGAATAAGTTTGAGGGAATAAGTCATTTTGACTATAATAAATATCCAAATTAGCTATAAAGGACCTATGAAAGAAGATGCTATCTGCTTCCAGAGACAAATAGAAGTACATATGGAATGGTTTTGCGTACGTGTGTGTATACACATATTTGTGTCTAGTAGCCATCTCTAGGTTGGGGGAGGAAGAAAAAATAGCAAAAAAAGAAATTTTCACGATAACTTTATTATATATTTAAAAGGAATAGCAAGTTGTACATAACAGATTTACAGTTTCATACGCAATTATCTTTTTATTATACTTAGTTGTAGAAATGCTTGTTTTATTCCATAAATTAAAAATCAAATAAATTTAAAAACCAATAAATTTGCAATTTCATGTGCAATCATCTTTTTTTCTATTGTACCACGTTATAGAAATGCTTGCTTTACCTCTCAAGTTCAGAATAAAATGAATAAAAGTTTTAAAGAGTATAATAAGACTCCAAAGGTAGGCTGGAGCCAGACTGTGAAGTAGTTTAGATGCCAAACAGAGAAGATTGTGTTTGTTCCTAGAGCTGACAGTGAGCAACTACAGTTTATTGAGCAGGGGAATGATACCGTTACACCTAAGCTTTCAGAAAATCACTTGGGCAGCTGTGGAGGGTGGATTGGAGAGAGGAGATACTTGAGACAGGGAGACTCTAAGAATAAAAACAACAACAATGACAAGGGCACGAGGACAGCTAGCATATTCATAGCACTTTGAGGTTGACAAAGCACTTTATAATCATTATTATTATTTCAGGCAATTGGGATTAAGTGACTTGCCCAGGGTCACACAGCTAGTAAGTGTCAAGTGTTTGGTCTGAGATGGTATTTGAACTCAGGTCCTCCTGACTTCAGGGCTGGTGCTCTATCCACTGCGCCACCTAGCTGCCCCACAATTATTATTTCTTAAGCCTCAAAACAACCCTGTGAACTAGGTGCTATTGTTTTCATCAGATGAGGAAACTGAAGCTGAGAGAGAGGTTAGGTGACTTGTCCAGGGTCAGATAGCTATGGCTAGTAAGTGTCCGAGGCAGGATTAGAACTTGGATCTTCTTGACTCCAAGTTTGGTGGTCACCTCACTAGGCTACCTAGTTGTTGATGGGTGACCTTGGAGCATCTCTATTTGTCCTAATTAAGGGAATATAATTAAACAGCTTATATAGCACACAATAAAAGCATTTGCCTCAATCGATCAATAAATCAATTTTATTAATTTATCAGGGTAAAAGTCAAATAACTCTTCCAGGGAAAGTAAGGCACTAGTTTCTTCTCTCCTTGGAAGGTAGAGTTGAATAATAGTGCACATATGGGCGATCAGCATGAACCTGAGCGTTCAAGGTGAGAGCTCACATTTTCTAACCCCATACACCACTCAAAATGTGATAAGTACAATGGTCTTTCAGGAAAAATGCCTTTGAAGTTGGCACTCTAACAAGCAGGCCAGCCCTTGTGTGCGTGCTAAAGGGATGCCTTTAGTCTGCTCAGCTCAATTTCTTTAAACAAGAAGAAGGCACTGGATCAGAGAACCTTCGAGACCTGCTCCACTGAAATCTTGATAACGCACCAGGGTCTAAACATGTAGTCCCAGGAGCTCCATAGACTCAGACTTCATGACTGAAAGGCACATTCACTGGAAACGTGGAGTAGCGACAATTACAGGGTTGGGCATCAAAGCTGTTGTGTGGATGTTTTTCAATTGCCAATTACAGCTGCTTGTACAACTCAGTTACCAAAAGCATTGTGGCATGGCTTGATGAATAAACACTTCTGGCTAATTGGAAAAATGTATTTATAGAGTACCATGTTGCAATCCTCCATATCTCCTTTATTATTGCTTCTTGGCATCTTGCCCGTGATGTGGCAACCACTCTTTTTGAATAAGACTTGACTGTATTAGGCAGATTCTCCCCCTCCTCCTTCAACTCCAACCGCACAGCTGAATATTCATCCATTTTTCTCTACCCTTTGCTACCTCCTGTCCTCTTTTTCCTTTGACCATGCAAAAATCTGGCTGTCAGAAGCTCTGAAATTACAAATCTCTGAAGCTAGGTTTCAAAGCTTTCTTGGCATCCAGTGTATGAAAAAAATAATGCCTTTCTTTATCTCAGTGAGGAGCAGTGAGGAAAAGAAGACAACTTATTTACATTGACTAAAATAGTTATTTAAAATTTTAAAAATAACATTAGTTACCATTTGAATGAACCTAAGATTTTTTTGGGAAGAAATAATTACAAGGCAATGTGAGTAGGACTGACAGCTGGTTTTACTGAAAGGAGTGGCAAATACCTCACCATCTTTTTTAGCTTGATTCTAATGCCACCATCTCCATGAAGCCTTCTCCGATTCCCTCCATTTGTTAGCATTTCATATCTAAACAATATGTAAGAATTTATCAAAGGAAGGAGGAAAACCAGAATTTATTTTAGTAATATTTTATTTTTCTGCAATTACATGTAAAAACAATTTTTAACATTCTGTTTTGAAATTTTGAGTTTTAAACTCTCTCCCTTCCCCCCAGATGATAAGCAATTTGATATAAATTTTGCATGTGCAACCATGCAAAATATATATTTTATATTAGTCATGCTGCAAAGGGAGACAAAAACCAAAAAAAAAAAACCTCACAAAAAGTGAAGTGAAAAATATTAATTTTTGACCTGCATTCAGACTCCATCAGTTCTCTCTGGATATGGATATTTTTCATCATGAGTCTTTTGGAATTGTCTTGGATCATTGTATTGCTGAGAATAGCTAAGTCATTCACAGTTGATCATCATATATTATTGCTGTTACTGTGTACAATGTTCTTCCGGTTTTGCTCACTTCACTTTGCATCTTTCCAGGTTTTTCCAAAACCAGCTTTCTTGTCATTTCATATAGCATAATAGTATTGCATTATAATCATATACCACAACTGAAACAAACATTTATTAAGGGTCTACCAATGTGCTAGGCACTGTGCTAAGTACTTTACAAATTTTATTTCATTTAATACTCACAACAACTTTGACAAGTAGGTGTTATTGTTATCCCCATTTTACAGATGAGGAAAATGAGGCAAATACAAGTTAAATGACTTTCCCAGAGTCATACAGCTAGTAAGTGTCTGAGGCTGGATTTGAACTCAAGTCTTCCTGCCTCCAAACTCAGTGCTCTATTTGCTGCTCCACCTAGCTGCCTCATAGTTAGTAGGGATACAATGGAAAAAGTAAAGTCCCTGCCCTCAAATGACTCGTTCTATTGGAAGAGTTAACATATACATAATTAGTACATGCAGAATTTAAAAGAGAAAAATGAAGTTATAGAATTATAGATTTTTAAGCTGGAAGCAGCCTCATAGACCAAGTCATCTAATCTCTTTCATTTTATAGAAGAAGCAGTAGGACCAGAGAAATTAAGTGTTCTTGCATAGCATCATATTATAATGAATGACCAAGGCAAGATGTGAATGCTCCTAGATGAGCTTGAGGGAAGATTGTAAGCTAGTGGCTTCAAACTTATTAAAAAATCTTTTGATAACTGATATTTCAAAACAATTGGTTGCCTTTATAATTCCATGTATTTTATTTTTTGCATTTACTAACATTATTCTGAGAAGGGCTTCATAGACTTTTCTAAACTGACAAAAGATCCTATGATACAAAAAAGAGTAAGGACCCCCGTACTATGCAATGTTTTCTCTCATGTTAGAGGCATAAAGAAAAAAAAATCCAATTCTCTCACATCACAACTTCCTTTGTTTATGTGGATGTATAGTATTTTTGTTTGGGGGTGCTTTGGTAGGGAGAAGGAGAAGCAGGATTGTGGCAGAAACCCGGGAGAACATACCCCAAAGATTAATTCTAAATGCTTTTATTAGCTTACATTTAATGTATTTCTCCCAAGGGAACTACACCCTATACAAGTAATAAAACAAATACATTGCAGATTTGGGAAACCAAAGGGACTAATTTCTGACAACTCTGAATCTTAATACTGTTCTCACACAAGCTTGGAAAATAGGAAGGAATTTTTTTGTATCCTCCCTAGGGACAATGATTTTTTTTTAACATGATTTTTAAAAAGTTAGGTGATTGAAAATAATGACAAAGTTTTGTCATATTGAAGTGGGATAGTATATGTAATGGTAAAAATCTTATCCTAAGGTGGTTTACTTGACTGCTTTCTGACTAAAGTATTTATATTGAATATGTTATCAATGGTGATAGAGAGCCAGCCTTGGAATCGGAAGACTTGGGTTCTGTCAGAAGACCTGTCTCTGCCCACTTAATAGCTATGGGACCCTGAACAGTGCTCTAGGCAATTCTGTGAGGCTGTAATGTTCCTGCATTGGTAGAGGAAGTTCTTTCCCCTAGAAATTACCTATACCAACAAAATCACAGGTCCGGTTCCTAGGCTTATCTTATCCTACAAGCCATGGCCATGGAAACCATTATATCATTGTAAGGATGAAAACCAGAGGTGCCTATACTGTTGACCAAATGATTAAAATGGATTCTGTCCCCTATAGGTACAGCACCTCATCTTAATCTCAGAGTTTCTATTTCCTCACTTGTAAAATAAGACTAAAATATATGATTCATAGAGTTGTTATAAGGAATAATAACAGCATAGACATAGTGTGTTAAGGTTTTCAAAGACCTTTACATGTGTTATCTCATTTAAACCTCATACCAAGCATTGTAAAATAGGTGTTATTATTGTCCTCATTTTACAGATGAGGAAACTGAGGCATAGAGTGGTTAAGAGCCTTGCCCAGGGTCATACAGCTAGTATGTGTTTGAGGAAAAATTCAGATTCAGGTCTCCCTGATTCCGAGCCCCAGGTTCTATCCATTGCATTTTGTCTTAAAAGGAAAAGTGCTCTGTAAACTTAGAAAGTTATATAAATGTGTTATTATTAGTGGCAGAGAAAACCCCCCCCCCAACATTCTTATCATATTTGATGGAGTTAAGGACAGCTAATTGGTACAGTGGATAGAGCTCCAGGCCTGGAGTCCAGAAGATCCTAGGTCAAATCTGGCCTTAAACACTTACTAGCTGCATGACACTGGGCAAGTCATTTCATCTCTCTCTCAGTTTCCTCATCTGTAAAACGGAGATAATAATAGCACCTACCTCCCAGGGTTGTTGTGAGGACAAAATGAGATAATATTTGTAAAGTTCTTTGCACTGTACCTGGCACATAGGAGGCATTATAGAGATGTTAGCTATTGTGATAGTGATGATGATGATGATGATGATGATGATGATGATGTCAGATAGAAATAGTCCTGGAACACTTCACTGTCTTGTCATTATTCTTCTATAATTTTATCTGTTCTATTAAATGGGTAAATAATAACTGTTTATGTAGTCAAATAAAAGTTATTAAACTATAAGATCATGTTTATTGGTATAGCCAAACATCACACCTTCCTGTAGGAGTTATAATACTTTGAATCCATATTATAGAGCTGGAAAAGACTTATTTTCTAGTCAAATCCTTTAATTTTATAGATGAAGAAACTGAGACCTGACAAGATTAATTGATTTATCCAAGGTCATATATCAAATTACTTAATCTTGGTTGGGCTTAAGTTTCTTTATTTGGAAATTAAAGGCTTTTTACTCCATTACTTCTAAGATCACTGCCAGCTGTGGCATTCAATTTGATGCTTCTAAATCAGTGGCTTTGAACAAGTCACTTTGACATCAGTGCTATTCTTGTGAGAAAGAGAGGGTTAAAACCTTGATAAAGCAATTGCAGGAAACAAATCAGAAATATTCCAATCACCCATAGTAACTGAGATGTCCCCATCACGTCCGTGGTTGTGAAAGTGATGCCTTCTTCTATTGCAGTGTGCATCACATTTTCCACGGATTCATTTAGCAATATTAGGTTGGAAATCCATTTCGTTTTGAGTCTATGGTACCACATAGATAGGATTACAGGTATCAGTTTTCATTATTGTATTTGCAGAGTTAAGTGGGATATTTACATCCTGTCTGCATGAGGAATCAACAAACATCATCCGTAAATTGGACAGAAAATTCCCAAGAACCAGAGCTCTTTCTGAACATTTCTGTAGGAACTCTTGGCATCAAAGCCAAACTGCCCTCCCTGAGCCTGTGTGCTTGTTGGCTGACTTCAGCTGATCTACTTGACAGTGAGGAATACTGACAGTGGAACTACATTCCCCAAACACTGACTTTTCCATTGCATTGAAAGATGACAAATGGTTGTTCATTCCTGTTGATGAGCACATCACGAAACCAATATAGTGGTGTAATCCCCCCACACACACACAAGATAAGGGGAAAATGTATTGGAAATCAACATGATTTATGTTTTCCCTCACTTTTCCCCTTCATCTGACCAAAGATGTCACTCACCACTTTAGGGAAGAGCAGAAACGGACATGTTCTTGAATGGCTGGAATAGCATGTGTGTATGACAAGGTCACACTAGCTCCTGTGGCTAAGACTCACTTTTTTCATTGAGAGAAGAAATCCTCAGTGTTCTACAAGCTGTTCACTGACATCCCTGGTATTGGACTTGACACCCCAAATGATACTTCTTGGGGAGAAAACTTGACAGACATCTATGACTCCTATTTATATGTAACTAAAAAACAGTGCCACAGAAGTGTGCATAAGCCCCCATCAACATTTGCCGTATTGCTTTTGATCCACTCCTCAGGTAGCATGTAGACCTGTTGACTTATTTAACTGAAAGCTCTTGGTAAGATGGCTACTTTTTCATTCACATCAGTGTGTAAAGTTTTTCTGCATTTGGATGAAATGGTACCCAGTAAGATGCTGAACTAGTGTCACAGACATAACACCACAGATTCCTGTGGAGCAAGAAGGGATATGAATTCACAACATTCTCTTTTCCCAAAGAGAAAAGAGCATAGCCCTGCTGCCTCTTCTGTCTCTGAGGTAGGATTTTCTCTTCTGGTCCCTCCTAGCTTCTACCTCTTTTCTGGTATGATGGGGCAAAGGTTAGTCTCTGGTACCCATGGCCACATAGTGAGAAGGCAGGACTCATTGGAAAAGACTGTCATGTTGCAAGAAGATCAAAGGCAAAAGGGAAGGAGGATGGCAGAGGATAAGTTGGATAGATAGTATCATGGAAGCAATGGCAGACTTTGAGAGATAGTGGAGGATAGAAAGGCCTGGCATGCTGTGGTCCATGGAGTCACAAAGAGCTGTACGTGACTGAACAACACCCATGCTCATGCCTTCAACAGCAGCATCATTCCAACAAGGGAATACCACCTCAACAGTGAAAGAGTAGCATGAATAAATCTCCATCAGGAAGTATGAAGAAGAAATTAGAAAGATGGGAGAAGGGAAGATGTCTTTGAGCTACCTGACCTCTCAACCATGGGGAGAAAGTTTGCTAATGTCAGGTTTTTCTTCTGCTCTGGTTGCTGCTGTCTTGCTACCTGCAGCAGAGGATGCTGGTGTCCACCCCCGGACAGCCAAATAGCTCTCGGTCCTATTTGGACTTCCTTTGTCTTGCTTTGACTCTCTTGAGTAGCATTGGTCCTATTCTTCCTCTAGTTCTGGGCTTTCCTGGAGATGAGGATACAATGCTTTTTGCTCCTTCTCTGTCTTTCTTTTTTCTTCTTTCCCCAGTCTCAATTCAAGTTCTGTCCTGTTGCTTACATCACCAATAATTCCTTAGCCAGATAGATGAGTGAACACTCAAATTTCCAGGAGTCTATGACAGTCTTGGTCACCCCTTCTGCCTGAGGAGGAATGGAAACTGTCTACTCCTACTATTAGAACCGGAAGGGATGTTATCTCATCCAATCCCTGCATTTTGCAAATGAGCCTCTGATGCACCAAGAAACTAAATGTCATCTCCATGATCATACAATGAGTTAGTGTCAAAATGGGAGTAGAAGCTAGGTGTGAAGGACTGCAGTTGTTACTAACTTTATTAACTAACTATATGATAGTTATATACTCACTGACTTGAATTTTACATTGGTTTAAGTTTTGGTTTCCTGGGAACTATTCTCCCTAGTTCCTACCTGCGCTCCAATCTAAGAAAAAGATGCATTCATCACCTACCCCTAATTCCTTGTTGCTCCCTCTCAGAGATACCCTATAAGGCTATACCTTAGAAGACATAAATAGCATACTCAGTCTGGGGTCAGATTAATTGGCACCTATACTCTGCTACAATTAGGATAAGTAGGTAGCACAGTGAATAAAGTGCGGGGTCTGAAGGCAGAGAGACTCATCTTTCTGAGTTTACATCTAGCTGTGTGACCCTGGGCAAGTCATTTAATCCTGTTTACATTAGTTTCATCATCTGTAAAATGAGCTGGTGGAGGAAATGGTAAATCACTCCAGTATCTTTGTCAAGAAAATCCCAGATAAGGTAACAAAGAGTCAGACACAACTGAAAGGACTGAACAAAACAACTCCACCATGACATGGTCATTTAACCTCTGCTTGGTATGATAAATAGCGTGAAATGGGTTGCTTCACTTTCTCAGATTCAGCTCACATCCTAGTATTTAATAATTATAAAATTTGTTGCTGTTACTATGTGCCAACCCAGATGCCTTGAACTGAGTGAGGGGAAGGAACCAATCTCCCTTCACTAACCCATGAGAAGCTCAGCTCAGGCTAGGGTATGAGCTTCTAATTCTTTTTGTTCCATGGACTGCCTTGGCAGTCTGGTAAAGTGTATAGATCTCTGCTCAAAAAAATGTTTTCATATGCATAAAACAAAATACATAGTATTAAAAAGGAAACCAAAGGATAATGAAAATAAAGATGGGATATTGTTCCCATCTAAGTTCACAGACACCCTGAAATCTATCCACATTTTTCAGTCGTGTCTGACTCTTCATGACCCTTTTTGGGGTTTTCTTAGCAAAGATACTGGAGTGGTTTGCCATTTCCTTCTCCAGCTCATTTTACGCATTAGGAAACTGAGGCAAAGAGGGCTAAGTGATTTGCCCAGAGTCACACAGCTAGTAAGTGTCTGAGGCCAGATTTAAACTCAAGAAGATGAGTCTTCCTGACGCCAGGACCAGTGCTTTATCTATCTCACCACCTAGATTCCCCTCCATAACTTTGCTACCTCTTTCCTATTCATTCTAAATCTATTTCTTTCAGGTTTTTGGAATTACAAGGCCCATTCAGCCAAATATGTTCAGTTTCTTTCTAAACCAACTGATCAATTGAACAGTCAAAACAGATAACATAGTAGCCTCCAGTAGACACAGTTAGTAAATACTGCTTGATAATGATTTTGACACATTTTGGGATTTTCTAGAATCTGGATCTCAATATGGCTTATGAGGTTTTAGAGTGAAATTGTCAATGTAATAATTTGCAGGTGGGTGAAAATTCCATGGAGGGTAAAACTAGAAATTCATTATAAGGGGGCCTCAGGAGAAGAATACTTTCTACCTGCAATAAGAATGGTTAAGACGTTTTTGTAATATCCTTCAAAGTACTTTAATGCATCAAAATACTCCGAGGACCTCAGCTTCATACGGTCCCTGTTTTGACACCTACTAAATATATGACACTGGGCAGGTCATTTTACTGCTCTAAGCCTCGGTTTTCTCATTTGTAAAATGAAGGGAATTGGGTTAGATAACCTCTAATCTGCCTTCTAGCTCTATGCATCTATGAAATTGGAAAGCATATATAGCCTGGTGTTCCTAAGAGGCATTAAATTATTATTTTCTTAAAAATTGGTTCCAGATTGAAAAAAAAAAAAGTTCAGAGGCCTTCTAACCTATTTATTAATGCTTTTTTTTTTTTTTTAGCATTTTTCACTTTAATTCTCTAGGGAAAAGATTTTGTGACCTGTTCTTTCTCTGAATTTGGGTATACTGATTCTTAGTTTCTATACAATGAATCTAGGAGGTGAACGCCACTTATGTCCTTTTATTCTGGGTTCTGCATGATTCCTACACAGATCGTTGTTGGTAATAAATGCTTGTCCTTCATAATGGATATGTAAACACTGTCAATTAAAAACAATCAATGTGAAATTGTTTAGAGGGAAGATGTAATCAAATCAGAGATGCTCTCCTTGACATCCATTTCATGAATCATGTACTCAAAAGGAAAAAGAATTTTTGGGAGCAAGGGGTTGATGGGGACAGGGTTGGTGGGCAGATTATCTGTGAAAATCCACCCTTTCTTATTACATACAAAAGAACTGAGAATCTGCCATCCAGAAATTTGAAGACAGGTATTGATATTTTTGCATCATTGCTATTATTCTCACAACACATAATTATTTTGCTTATTCATGCTTTCAGGGAATACAAGAAGACAAGTGAATAAGGCAACACCTCCACATCTGGCTAAATATAAAATAGCACGTATTATTTAAGCTTCTTCCAACCATCCCACCTGTCATTTACCTGGAACCCTAAATGGTGGTTGTTGCAAACAGGTTATTACCTATGAGTTTACTTTTTAATGCAAAGACATTAACGCTATTGTGTGTGGAATCTCAAAGGCTATTGCCTCCAGAAAAATTCTTATCCTGGGTTAACTCTCCCTGTCCTTTCATCCCTCTCTACCTGAGCCCTACCCTTCCATTTCCTCTGCCCTGCCCTCCCATCGTTCCCTCTGGAATCTCTGATATTCTTCACCCTGCATTTCTTCATCTCGAAACCTTGTTATCTTGTGTTGTTCACCACCAGTCCTGCAGAAGAAGGGTTTTCTTGCTACCCACTGTCACTGGCAGTTGTCATTTGGGAGTTATTCTATCTGTCTTTGTCACCCTGTCCAGACCTACAATGCCAAACACCTGCTAGACATTTCCACTGGAAGTGAAAATCAGTCCATCAAACTCGATGTGTCCAAAACAGAACTCATCATTTACCTCCTAAATCTGGACCTGCTCCTCCATACTTCTGTCTGGGGCTCCACCATCCTTCCACTCACTTGGCCTTATAACCTCTGAGTTATCTAGAATTTTCCTTCTTTCCTACCACCACCCCCAATCCAATATTCTATTATTTTCCAAGTCTTGTCCATTTTACTTCCACAACATTTCTTATATACATTTTTTTCCTTTTAAAACAGGTGGCCACCTTCAGGTTCTCATCATCTCTCACTAGGATTTCTTTATTCCTTACTGATCTTCTTCCTTCTAGTCTCTTTCATACTCAATTCACTGTCCACACAGCTGACAAAATAACCTCCTTAAGTTACAGGTGTATGCATGCATGCATGCATATGTATATATGTATACGCACATGTATATACATATATGCACACACGTGTACATACACACATACACACATACACACACATAAATATATTCATTAACATTCATTTTTTAAACATTTGAGTTCCAAATTTTTTCCCTTCCTCCAGTCCCTCCCCCATCAAATGAGAAAGCAAGCAATATGATATCAATGTGAAGTCATGCTAAAAATATTTTCATATTAGCCTAAAGTACAGGTCTAACTCCTTTGCTCAAAAACTTTCAACGGCTCCCTACTGCCTCTAAGACAGAATATAAACTTTTCAGCAAGGTGTTTAAAATCTTCACAATCTGATTCCCATCTACTTTTTCAGACTCATGTCACATTAGTCCCCTTAAGAGGCAACTTAATGGGTAGACCGCTGGGTGTGGAGTCAAGAAGAACAGAGTTCAAAATTGGCCTCAGACACTTGTTAGCTGTGTGACCCTGGGCAAGTCATTTAACCTCTGTTTGTCTCAGTTTCCTCAAATATAAAATGGGAACAATAATAGCACCTCCCTCTCAGGGTTCTTGTGAGAATCAAATGAGATAATATTTGTAAAGTGTTTAACATAGTGCCTAGCACATAGTAGGAGTTATATAAATTCTTATTCCCATCCCTTACTTTAGTACATTCCATGTTGTGGCCAAGATGGAGTACTAGCTATTTGCTGAACTTGAAATTCTATCTTCTTCCTTTGCACAAACACTTGTACAAACTTCCCCCATGCCTGGAATATACTCTTGTTTCATTTCTTTCCCCCATAGTATTTATCTTCTTTTCAAGCTCAGATCAGATGTTTCTTCTATGAAGGGTTCGCTGATTCCCCTCACACTTTTGTTCATGCTGTCTAACTACACAGAAACACACATGCATGTACACAAGCGTGTTTATGTACACATGAACATACATGTTTGCATACATACAGTGTGCACATATATTATACACATATATACCTCCATGTATGTGTATTATATAAAAATGGATTATATCCCATAATACATGTATCTCAATATATACTATGTATGTATATAAACACATGTATAGTGTATGTGTATAATGTATGTATATAGAATATACATACACTATATTATATAGTACATATATATATATACACACACACACACAGACACACATACACTATATTCACTCTGCACTTAGCCGAGTTTTTGTACTTAATAAGCATTTAACAAACCTATTGAACTGAATTCAATTCCAATGTTTAAGATACCCTTTGAAGAAGCTTGTGGCTTGTGCAAGTGTCTGGAATACAGATGCCTCTCAGCAGGAGGCTTCAGTCCGCACCTTATGATTTCAAATTGAATTAGACCTCAAGATAGAGCACACATTTGCCCCAGGTCAGTAGGAAGTCCTGTTCACCATCTGCTGGTGTTAGTTTGTACTTTTTGAATGTTTTCTTCTCTCACCTCAGAGGCTTTCGATCTTTGAAGCTGCGGAAAAATTCCGAGTAAATATCTATTAACACTTTTGAGAGTCCTGTGCACAGCCTGAGGGAGGTTGTAGGCCTCTGTCCCAAGAGGTCCTTAGCAACAATACAATCTCATCTGTCTCAGATGATGTGACTGTGTTTACTAATAAACATAGGGAACTTATATCTGGAAATGAGTGCTGTCACCCTAGGAAGCCATTCTCTGACTCCATATATGCTGCTGCTCAAGACCTTTTCAGAATTCCTCTTTTAAAATTGCCTTTAGAACCTTTGGAGCAGAAGTGTGACTACAGTATTGCCCCACAAAGGGAGAGGTTGAGATTCCAAGGACTCACTTGCTTGCTAGAAACTCTATTACCAGAGGTAGAAATGATATGGGAGATCTCAGGATATATTCTAGGGTTCCAGATAATGATAATTAGAACACAAAAATATATCTAAATGCTAATGGCAAGTGTGCCAGGGAACATAAGTTACACATATCAGAGTTTCAAGGTACAGGGACTCCTAATGGGAGGGCTTGGGTTAAAGTGGTGAAAGATGACTCCCTGCACAGCTATGTGGCACAGTGGATAAAGGGCAGGGCTAGGAGTCAGAAAGATCTGTGTTCAAATCCAGCCTCAGATATTAACTAGCTCTGTGATCCTGGGCAAGTCATTTACTCTGCTTGCCTCACTTTTCCTAGCTGTAAAATGGGAATAGTAAAAGCACCTACCTCACAGGATCCTCGTGAGGACCAGCTCAAATTTTTGTTATTCCTTCAGGAAGCTATAAGGAGTGGAGATGATTTGGACTTGAGCTGGAACTTAGAAAACAGAAGATCCTTCTGATAAGTCCATCTGATCGAGTCCCCCAAATACCCAGAAGAGGACAGAATTTCCTTTCAAAGCCAGAAGTGTGATTTTGATTGTTTCTCTCTTATAAGCCAATATTCTATTTTGTATAATAGTTAGTTGCATATTTGTCTATTTCTTCCAATAGATTACAGGCTCCCTGTGGGCAGAGACTGAGCCCTATTTTAAAAAAAATTTTTCTCAACCTAAAACAAAACTTTGCATAGAGTAGATACTTAATGAATGCTTTTTGAATGAATATCTGTGATGATGTTAGGGGCTACCTGGTCCACTCTCTCTGCCTACCCACTGATGCTATGACATTTTTTTTAACAGAGCCTTTCCATCATAATTAGAAGTAAATGGCTTAACATGCAAACAAAGCTTGATATATATGGGCCTAGAGTCACAGACATTATTTGATGCAATGATTGAAAAGTTCTGCTCTATGCCATAGCCATATTATCTAAGAATCCCCGTTATGGAAATGGTTCATGTAGTGACTGGGGAGGGGGGAGGCGCAAAGAAAGGCATCGTTGTAATGGATAGGACACTTGACTTGGAATCAAGATGATCTGAGTTCAAACTTCTTCAATCATTTACTAGCTGTGGGACTCCTGGAAGTATCACTTAACCTTTCTAGGTCTGTTTCCTTATCTATAAGAATGGGGACATCAAACTCAATGGCCTCTCAGCTCCCTTTCATCTCTACATCTATGACCCCAGGATCCTATTAGAAATTCATAGAGGCATAGAATTGGAGTAGGAGGGGACCTTATGGATCAACTAGTCGGTCCCTCACCTCATTAAATGAGGAGGATCACATGGCTCCCAAAGACAATTTAGGATTTGTCTGGTTCAGTAGTCTATGGGATCGATCAGGTCTTGGAGAGAGGGAAGGGGAATCAGGGGAAGAAACAGGCACAGTAATGGTCTGGTGTTCTCGGGCATTTTGCCTGAATCATAGGAGTAATGCCTAGTATGTTTTGTAAAAGTTGTTTTTCACATTTGGGATATACTCTGTTTGGTATCTGAAAAATTCTTTTGAGTGAGTCTCTATTCCACCTTCATGTGAAAAGGCAGGGACCATGCCATGAGGCACATGGGCAAGTAAAGTCTTTGCATAGGTGAAGTCTTAAAGGCATGCCTTGGTGCTAGTTGACTGGCCAATGTCCTCCTGCAGTAGCAGAGGAATATGAGGTGTGACTGTAAGGGAGAATAGGAAAGGCTCTCTAGGGACAGAGAACCTTCACACTCATGGTAGTCCTTGACATCTTGTAAATTCTTTGTCTTGTTCCACTGCCTTCTGCTTAGAGATCCAGTGGCTATGCATGTGCATGTGTGTGTATCTGTTGGAAGGACAGCGACTACAAAAGTGCCACTTATTTTATCTGTCTTGGGCTATGAAACTAAACATTATGAAGATGAGGACTGCATCTCATTCAGTTGGGGGAATGGACCAGTGCTGAGATGAGTGCCCCCAGACTTGGCTGCAGACTCCTCCAGGCTGCTTCTAGATGCAGCCTTTCCCCTTCCTTGGGAGGATATGCCTGCTTCGGAGAACTTGATCTCTGACCCTTTTAATTTTTCTTTCCTTTAAACGTGGAAACTGTTCAATCAGTATCCCCCAAAGTATCCCTGTTGGCCATCTTGCTCAATGCAAACATAGTGGTAAGATGTGGTTCATACATTCCCAGTGCACGCACGAGAATTTTTTTTCCCTGCCACATTCTCCTGCATTGGCAGTTAACGCTGTCAGCAAGGTCACCTTTCAAAATGAAAGACGCTAGCACACATGCATGCATAGATATGAGTATATATTTATGCAGGGCTGACCTTTTGTCAGGATAGGATAGGTGGCTGTTTACACCATTAGCATTTTCAGGGGGGCCTCAAACATTTTATTTGGCAGGGAAAGGGAGCAATACTGGGCAAGCCACATGCACCAGGGGGCAATGAGTCAGGGAATGAGGGGATGTCTTACTTACCAATCCTACTTATGTACTGTATTACATACAACACTCTCCCCTCCAAGGCCGTGCTGTTTTCCAACATGTGAATCTATTCATTAGGTTCACGGCCTTCAGTGACATAGCATAAGATTTCTAAATGCAGACACAACCACCATTCTGGAAAAAAAAAAAATAAAGGTTTCCTGGAACCTCTGTGACTTCAGGACCCTTTGAATTGCCTAAGCAGAAGAGATTCCTCCTAAGACTGACGTACATTAAAGTGGAGTGCTGGTTTCTTTAAGAATCGAGCTGCCCATTAATTAAAGTGGTTTTCTTTTTCTTGTGTTTTTTCATTGATTCCTTTGATTCAGCTTTTCCATTGTGTTCTGCCTCCCCTCCCCTCCACATACTTCGCCAGGATAACTCCTAAACCACATGGCTGATTGAACCATTCCTTTATGCATCTGATTTTGCTTTCTAAGAATATCGTTGACTACCCTCCTGCTCAGCCTGTACCAGTTTCCTGGAAATGGTATCATCCTTAAGTTGCAAGGACAACTCACCCTTGGAGGGGCAAGGTGAATCTGACATCACAATGTTTAAGGAAAATCTTCCATGTACTTCTTAGAGCACACATTCAATGTCTTTTTCAGATGGTTCTTTTCTAGTTTTCATTTCCCAGGGGAGCCCCCACCCCCTCACACTCTCCCTTTAAAAAATGCATGTTTGACATTTGCTGGTGTTCTAGATACAGAACTAGAAATGCCAGACCCTCTTCAGGCATTCAATGAACCTCTCACACTAACATCTGAAAAGTTAACAGGAAACAGTCTGTAAGAGTATGATCTGAAATTGTGACAAGTCTTTCGGAATTGCTGAAGAATTCACTTTGGCCCAAGTTAAGTGCTTGTAAAAAATCTATTTTGGTTCCTACGCTGATGTGTTCTGTGACCACATTTTCTGTAGGGGAAGGAGATTTTTCCCACTAGCTTCTTTTGTTTCCTAATGCCTCCTCAAATATATCTAGACCTTGGACTTCTTTTTCCTGAAGGGCCCTATCTCCCCCAGGATGTCTACCCTATTGGTCTGCTATGTACCTCCCCTTCTTACTTGACCTGATTTTTTTTTTAACTAATTGAATCACTCCTACTGTTCTATAGCAGAGGTGGGGGCATTATTACCAATAGGTCATTATTAAAAGTATGTGTAAGTTAAGTACCTGTCTCCTTACCAGCAGGTCTCCAGAAAGTTACTCTATATAATTTATGGGTCAAAAATTCTTTCCAACTCATAGCTCACAAGTCCTCACCAACACAGTCGTATTTACTTTTGCTAGTCAGCCAGAAGACACACTTCATTCAAGGCAAGCAAAGGCATTTAATGAAGTAGTATAGTAATAAAAGTAACAATGGGACATTATCCTATACATCTTGAGCTTACCTTCCCACAATACAAGCATCTTCACTGGGAAATGGACCTGCCTAGAAATCATTTATGGGCAGCAGTGTGCTGGTTAATGTTTAACAATCAGCTCTTCAAAAAGAAATACAGGCATTACATACTTTTAAACTTAATCTAAATTATTGACATTTTCTCCATCACTTTCTTCAGTCAATCAATAAACATTTATTAAGCACCTACTATGTGGTAGGCATTATGCTAAGTGCTGGGGATATACAAAAAGAAGCAAAAGACAAACCTATGCCCTAAAAGAGCTTGCAATCTAATGTCTAGACAATCAGCAAAACACTGAATCAAGCCCTGATTTGTAGCATTTGCTGTTTGTCAAGGTATACACGCTTGCACTGAAATCTAACAGTTGGCTCTCATGAGCTGGTTCAAACTGGCTCCGGCACATGTCTGCTCATGGGGCACAGATATGTGGGGAATTTATGTTGTTGGGTCATACATGTGGTGTATTACACAGGTTGGGAACACATGTGACTAGAGCATGTGTGTGGAAGAGCAAGTCATGCCTCCTAAATTGGAGATCTGTTGTTATCAGCTGGGAATTTCATAATGCTAATCTCTGCTAAGCTGGTTCCCCACCAGTCATCCCTCTCCATTTTTCCCTGATGGGCATCATGTTTCAGTAGGTATTATGTCTCTGCTCTAGCTTAGCCAGCTATATAACTGAAGAGAGATCTAATACCCTGGTTAATAAACCTTTCCCTTGCAAAGGATTGTTGTGAAGACTGAAATCTTAAAGACTATAAAAACATGAGCTATCATTATACTAGAGGCCTCCTCCAGCCTCCTCCTACTGATACACTAATAATCAGTTAGATTTTCAGATTAGCTAGATGCCATCCAGCAGACTGACATAAGGGAAAATCAGTAGATTGGGCACCAGGAGACATGAGTTCTGGTACTGTCTCTGCTAAGTAGTATAACCTTGGGCACTTTGTTTCACCTTTTCTATACCTCAGTGTTCTCATCTGTAAAATGGGAATATTAATACTTCCCTCCCCCCCCATCAGCCTCACAAGGTTGGGGTAGGGTTCAAATGACAAAAGGTATCCAGAAGTACTTTGTAGCCTCTAAAGCACCAGACAAAATTAGTCATCACTGTTATTGTCATTATTGCAATTTTGTCTTGGATGACTGAGGCATAGACTTTAGTATTGAGAGATGAGATTCAGATTAAATGAGTTTAACTGAAGGCAGTGAGAATATCATCAAAATACATAGCCTGGTTTAATGGAAAGAGCATTGGATTAAATGACAGAAAACCTGTTTAAACTCAGCTCTTCCACCTACTACCTGGGTGCCCTGGGAGCATTTCTTGTACTGGAGGTCTCCCCCAGGTTTCTCCCAATGATACATAAAGAATCAGAATTTCAGATTAGCTAGTTGCCTTCAAGAAGGATGGAAGGGCTGACTGTGCTGAGGTGTGTGGCCTTGGGCGAATCACATTACCCCTTTCTGCTGCAGTTTCCTCATCTGTGAATGACAAGATGATCTCTACCGTGCCTTCCAGCTTTTGATCCTCCATCCTCTAAGCTCTGAATAGCCTGTGGGCAGTTTGGATTGTCAATAGGAGTCAGTGATGGGCTCAATACTGGTTCCAATGGGTGTGTGTGTGTGTGTGCGTGTGTGTGTGTGTGTGTGTGTGTGTGTGTTTTAAGTGCGCCATAGGTGGAATGGTGGCTGAAAGTTGTTGTATATTTTTTTTTGGGGGGAAAGAGATATTAAAGAAAGGGACACCAAAAAATAGCATTAAGGGAGGAGGGTTGTACAGCCAAGGCAGGACAAAGACAAAATCTAATAACTTTACTATTTTACCTGTGATCATAGGATCATAGATTTGGAGTTGAAAGGCACTTTAGGGGAGATCTACTCCAATGCCCCCCATTTTACACATGAGGAAACTGAGGCCCAGAGATATTAAGTGACTCACTCAAGGCTACCTATGCAGTATGTGAGAGAGCTAGGTTCTCTGACTCCAAATTCAGTATTCTTTTCCATTGTACCATGCTGGATTTGCCCTGAGTATGTTCTCAACTCCAGTCCATTGCTATCTCATTGCTATCTAAAATTTAAATTGTCTTTGTTTGGTGCCTATGAGATCCAAAGGACAGTAGAGAGGTGTATGATGGGTGTCAAGAGGCTGCAGTATATTACCAAGGCTGACTTATTTATGTAAAAAAATCATCAGGGACCTATATTACCAGAAAAGGAGATGGGATGGTTGTGTAGTAAGAGCAAGAACAGATGGACAGAGGGAGGGATAACAGATGGACAGTCTGAGGGGTGTACTGGAATCCTCAAAATATTAAAAGACCTAGAGGACATTCTCTGGTGCACTTGGCAGATCTGGTAGGTAGGATTTATGGGTCTTTATAAAGGAAGAGAAGGCTGCAATGTGAACCAGTGAAATAGGCACCCACATTCATGAAATTACAGATCCATCAGCTTACCAAAGTCAAAATCCGGGCCAATTCAGAAAGCTGAATTCTGTAGTTCCTGCTTGTTACTGTTGGTTGTTTCTTCATGTAATCATAGGGGTCTCTATGTTAGATTTGTGGTTTGATGAAGCAGATTTAAAAGGCTCCCTGTTTGTAGGAATTTTGCCCTTGAAAGTGCAGTTAGAAAACATGTGATTGGACGCCCCCAGTTAGATTGGGAAAACTACCTAACAATGTTGGATGGGGTTTAGGATCCCAGCTCTAAGCTAGGAACGATCATTCTCTCTTGTGGGGCTCCTAGGGCTGGCCTACACCTGCAAACAAAGGGATACAAGGAAATCCAAAGATAGGGTCAACGCCAAGTGTTTATGAGAAATGCAATTAGGTCCATCAAATGTATTCTTCAAAAGAATAAAGGAACATACCCAGAATGGTACCAGTCACATCCATCTTTAAGCAAAGCATGAGAGGAAGATAAGGTCAGCCAGTATCTGAGTAGCTTTTTTTTTTACCTCAGCATTCAAAATCTCTCAAGTAAGCATCATTAACAAAAACCAACAAAAAAACCCAGTCTTACGCAATCCACTTTAGATTTTGCTTCTTTGGTTTTGGAAGAAAATGGGAAGGAGAGGGTGGCCCAGACCACCTCTAGTATGGTGACATTAACATAGCTGCTACTGGTCATGCTTCTGTGTTTCAGGAAAGCCCTGCCCCTCACTCCTTTCCACCTGTTCCTCCTCTACTCTCTCTCAAGAAATCATTTTAAAAATTCTTCTGTGGGAAAAATCGTGGTCCCCCAAGTACTGATTTGACTTTCTCTCTTCCTGTGTAGAGAAGAAATACAACAGCATCTCTCGTGACTTAGGTTCTCTTGCAGACCTTGCCAAAAGCACTGTTAAATGCTCAAACCCTTCGAAGCCTTCCATTCCCAGGTTCATCAAGGGAAAGAGACTGACTTATTTTTCCATATGCTGGCTCAAGAGAAAGGAATGAGGATAGCCCTGATGGCAGGAATAGCATCTACAAAGACTTTTAAGTCCACACCATGTAGGTTAGTCTAGTTGTTGCTGAAAAAAAGCAATGAAACTCTCCTTGAGATTTAATGGATCCAGTCATTCTGGAGAACAATTTGGAAAATACCACTATATCCCAAAGAGATCAAAGAAAAGGGAAAAGGACCTATTTATACAAAAAATATTTATAGCAGCTCTTTTTGCGGTGGCAAAGAATTGGAAATCTAGGTGATGTCCATCAACTGGAGAATAGCTGAACAAGATATGGTAGGTAATGTGATGGGATACTATTGTGCTTTAAGAACTGACAGGAAGGATGGTTTCAGAAAAATCTGGGAAGACTTATATGAACTCATGTGAAGTGAAATGAGAAGAACCAAGAGAACACTGTACACAGTAATAGTGATATTGTAGGGATGATCGGCTGTGAAACACTTAGTTACTTTGATCAAGACAATGATCCAAAGCAGTTCTAAAGGTTGCGTGGTAAAAAAAAAAAATGCTATCCACCTCCAGAGAGAGAATTGATAAATTCAGAATACAGATTGAAGCATGCTTTTTTTCTACTTTATCTTGAGGTTGTTGGGGGTTTTTTTGTCTGTGGTTTCTTTTGCAATATGTAATATAGAATTTTTTTTGTATGACTTCACATGTATAATTGAAATCAAATTGCTTACCTTCTTAAGGAGGGGAGAAGTGATGTAGGGAGAGAATTTGGGACTCAATTTTTAAAAAATGAATCAAAATATTTTTACATGTAGTTGGGAAATATTTAATGAAACAAATTTTTTTTTTTAAAAAAGAGATTTAATTGCTCTAAGCATCTAAGGCCCAAACAATTTACCTACCTTTTGGTTGCCTAATACAGGAAAAAAAAAACCTAGTGTGTGAGTAGTTGGCACTCCTCTTGATATACTCCTTCTATGGAGTGTATACATTCTCCACACTGGCCCTTAAACTGGTTATGAATGACCTTGGGGAAGACCTCGCAGTTTTTTAGGCAGTTCTTCAATAATGGAAGTTGCAAAGGGGGTGCTGAATTGTATTGGTAGAGGGATTTTTTTATTTGAGAGTTACCTTTATCATTAAAATCACAGGTGCAGTCCCTCCTCTCATCCCTAAATTGCTACATACATATTCCATGTTTACA
Organism: Phascolarctos cinereus; assembly: GCF_003287225.1. Taxonomy (NCBI): domain Eukaryota; kingdom Metazoa; phylum Chordata; class Mammalia; order Diprotodontia; family Phascolarctidae; genus Phascolarctos; species Phascolarctos cinereus. The sequence goes on from NW_027556180.1 coordinate 83,666,690, forward strand.
CACTTCCCCTGTGCTTGGCACTTGGGGAGATGGGGTAATAGTCGCAGTCTAGGTTGGGAACTGGGAGTGGATCACCAATATTAGATTCTTTTCTAGCTTAACTTTCAAGCTGGAAGGTCAATGGGCCTGTGGAAGCAACTTACAATGCTTGTCATTTGCAGCTGGTATTAACACAGAGCTGCTTAGTACTGGATGAGATCAGCCCTTAGCCCACACAGGGGATTGGCACAAAGAGGGAATCTCATTAGCTTACCTTTGTGGAACACCTCCCAAATGATGTCAGTCCCCAGGAAAATGAGGGGGAGGTTGGCTCACTCTGCCTGTCAATAAGCTGTTACTACCTGTCCCTGCTTACTTGGTGTGAAGTTACACATCTCCATCTCCAGAAAACTGTAACCACTTAATAATGTACCCTAAGTCGGGGTAGAAGAGAAGCAGCCAAACCCTCTGTAAGTTGGCCAGGAATTCTTGGATGAAGTCAAATTGCATCAAAGTTTTGGCAGAATTGAGTAATAGTGTGTGAGGAGCATTTTAAACAACAGCTGATTTAACTTGCCAACAGACAACTTGTTAAAAATGTGTGATGTCTCTTATTAAGTTTGTGAAATACCTTTCCTTGGGTGCCATGGACTTGTTTCACCTTGAATCCTCAGGTGTTCTTAACTTTGTGTTGGTAAGGTTGGTTTGTTCACACAAGAGAGAGAGAGAGAGACAGAGAGACAGAAAGAGAGGGACAGAGAGACAGAGAGAGACAGACAGAGAGACAGCGACAGAGAGGCAGAGACACAGAGAAAGGATTATTTCTCTCTTATATTAATAACTAATTATTGAATTAGGACCAAGGTTTTTCATTTTGTACTTCCTCATCCAGAAATCAACTAGAGTGAGAAATCTCACTGAAAGACTTACCCAGCCTCGATGGCTGAGAGTTAATCAAAGACAGTAAAAGAAATTCTAAGTTTAGGCTAATGGGTACCTTCCTGCTCCTTGAGTTTGCTCAAGCAGGTCTGGGAAAATGTGAATTCTTCCTTTCGTCAGACAGGTGATATGGAAATTGATAAGCCTCTTTGACCCAGACTTAGATGGTCCAAGTCACATACCCCAAGACCCTTATTGGAATATTGCCCAACCCCTCATTGGAATATTCATTTTCTCATTAGTTGTTAGCCAGTCAGAGTTGATTACCATCCTTAGGAATACCTGATCTTCCAAAGGTATATAAACTGTGAGCCTACTACCATGAGGGTCTTTAGCATTCAAGATGGCCACTGACCTCCTTTTATTAATAAACATGCTGGCATTATTAACAAAATGATTAAAGTACCCAGAAATTATGTCTCTCAAACTTTTAAAATGTCCCACACATATGTATATGTGTATAAATGTACACATACATGCGAAAGTGTACACATACATGTATAATTATATTTCAACGTGATTGGTTTTCTTATTAATCCTATGTATTTTATTTTAAAACGTCATCATGAGAAAGTGTGCAAACACTTCCCCAGATTACCATAGAGGTCCATGACACAAAAAAACATTAAGAAGGGGAGCGAATATGCATTTATATAGTACCTACTATGTGCCAAGCACTTTACAAATATTATTTCATTTGACCCTCACAGCAACCTGAGAGACAGATGTTATTATTTCCCCCATTTGATAGATGAGAAAACTGAGGCAAGCAGAGATAGAAACTTACTCCGGGACACACAGCTAGTAAGGGTCTGAGGGTGAATTTCAGTTTAGGTCTTCTTGACTCCAGGGCAAGTGCTGTATCCATGGTACCACCTGCCTGCATCGAAAACTCTGAGAACTAGATTATCAGCTTTCTAAAGCTCTTGTTTTTATAGCATGTTAGTGTTTGCAAAGCTCTTAACATGCCTTAGCTAATTTGATCCTTACCACAACACTATGAGGTAATCATAAGAAGAGCTAACGTATATACAGACATATATCATATATATTTTGTGTATATATACATGTGTATATATACATATGTGTTTATGTCTACATATGTATATATATATATATATTGTGTATATGTATGTTTGTACATATATGGGGCAGCTAGGTGGCTCAGTAGTTAGAGCACCAGACCTAGAGTCAGGAAGATCTGAGTTCAAATCTGGCTTCAGACACTTAGGAGCTGTGTGACCCTGGGTAAGTTACTTAACCCCTATTTGCCTCAGTTCCTCATCTGCAAAATGGGGACACACCAGTGAAGGAAATGGCAAACCACTCTAGCATCTTTGCCATTTAAAAGCCTCATTGATAAAGTCCATGGGGTCATGTGGAGTCAAACATAACTAAACAATTAAACAACAATAATATGTGTGTGTGTGTGTGTGTGTGTGTGTGTGCGCGTGCGTGTGTGTGTGTGTGCGCAGGTAGGTGGCACAAAAGATAAGAATATTGGGCCTGGAATCAGAAAGATTCATCTTCCTGAGTTCAAATCGATCCTCAGACACTTATTAGTTATGTGACCCTGGGCAAGACACTTAACCCTGTTTGCCTGAGTTTCCTCATCTGTAAAATGAGCTGGAGAAGGAAATGAGGAGAGAGAGAGAGGTTTGCATAGTACAATTCATATATGTATATTATATTTGTATATATGGTGTGAATACATACACACATACATATACATATATACATACGTGTGTGCATATAAAATTTGGCCCCCACATTCTCTGACTGGTGGCATTATTACTTCTTTTTTACGGTTGAGGACAATAAGCTTCAGAGAGGTATGCCCAGGATCAGCTAGCTAGTCGATAATAGCTCTGGAAATCAAACACGTCTTTGGGACTACATTGAGTCACTTAGCTCCATTTCACTTTTACAGGTACCCATCCTCTATAAAAACAAAACAAAGGGGCAGCTAGGTGGCGCAGCACCGACCCTGAAGTCAGGAGGACCTGAATTCAAATTTGACCTCAGACCAAACACTTGACACTTACTAGTTGTGATCCTGGGCAAGTCACTTAAGCGCAGTTGCCTAAAAGCAAAACAAACAGAAACACAACAACAACCACAAGAAGTCAGTCACACAGACTCCCCAGTCTTACCTGTAGAATCAAGACAAATGATCAGTCTGGTTTAACCTGGTCCACGGTACTCAAATGGTCATTAACTGGAGCAAGAAGTAAATAACTCGGGGGAAAAAAAAAGCAAGCTGAGCCCTGCTCAGAGGCATGACACCCTTCTCACGTGTGCCCTTTCTTGTTTATTTTACAGTTCCTTATCTCAGTGTGACTACTGTATTTCCATCACTAAGCACTCCCATCTGCACAACATGCTGGCTGCAGACACTGGCCCTGCCAGTCAGGCTGCAGCATTTCAGGCAAGGCTGGACTGCTCAGGACCCATGTTTTGTGGCTGCTGCCCTTTTGCCAGAGACAAGCCTAACTGAGCTATGTCCCCAGTTTTAATATTTAGGTTAAACATGGAAAGATGCCTCTAGAATTGGACAATCACCTGGTACTTCGGTGCAGTAAAGAATGAATCCTTTCCCTCTGGGTTAGTAGAACCATTACTGGCATTTTCCTTAATACTTTCATAGCGTTAAGTGGAAAGAACATTGAACTGGAAGCAGAGGATCACATGGCTAGATAAGAGACCTCGGAGGTCATTACGTCCAATCTGATCATTTGATAGAGGAGGACACTGAACCCTAGTTGAGTAACTTACCCAAGGTCAATGGGAGAGTCAGGTCCTCTGACTCCAAATCAGACCAGAAGCCTGGGCCTTCAGTCTTGCTTGGACGAGACCTTATTGTATACCCTTGATTAAGGTGACTTTTTTCTCCCCTCAGTTTCCCAATCTTTAAAATGAGAATAATTTTTTGGTGACTTTATCAGTGCAGGGAACTCCTGGCATAGGATTTCTGTCCACTGATACTTCCCAGAAATGTGACTGTAATTGAGCTTTTTAGAGAGGTGCTTAGGGTATTTATAAGTTAGGCTAAAAAAAAGCCAGCAATTATATAGTGACATAGGGTTTAGGGTATATTATCTCACTTGATCCTCATGGCAGCCTTGTCGAATGGGTGCTATTATTATCCTCATGTATAGCTGAGAAAATTTAGGCAGACAGAGGGTAAGTGATTTGTCCAAGGTTACCCACTTTGTAAGTATCTTGAATGGATTTGAACTTGGGTCTTTCAGGACCAGCAAACTATCTACTGCACAACCTGTCCACTTGCCTGTGGTCACATTGGTTTTTTAATTTTTAAAATTTTTTTCTTTTTTTCTTTTTTTTCCACATCATTTGTATGTCATTAACAAAACCTAGGTTTTACATCAGATCTGTGTCATGCAATAGCCAAGTGACTTGGGCAAGGCTCTTAAGCCCTCTAGAGCCAAATTATTTGATCCAAAAATTGAGGAGATTGGATAATTTGATCTCAAAAATCTAAGGAATAGGTTTGTGCCACATTATCCTTACTTGTGGGGCAGCTAGGTTGCATGGGATAGAACACTGGGTGATTGATGTCATTGTTACCGTTGCTGGTCCTTCTTTCTCAAAGAGAACCACGACATCAGGGACATCACGTCATGACACCATGCCATGACATGAAAGTGAATTGGATTTAAGTGAGGGAGGTGCTGGAGTCAGGAAGACCTGAGTTCAAATCCAGCCTCAGACACTTGATAGCTGTGCATTGACCTAGGCAAATCACTTAACCCTGTTTGCCTCAGTTTCCCCATCAGTAAAGTGAGCTGGAGAAGGACAAGCAAACCACTCCAGGATCTGCCAAAGAAAACCCTGTGGAAAGGGTGGTCCATGAGATCATGAAGAGTTGGGCATAACTGAACGAGTGAACAACAATGATTTTTAGTTGTTTCATTGGTGTACACTATGAATAGGATATTTGTAAAGCATTTACCATGGTGCCTGGCACAGAATGGGTGCTCTAATAACTTTTGTTCCCTTTCCCCTCTTTACCCATCCCCTCCCAGGTCTGTAGACCAGAGATTTGCCTATGAGTGGAACTAATTAGCCTAATTAGGAACTAATTAGGAATTTAGTTTGTAACCTTGGACTCATCAACACAAGTTTATTAGTACCATCTGGGTTAACTCCATCTCCCTTTTACACATCAACCCCTCCTATCATATGGATACATGCATAGTATTTAGTAGGTGGCAAAATACATTTCTGAAATGAAGTCTATCTACAGGCCCTGGCTACTGAACCCCAAATCTGCTGCAGACAGACAGGGATAGGATCATAGATCTAATGCTGGAAGGGACCACAAAAGCCATCTAGTCCAGGCTCACAATTTTATAGATGAGGAAACTGAGGGCTACTAATATTAAATTACTTTCTCAAGGTCACATAGGTAGAAATCATCAGGCAGGATTTGAACCCAGGTCCTTCAACTCCAGAATCAGTGTTTTTAGTTCTTTGTTTTTTCTGCTGTACCATGCTACTAAAATTAGGCTGTACCATGCTAGTAAAATGTTTATCTATCTATCTATCTATCTATCTATCTATCTATCTATCTATCTATCTATCTATCTGTCTATGTGTCTATCTCTACTTATTTGTTGGTCTATTTGTTTTTTATCTATTTTTATTTTTTCACTTATTTTTCTAACTATCCATCTATTCACCCGTTTGTTTACTTTTATTCTTAATCATCAGATGAAATGGATATTTCCGCATGAATTGCAGATCAGTAAAAGAGAATTGTTCATGAAACTGCAGAACTGTCTCCTTCTTTCCTCTCCTCTCCCCCTCCCCTCCCCACTCCTCTTCTCCCCTTTCCTTTCCCTTCCTCCCTTTCCTTCTCCTCTCCTTTCCTTCCCTGCCCTCCCCTCCCTTCTCCTATCTTTTCTTCTCTACTGTTTTCTCTTCTCCTCTTCTCTCCTCTTCTCCTCTCTTCTCATCTCCTTTATTTTTCTTTTTCCATTTTCCTATCCCCTTTCCAGCCCTCTCAGCCAGACTTGACTGAAAACAACAACCTTGTAAGGAATATCCATATTCAAGCAAAGTAAATTCCTGCGTTGTCAACATTTAAAAATGCATTTCTCGTCCTACATCTTGAGTCTGACCCTTGATTGTTACAAATTATTTAATCCTCTTTAATTTGACAGCTGTGGAGTAATGGTAGAAGGAGCCCTGCCCTGGGATTTAGGAGATTTGGTTTCTAGTGCTAGCTCTGCCATTCATTAGCTGTATGGCTTTGGACTCATCTCTCTACTTTTCTAGGCCTCAATTTGGTAGGATTGTGGAGTCAGAGCTGGAAGATAACTTAGAAATCATTTAATTCAAATCCTTCATTTTTGAAGTGGAGTATCTTGCCCACAGTCACACAAGTAGTAAATGCCAGAGTCAGGATTTGAACTCAGGCCCTTTGATTCCAAATCTAGCCCTCTTTAAACTGTACCATTCAGTTATAAAATGAAGGGATTTGACTAAATGCTCTCTCAGGTCTCTTACACAGTGATGAAATGTTACAATTCTTAAATTTATCCACCTTGAGAACACACAACCTTATTGACGTACAATGTCTGGTAGCCACTGCAAATAGACCAAGACAAAAATTAATGAGATCATTCTCCCTGGGCTCATAGACATCATTCCTGGTGAAGTTAATGGGAGTTGGAAATATCACTTGCAGGGATAATCAGCGCTGACACCTTTGAACCAGCTCATTTATGGCTTGTCACTTTTGCTGACTATATTTGGTTCTTTTCAGAAGGGAGGAGACTTAAAGCCCAGGAAAACTCAGCTGACAGGAAGGAGACTGTCTTCAGAACACAGTGACCTTTCCATGGAAGGCGTGTTCTCATCAAAGCCAAGCCATAAAGCAGGAGCAGAAATAGTTGTTTAGATGAAGAAGGAGGAGCTAGAAATCCCATCAGTAAGTGTCAGCGTTCCCTACCATGACCCAGATGTGGGAGACAACGGCTGGAGAATGAATTTATGGGAAGGGTTAATAGCATGCTCTTCTCTACACTCCATTATTTTATATACAAGATGATCTGCCATTTAGATTATTATATCAGGAGGGACTTGCAATGAATTCCACATTAATTGGAATTCCCTAAGTATTTGGGAAAAGTGCAATGGAATGGTCAACCTTGGAGTCAGGAAGATGTAAGAGTCAGTCCTATCTCTAACTCATATCAGCTATGTGACCACAGGTATGGGGATTAATCTCTCAGTACCCCCCAGACAAGAAGAGAGAGAGAGAGAGAGAGAGAGAGAGAGAGAGAGAGAGAGAGAGAGAGAGAGAGAGAGAGAGAGAGAGAGAGAGAGAGAAAGAGGAGAGGAAGAGAGAAGGGAGGGAGAAGGGAGGGAGAGATAGAGGAGAGAGAAGGAAGAGGAAGAGGAGAACAAGAAGAAGAGAGAAGAGAAAGAGAGGAGAGAAAGAGGAAGAGAAAGAGAAAGAAGAAAGATAGGAGAAAAGAGAGGGAGGGGAAGAGAGAAGACAAACATTAATTAAGCACTTAAATACCATGTTGCTAAGTGCTGGAAATGCAAATACAAGCAAAAATAAAGGATATGGGGTGTAAGAACGCTAGAGGCTATTGGCAGAATAAGGGTGTAAGAAGGCAGAATAGTCTGGATAGTGAGGAATGGAGCCAGGATTGAAGTGGTCATGGCCTAAGCATCTCATAAAATGCTGGTTTGGGCCAGGGACTGAAGAGAGAGGATCAAGGCAGAGGTATCTCATGAGGAAGCTGCTGGAGAGAGGAGGTCCAAAAATCCGAAGAGAGTTACAGATGAATTGCTGATCTGCATTGATGGAAGGAATTTCCATGCTAAGAGTTCCTCTTAGTTATGAAATCCCATGTAGAAAACCCTGCCCCAGTGAATAATGACTAACCTCTCTTAGTTTCTTCATCTGTAAAATGGAAATAATAATATCTATCTGCTTCACAGAAGCTATTATTGTGAGGAGCAAATGGAACATTTGTATAAACGTATAAATATCAACTACATATATGTATATGTGCACATATATTATGTTGTACATATAATTATATATAATTTCATAATTTAAATCAAACATTTGGATGCTTTTGTGTCCTGGAGATTCATAAGCCAGAATTCTAAGCCTGCACACTAAATCAGCAGTTTGGATGTCTGTTTGCTTTTCAGTGCTAAGGTAAAAGCAGCAGTTGTTTTTTTTTTTTGGTCTTTCCTGGAGTCACCAAAGATAGCAAACAGGCAGGAGCACACGTGGCGGGGCCTTTCCGGTCCAGCACCAGCTGACAGTATCTGCGATTTCTCACTGCTCCGTGCATTCTTCCCAGTGACCTCGTATGCTATCCAGTTCCCTCTGTGTCGGGCTTTACTGAAAGTTGTGATTTCCTCTCCTGACAGGCAGCAGGAAGAGGAGAAAGCTGCTGGCCAACCTTTGCTCTGAGAGCACTAGAAGGGTTATTAACCCAAGGTGCACATGACAGGGAACATTCGGGGGAGGGGGAGAGAGACATAGAGAGAGACAGTGAGGCAGAGACAGAGAGACAGAGACAGACAGAGACAGAAACAGAGGCAGAGACAGACAGAGAGATGGAGAGAGATGGAGAGAAAGAGAAGAAGAAAAGGAGGAGGAGGAGGAGAAAAGAGAAGAGGGAAAGAGGGAGGATATGTGTGTGAGAGAGAGACAGAGACAGACAGAGACAGAGACAGAGACAGAGACACAGAGAAACAGAGATGGAGAGAGACAGTGACAGAGAAACAGAGACAGAGAGAGCCAGAGACAAAGAGCCAGAGACAGAGAAACAAAGAGAGATAGAGAAAGACTAAGAGACAAACAAAACAGAGAGAGACAGAGACAGAAACAGAGAGAGACAGAAACAGAAGCAGAGAGATAGAGACTGAGAGACAGAGAGAGACAGAGACACAATTGGAGAGAAAGAGAAGAAGAAAAGGAGGAAAAGAGGAGGAGAAGAGAAGAGAGAAAGATGGAGGGGAGAGAGAGAGAGAGAGAGAGAGAGAGAGAGAGAGAGAGAGAGAGAGAGAGAGAGAGAGAGAAAGAGAGAGAACACTACACAAAGGTTGTCATTCTCTTGCAGTTTGAGATGTATGGAACATTTGAGAATGGTAGAAGATCTGATATCTTTCTCCTTATTAATGGCTATGTGACCTACTGTATAAGGGAAGAAACATAGTAAGATAACAACAACAGTAATGTCCTCAGTTTCCTCATCTGTAAAATGAGAGTAATAATAGCACCCATCTTACAGAGTTGCTGTCGGAATCTAACAAGAGATGTAAAGAACTTAGCCAAACCTTATAATGATATGTTAATGTTGGCTCTAATACCTAACATTTATGTAGTGCTTTAAGGTTAGCAAAGCATTTTACATCTGTTCGTATGATCTTCATAATACCCTTAGAAGGTACTGCTATTATTATTCCCATTTTACAGAGAGGGAAACAAAGGCTGAAAAAGGTTAAATGACATGCTGAGGGTCACTCAGCTAAGTATCTGGGCAGGATTTGAACTCAGATCTTCTGACTCTAAGTCCAGCAGTCTACCCACTATGCCACTTAGTATCCGCTCTCCCCCCACTGATCTGCCCCCATTATGGGCCCTCAGGCCAGAAATAGAAGAAACGAAATATGGTTGTAACCACAAGAAGCCCCAGCTCAGGCTTCCTTTGCCTGGCTTTTGCCATTGTTAATCCGCCTCCCCCCCCTTTTTTAAACAGCCTCCCCATGTTCCTTTAGCTCAGGCAAGTATGTTACATATTGCCTGGCCACATCTTGCTTGCCTTGTTTCATTGCAGTGTTTCCTTTTGTTTTTTTTGAGGGTTTTTGCTGCTGCTGCTGCTGCTGCTGTTGTAGACTGGAATCAATGGACTAGCGATCAGCAGGCCAGGTTTCTTACTCCGATCCTTCTCTTTACAGGCTCCGTCTCACAACCTCTATGGGTCTCTCTTCTCTCATCTGCCCTGACAAGCTTATAAGATTGCCATGAAGAGCACATGAGATCATCAAGGATGACAGATTTCAAGCTGGAAGGGAGGTCAGGGTCATCTACTCTAATCCTCTCATTCTACATATGAAGAAGCTGAAGCCCAAAATGGACAAGGGACTGGTGCAAGGTCACCCAGACCCAGGTAACCCTGACTCCGGTCCAGCCCTCTTTCTACACTGCACCTTGAGGCCTTTCTCACATACAGGAAAACAATGTATTAAAGCACTGAGAAATTTAAATGGTTGTTATTACAATTATTCTTCTGTTCAGAGAATAGATCTTTTGAATCAATTTTTTCCAGTTTCTGCTACAAAACTTAACACGAATATAGATGCTTTTCTACAGGGCCAACAAACCAGTTAAGCCATCTTGATTGAAGGTTGTTTCAGTCCAAATGTGAGTAGCAGATGTAGGTGAGAAGAAAGTTTGCATACTTTCCCAATATACCCATTTATGAGCTCTCTCTCCCTCTCTCCCTCTCTCTCTCTCTCTCTCTCTCTCTCTCTCTCTCTCTCTCTCTCTCTCTCTCTCTCTCTCTCTCTCTCTCTCTTTCTCTTTCTTCTCTCTCTGCCTTGCCACAAGCTTTATGCTTCCAGCCCCCAGATCCTAATCCACTTAACTGCTGCCCAGTCTTTTAAGATGCAAACTTTTTATTCTTCCTCTGTAATTGTGAAACAACAGAATTTGCAGAAGATTCAGGATTTTTTGATGATATCTTTTACATTCCTATGATTTTTTTGTTTGCTTCAGCTTGTCAGGTTGTCAGATAATGACCTGGGGTACATCCTATGAGGAATTATTAATGAAAATTCTACTGGTTTTTTCCTCTGGAAGTGGATAGCTTCACTTTTTCATCTCGTTGTTGTTGTTCAGACATTTCAGTTGCGTCTGACTCTTCATGACCCCATTTGGGATTTTCTTGGCAAAAGTACTGGAATGGTTTGTCATTTCCTTCTCCAGCTCATTTTACAGATGAGGAAACTTGAGGCAAACAGAGTTAAGTGAGTTGCCCAGGGTCACACAGCTAGTAAGTGTCTGATGCCAGATTTGAACTCAGGAAGATGAATCTTCCTGACTCCATGCCTGGCATTCTATCCACTGCACCGCCTAGCTACCCACTTTTTACATTAACAAGCTCAAAATATGCATGGGTATTCAAGGGAAAAAACCACCAATATTTAGCAGTCTTTTTGCTTTGCTATTGAGGTATTCACAGCATAGTAGAGAGCTAGCCTCAATGCCAGGATGAGCTAGGTTCAAGTTTTACTTGACACCTGTAGGCTATCTGACTCTGGACAAGTCACTTAACTTAGAGCAGTCAGTACTCTAGGTCAGAGGTGTCAAACACATGAATCAAGCTGCATAAGGCACACCAATCCCAAGTATGGGCCAAACCAGATGAAAATGTAATGGGGAAATCGTTAACAAAATAAATAAAAATACAATAAACACAGATGATATTATATTATAAAACTAAGTCATAAATACTTATGTACAATTTCATGGCCTCTATTTCAATTCAAGATGGATACCACTACTCTCTAAGTGGCCAACAACTATTGAGGAGGGTGCTAACATTAGTCAACTAGGTGGTGCGGTGGATGGAATGTTAGAAGAGCTGTGTTCAATCTAGCCTCAGACACTTAATAGCAGACTTCTATCTGCCTCCGTTTCCTTATCTGTAAGATATAGATAATAATAGCACTTACCTGCCAGGGTTGTGAGGATCAAATGAGATAACACTTTTGTGAAGAACTGTGCAAAACTTAAAATGTTCTCTCTCTGTCTCTGTCCCTCCCTCTCCCTTTCTCTCATCTCTCTGTCTCCTCTCTCATTTTATATATATGATTTTATATATAGCTATCTTAATATATAAGATACATATATGCATAGAGTTATGCTTATTATTTGCATCATTAGAGGAAGTCTCCTTACCCAGAAATCTTCTGTACCAATGAAATTGCAGATCTAGTCTTTAATCTTATCCTTACCTAGGTTTTTCAGTTACAATTAGTTGTTTGCCTGATTAGGATATGGATAGATTAGTAAATATTTTTTACTAATTTTTACTAATGTTTGTCCAAATAGCAAAATAGAAATCAGAGAACATGTACATAGAAGAATATATACTAGATAATACACAGTGAAGGAGTTCTCCCATTGGGAGAGAGGTCTCAACCAAGAGAGGGAGTCCTAGATTTCATCCAAGGGGATATTTCTCAAAGTCTCTAGTGTAGCAAGCAAGGACTAGGGTCATGATGGAGACTGCCAGCTCTTCTTATGTTGGTCCCTTCCCTGGGTCTTATTCTCCCTTTAACAACCTGAAGCAAGAGTGGCATTATCCATCTTCTCTCTTGAAGCTGGAAGCCAGAACTTCACCCCACTCCTCTCCAAATTCATATTTGGGCATCCTTATTGCTTGAGTGGAGTCTGTTACTTGTAGCCAATACTGCTCCTAAACCACAAAAATGGGTTTTTTTCCTCTATCAAGTTGTTCTTAAAAGAACACAATTTGGCATCCTTACTACTCATGAAGTGGCATCTGTTCCTCTGCTATGTGTCAATGGCCCAGTTCTGAGCAGTCATGGCATTGTCCTCTGTCGGCTCACAATATCCAGAGTTCTTTTTGACACCCAGAAATTTCATAAAGTGGGCTGTCAGTTCAACCTGCAGGCAGGAGCTGTGGTCTTCAGTCTCCCTTTTGTACAGAGACGGCCACTGGTGTCAGATCATCACATGGGTGTGGTTTAACATCTTTATCTGTCCTTGTTGTACATAGATCAACATCCAGGAAAAGCTCATTTGAGGCCATCAGACTCATGTCTAGTTGTGATCTAAGTAGAATTTTAAACTCAGGTCCCTGGAGGAAAAAGGAGAAACCAGAGGAAAAGAAATAAAGTGCCTGTTTCAGTTGAATACTTGGGCCCTCTCTTTTGCTCTGTCTCACTCTTTTTTTTAAATTATTAAATAAGAAAAAAATCAAAAGGCTGAGACCTTTGTTAGCCCCCCTGAAGTTTTAGGGTTTCTGATGCACTCAAATGCAATCTGTGTAATTTCTTGGCATCTGTTTTTTCTAGACAGTATATTACCACTATAAAGGAGGCAGAACAGTGGGGTCTTCCCTAAAGGGCCCACTTCAAAGGCAATATTTTAAGGACCCTGATGCTGGAAGTAGGTGGAAGTGTTTATTGTTTTCTGTTATTTGTTAATTACATTATTTTTTCAACTGCTAACTCATTTTCTCCCAGTTTTCATCCTTCCTTGTCTCCTTTCTTTCTTTCTCCTTCCCTCCTTCTCTTTCTTTTCCCTTCCCTCTCTCTTCCTTCTTCTTTCCCTCTCTCACTTCCTTCCTTTCTCACTTCATTCCTTCTTTCCTTCCTCCCTCCATTCCTTCTTCTGCCCTTCCTTGTTTGTACAATGAAACCCATTTCCTTTCACAAACCAGAGATAATGGTACAGAAGAGGAATACACTGTAATTATATTTATAATGTCTTTTAATTTGAGCCTCTTTGAGTGCTTTATGTATCAGTAAATTGTTATTTAGATCCTCATTTAGCAAGCAGAAAATCAGAAAATGAGGGAGGTTAAGTCAATTGCCCAAGGTCACACAGGGAATCACAGTGGAGGAGAGGAACAAAGTCCAGGTCTTCTAGTTTATAATCTATTCCTCTAATCCATTTCAATCCTTTTGTTTATAAAGAACATGACCAACTTTGGAAACTCAAATAAGACTCAAGAAAAGTCTCCTGCATCCTGGCAAATTGAATTTTCTCCACATCTTTCCAAAACTTATTGCTTAACTTATGTCCCCATCATGCTTCATGTTAAGTGTTTTTTAAAACAAAAACAAGTCAACAAACGTCTCTGTGGTGTGAAGCAAAAACCAAAACACACAAAAGTCTATGTGTTGTCACCAGACAAAAATTTGCTAAGAACAAGCAGAAAGAAGGAGGTAATAGATCCCATATGTGGCCACTAACCCAGGTTTACGAGATTTTCCGAGAGATTTGTGAAAAGAATCCTGTACCACAAAACAAGATCAAACCCCCATTTTCCTGTCAGGGAGGACAATTCATGCTCAGCCCACGTTTCCCTCCACATTTACTTCTATAAACACTGAAAGAGAACTTGGCTGTAATATCCGCTTTGCAAGGAGCTGACCACAACAATTTAGTGTCCTGGAGCAGTGAAATATTTAAAGATTTAAACTGCTTCCTCTCAGCAAGTGGGAACCGTATTTTAGATCCTACTGCTTAATATTAAGTGCATCCTAGGGAGACATAGGACATTCAGATGAAAACTCATTTAGGAATTGTTCTCCATCCAGAAAAATTGTCATAGGCAGAAAGAGGACTGAATCCAGAGTCGGAGAACCTGGGTTCAGATCATTCTGACTCTGTCACTGACTACCTGGGTGACCTGGGGCAAGAGACATAACTGCTCTGGTCCTCAGTTTCCTTATCTGTGAGATGAGGGGAGTGAACATAATAACTTATAAAGTCTTATCTAACTCTAAAACTATGATCCTGGTAAAGCCCGGTGGTACGGACAACAGACACACACACACACACACACACACACACACACACACACACACACACACACATGCTCCAAAAAACAAATAAAACAAATAAAACCGGACCTGGTGTCAGAAGATGTGGATTCAAATCCTGCATACTACCTGTGTATCATTAGACAAACCTTCATCTGTGAAATGCAAGGCAAGGAAGAAAAGAAACAAGCATTTATTAAGTGCCTACTATGTGCTAAATACTTTACAAATATCTAATTTACTCTCAGAACAATCCTGGGAATTAGGTGCTATTATTATCCCCATTTTATAGTTGAGGAAACTGAAGCAGATAGAGGTTAAGTGACTTGTCCAGGATCATACAGTTATTACGTGGCTAAGGACAAATTCAAACTCGTCTTCTCAACTCCAGGCCCAGTACTCTAGCCAATAAGTCACCTAACTGCCCCTGTGGACTAGATATCTTCTGTGGTCCCTTTTCCTTTAGATCTATGATCTAAATGATCTATGATCTACTTCAAAAGCAAATTCCATTCGGTTAAATCCCATGTTAGTACCACTTAGTTCCCTTCAACTCATTTTGTGGAAAAACAGATCGGGAGCTTGGGAGTCATCTAGTCCAACACTCCTTATTTTATAGATGGGGAAACTGAGACCCAGAGAAGAGAAATGGGATGGATTTGAACTCAAGTCCTATGACTCTAAATGCAGTTCTCAGTACAGTCTCTTGAAGTAATTCAATGCTGCCAATAGCTCATAAAGCAGTCCAGCATTCCAAAGGGCTCCTAGCATTGTGGGCACATTGGAGTTAACCATCGTATACAGGGTGGAGAGAACATTTGGATAGTTTCCTGGGCTCCCCCCCTCTATTTTTTCCATTGCAATTGTTTTCCTTCCTCTTTTGTGCCTCCAGAAGAGTAGGAATGAGAACTATTTTCATTTGGGGAGCTGGAATGGCTTCTGTGAGGCAGTTCAAACCACGAAAATGTCATCCACATTGTGCAAAACCCCACAGTGAGCCTCAGGGATTTGTTTATGGAGTTACTCAGCTCATAGTCATGGATAACCTGTTGTCTTTGATGGTCTTCCCTACCCACTGGAACAAAATAGACCATCCCCCATGGTGGTGCAATACTTTATTGACTGACTTACTGACTGACCACTGACAGACAAACAAGTAGAACCCAAATGGGGGTGAGGGAGAGGAGGAGTAAGAGAAAAAAATCTGGCTGAGGGGGAAAATCAGGTTAAATTTCCACAGTGTCCTTAAATTGTGATGGGGATATAATTTCTTCATGTTCCATGAAGACAGAGTTTAAGGGTGCTTAGGGAATGAGAAGCTGTACCACTGCACTGGGGCTTCACAGGAATGATGAGGAGTGTCTACACTAGACTAGTTCAGCTGCCATATGAGGAGGTTGAAACCCCTCACGTTTGGAGAATCAGCAGGAAGAGTAGAGTTAATTGGGGGTTCAGTTTGACATTAGAATCTGGTGTATCCAGGAAAGGCAGAGGCTCTTGCTGGGAGGGTAGACAGCAATTGTTTTTTAGCATGACAGATAAGAGATTAGAGCTCCTAATGCGTGTGGTGGAGAGC
Source organism: Phascolarctos cinereus (assembly GCF_003287225.1). Classification (NCBI taxonomy): domain Eukaryota; kingdom Metazoa; phylum Chordata; class Mammalia; order Diprotodontia; family Phascolarctidae; genus Phascolarctos; species Phascolarctos cinereus. The sequence continues at coordinate 83,682,765 of NW_027556180.1, forward strand.
CAGGAAACCACTGTTTCCAGTGCAAATGCTAAATATTTAAGTCAAAGAAGGCAGCCTCTTTACCCTCTTTCTTCTTTCCTATACACATTATTTGTAGAACTGAATTTCCTTCCTGCTGCATTTTAGTCCAAGATAGTGAAAAATCAATCATTTTGCCAGGATTGTTTTGTTTTAAATGCACCAAGAATTTAAAATAATCAAGGCACATATTCCATAGCTAGGAACAGGGGAGATAGTCCAAGTGCCAAGACTAACCTTAATGCTTCTCTTTGACATACCCAGAAGGTAAGAAAAAGAAAACAGAAGCTAGGGGAGAAGGATTACTGGTGTATTCTTTAAATGGAAAGTATTTTAAATACTGTATAATAAATTATTCCCTGGGCTCTCAAAGGCTATGCCAGCAGAAGAGTAACTCTGGCAGAGCCCACCAAGTTGGAAGGGCTTTGAGTACAAGCCCAGTGATGGATTGTATGTCTATTGTACCAAAACCCGCCTCGCTAAATTTGGAGAGGCTTTTCACCAGGTTGACTGCAGGGTGATGACTGTTTTTGGCCACTATGATTCTCAAAAACTATCTACTAAGTTATGAGAGGATTGCAGTTTGGACTGGTGGAACGAGGAGCCATAAACAGATCTTGAAAGTATTGAAAATATACTTAAGGCAAAGCAACAAGTGTAAATGCTTCCTCTGCCAGGCACCATACTAAGTGCTGGAGATGTGAATACTCTATGAGCAACAAGAAAGCTCCCAAAGGAGTCTACATCTGAATGGGGAAAGGCAATATATGTAAATGAGTAGAAAAGCATTGGTGAGAGGAGTGGACTGAAAGTATCTGCAAAGGATAATGGGATTGAAGCCCAGAAAGGAATAAAGGTTGGCTAGCCTGGGATCCTTTCCAAAATGGCGGTCCTATGAGGAACTCACAAATGGGAAAAGATGGGTGCTCTTCAATAAGGAGGCCCCAGGCACTGAGGGAGGTTCTAGGGTGACCCTGTAGTTGAGGCATGGTACTAAAGTCCAGAAAGTCAGAAGCATAGCTGAGAGGGGAATGAAAAAGTGTGTGTGTGCATGGGTATGTGTGTGTGTGTGTGTGTGTATGTGTGTGTGTGTATGTACATATATATATATACATACACATAAACATACATGCATACATACATATACAAGGTGTGCCAAAAATCTTGGTGTAATTTTAAGCTTTAATTACTTAGAGAAGTACAAATGCTACAAAACTATAAAAAAAATTATTTGAAAGTTTCATTATTTAACTTTCTTTTATACTTATCGGGTTTTGTGAATTTTGAATATGTTTTTAATTTTTATTTTAACAAGGTGTGGCTTAAGACTTTATGAAGTACACGTGTGACAGTTTCTGGATGACACTTTCTCAGGCTGGTGGATTGGCGGGGGGTGGGGGAGGGAGATCATCTCACTTCACCACTTCCATTACCTGATCTATGTCCACTAGACTTCTTCTTGTAAGGTCACATCAAAACTGTCATCTATACATCAAAGCCTCATTTTTTTGGGTGCTCTTAAGGCTAGCATTACAAATGCAGCCCTTTCTTTCAGTCAGTAACCACCACCTGACGGAAGTTTTGACAAAGTTCAAAAATCAGCTAGAGATATGTATAGCACAAGACAGTGATTATGTTGAATTTTAATAAGAAGCATCAATATTTTAGAAATTTAAATGATTAACCTTTCAAATATTGTTATTGGTAGGTTTGCAGCATTTATATTGTTGGAATTATCAAAGTTGAAGACTGCACTATGCCTTTCAGATACCCTACATATGTTATATATCTATACATACATACATATATATTTGTTTTTGTTTGTTGTCCAGTCATTTTTCATTTGTATCCAACTCTTTGTGACCCCATTGGAGGTTTTCTTGGCAAAGATACTAAAGTGGTTTGGCATTTCCTTCTCCAGCGCATTTTACAGATGAGGAAAATGAGGCAAACGAGGTTAAGTGACTTGTCTAGGGTCACACAAATAGTAAGTGTCTGAGGCTGGATTTAAACTCAGGTCTTCCTAATTCCAGGCCCAGTATGCTATACTCTCTGCCCCTTAGCTCCCACATATACATACATACATAAATGAATACATATGAATTATGTGTATTATACATACATATATATATATATATATTTTAGAGTGGAGATGATCCTGGGTTCTCTAAGGCCATATCAATAGCACAGATGATCTAGCACAGGGATGGGGAATCTGTAGCCTTGAGGCCACATGTGGCCTTCTAGGTCCTTGAATGCGGTCTTTTGACTGAGTCCAAGTTTTACAGAACAAACCCTTTTATTAAGGTCTGTGAAGTTTGCATTCAAAGGGCCACACTTGAGGACCCAGGGGGCCACATGTGGCCTCGAGGCCGCAGGTTCCCCGCCCCCGATCTAGCAGGTCTGACCAAATCTAGAAAGTTTTCAAGTATGGCTTCACCATGGACTCTGAGTTTACTGTCAAAAGACCAGCCTAGGTAAGTACCTATACGCTATCCACTAGGAAGCTGGCCAACAGGTGATAACTTTTTTTGGTCAAAGCCACTCAAGAAACTATCTATTGTTTGATGTTATAATTGGCACCAAGAGTATGGTGCAGTAAAGAAAAGCATTGAATTTGCAGTCCCAGGACCTGAGTTTGAATCCTGATTCTGCCTTGTGCTATGTGACATTGAACAAATTACGTCCCATCTGGGGCCCACTGTCCTCATCTGTAAAATTAGAAGGGAGTTAGACTAGATAGCCTGTCTCGAAGGTCCCTTCAAGCTCTAGAGATACAATGAAATAGTGAATCTTAAAACTATCACATAGACATACATATATGGTGTGCATGATATGTTTCTATGTATCGTAGAAACATATTGGTGTGTTTTCCATGAAATGTTATTACAGTCTGTTGCCTAATTCTGGGTGTTCTCCTTCAGTTATTGATCAGACAAAGGGACGGCCACTGGGATTCCAACACAGAGATTCTGTTCTGGGGAAGGTATGGTTAAGGAATTAATGATGAGACTCTTGTGTCAATCCAATTCAGTTCAGAGAACATTCGTTACATTTATTAAGCACTTGCTACTTAAAAATAAAATTATTTTTTCAGAAGATGGAATATATATAGAATTGCATGTGTTCATTCCTCCCTAAGTCTCATTTCCCCCAATTTTTACAAATGGATGTCCCGCATAGAATTACTGGTTAGGAAACATCACAGCCATTCCCTGAAGAAAAATACCGTTCATAAACATCACATGAAATGTGGAGTAATGTCGTCTTCTCTGAGGCATTTTACACCCCCTCCCTCCCTTCACGATCTTACCCCTACACTCAGTCTTCTCCCTCCCACCCCTCAAATACCACCTCCCCTCTACCCCCCCATTCTGGAAAAACAGTAGTAACTAACATTTGTGCCTTTGGCAATAAAACCACAGGCCTCGCAAACCCCAAATGGCAAAAAGACATTTCCATTCCAATCCCACTTTTAAATTAAACTGTAATGAAAAATCAGCAGTGGCAGCTGGGACCAGAGACAGTGATTGTCTCTAGGAACACAAAGGAGGGGGGTGGGGGGGGATGGAAAAGAGAAAAGAGACTGTGAGGAAGGCTCACTCTGGTAATAAAGCAGCTGGTAAACCTCCAAGTAAAAAGAAATTAGAAAAACAAATCTAGTATCCAGACAAGCAAAAATGCTTGCTACCCTGCACAATCAAATCGAGGCAGGATCACAAATCAACCTCCACTTTATGAATGGACAGACTGGGGGGAGGGGGTTGGGAGGGAGGGATGATATGTGTGGGCTTGTACTGACACCTGGAGGAGGAGTATGGGAATTCTCAGGGGTTTTCCCTTCTTCCCCCACCCTTAGCGCACCGGGCTTTTGGATTGCTCGGAGATGGAAAGCGGTGATGAGTTTCCTAGGAGGGAAAACAAACAAAAACTTTAAGAGAAAATAGTACTGACCCATCTCCCAAGTCTTTTTAAAACATCAAGATAAAGTAGACCTGGGGAGAAGGCAAAATCTACCAGACTTCAAGGATTTTCTCCCACCTGTTGGTGGGGCTGCCCTGGAACAGAGGTGGCTGGCTCAACAGCAGGATGGCACGAATGGCTTAACTAGCATCAGGAGAAAGCCAGAGTTTGGACATTTGATTTTGTGCAGACCTCTAAAGTTTTCATGTCATGGCCAGATGAAGCTTTCCTGAACCTTTCAATCTTTTTGGGGGGCACTAGAATATTGTTTCCCCAGTGGCAACCAGGTGTCTGGAGATAGACCTGCCTGGTTCATGTAAAAGTCAGGAGCTGATTACGATGCTGGTAAGGAAGGGGTTAAGGTTCATGGATTGGAATGTTGTTAATTGATGAAGGGTTAGAGACCAAGGGAATCTGCCGAAGAGAAGTTTTATTCTTCCCAGGTGGGTGGGATATTCTGAAAGGAAAGCAACTTCGGGATCTAAGAAAGAGAGGTAAAATAATTCAGAGTGTGATATTCTCCAGGAGGATGACAGATTTCTAGTCAAAAGAAAAAGAGATGAGTATTGACTGCAGAAATACAAGATGGCACTGTGTTATGCCGAGAAGAACATTGAAAATAAAAAAGACTGGTGGGTTCTAGTCATGACTATTCCGGTTACTTGCTGTTTGACTTGGAACAAATCACTTCTCTAAACCTTGGTGCCCTCATCTGTAAAAGGAGAAGTTGTTTTGAAGGTCTCTTCCAGCTCATAAAATGAAATCCAGCAGAATAACATTGCATCATTTGGATGATTCTAATCAATCGGCCGAGCAGCTCCTTTTTATTTGACTCACCTTTGACCTATCCCAAGTGCTAGGGAGGCTCATGACGGCAGTGGGCTACAACTCTGAGATGTAACCAGAACCAATAAGACCAGAACCATCCTGAATACCCTCCCTTTGTTTTTTTTTCAGTGAACAAACTTTATAGCAAGGAAACCTCACATACTGAATTAATTCAATATCATTGAAATGACAAACCGCTCCAGTATCTTTACCAAGAAGATCCCAAATGGGGTCACAAAGAGTCAGACACAACTGAAATGACTAAATGACAAAAATCACTTCCAAACCTTGAGGCGCCATATAAATATTAGCCTTTATCAATAACTTACTTTTCTAAGAAGAGAATTTTCATCTTAAACCTAGTTTACTGCCTTTCAGACATACACCTATAAAAGTGCCAAGATCTGAAACTTTCCACATTGTCTCTGCCTTAAATGTCTATAAACCATAGCAAGATGCTTCTTCTCTGTTCCCTATGTATTCTGAATACTATGTGATATGATGCCATAGCAAAGATTTCTGTATGGGTTAGATGAGAGTCTCTGAAGAATGTAATTTTCTTAAGAGTGGGTTGTTAAATGCTTCATATTTGTTTTCTAGCACAGTGTCTGGTGCATAGGGGGTACTTAATAGATGCTTGTTGACTGATTGGCTGGTTATAGCTCTGAGATGCTGTGATTGTGGTTTTGCCATCTTGGAGAGGTCCCAGTGTGGGAGCTCCCCACCAAACAGAACACAACCCACCTTTGTCTTAGTAGATAAATCTCAAGGAATTCCTTGGAACACATAAAGGTTAAGAGACTAGTCCAGGGTCACAGAGGTAAGCCATCCAGGTCTTCGTGACTAAGCCCAATGCTCTGCACGTTACTATGACACACTGCTTCTGGGCACAAACTAAATAAAAATCAGCACAGTTCCAGCCAATCAATGATCATTTATAAGATGTCTACTGAATTCATACAGAATAATATCAGGCATTTTTGTTAGTGTTCAATCATTTCAGTTGTGTCTAACTCTTCTTGATCCCATTTAGGGTTTTCTTGGCACAGATACTGGAATGGTTCGCCATTTTTTTCTCCAATTCATTTTACAGATGAAGACATTGAAGCGAACAGAATTAAATGACTTGCCCAGAGACACACAGCTAGTAAGTGTTTGAGGCTGGATTTGAACTGAGGAAGATGAGTCTTCCTGACTCCACTGTGCCACCTAGTTGCCTTTTACTAGGCATTTGAAGGAATAAAAAAAAAAAAAGATCTCTGATGTTAGAAGCTCCAAATGGGAAGAAGCCTTAGTGAGTGAGGGACATACAAGGAAGAAAACAGAGCTGAAGATGGCTCCATGCAGGCTCATTTCTTCCACCAGTCCAGTTATGTCATTCATTCATTCATTCATTTCACAACCATTTTCTATTATATACAATGCATACCTCTGCTGCCTTCTGAGGTTATTGAGTTACCATGGCCCAGGCAGAACTGAACTTTAAGGGAAGGAGGAAAAGTTGGCTTCCGTGACCTTCCCTCAGCCTCTGTGCCCACACGCCGCATAGGTAGCCCTCCCCCTTCTTCACACACATTTGGCCCACTTCAGCAACCCATTGAAATCACTAGTAATTGCTCATGTGCTTCTCAGGGCAGAGTTTGGACCTAAATCAGTGATTTGCAGAGTTAAAAAAAAAAGTTGCTTCCACAGTGTGAAAAATCAGCTAAGGAATAAGGACACTTCAGAGTAATTAACCTGGAAAGGTTATGACTCATTTGAGCTCTCCCCCGCCCCCTCTCTTTTCCCCAAAATTGCCACTGGAATGGAAGAGTACTTCTTAATTAAAGCCAGTGTCGGAAGCTACAACTGGTCTTTGTATAACAGTTTCTAAACCTGAAGAACCAAGAAAGGGCATGTGTGGGTGATTTCTGCTCTGAACATCACAAAAATGCTGATTTGTGTCTCATTTTAAAATTAGTTCAAATGATAGTATTGGTTTTACTGTCCACTTCTCATAAATAAGATTTCACCTTTACTTAGTGCCTTAAAGTTCACAAAGTATTTTATATACATTATCAAACTCCAACCTTTCAGTAAACCTATGAGATGAGTAGGTCTTATCCCCATTTTATGGATGAGAACACTGAGACTCAGTGACTTGCCCATGATCACACAGACCATAAAGGCCAGGGGCAATATTTGAATCCAGATCTTCTTTACTCTAAGTCTTCCTTGGTAACTACTATGATTCATTTCTTCCCCACAAAATGATTAGCACTCACATGTTATAAATGAGTCCACTGGATCTGTGGCATTTAGAGACAATATCAGTACATTCAAATCTGTGTCTAATGAGCTTCCCAGTGGATTTGCTACACATTCCTGTAATAGACCAATCATGCAATGATTCTGTGAAGAATCTGCCATCCGAAGGGAGGCAATGGCTGGTATCACAAATCTCTAGCCTCAAATATGCCCCTTTTATTTCCCCTTTTATCCAGCTACCTTTTATGCCTCAATTCATCTTTTTTTTCTGCATTTGAATCTCATTTTTTCCTCTAAATAAATCCTTCTTTCTTTTTTACTGCCTCTCTTTTATGCCTCATTTTCCCTCATTCTCTTTTTCATAACTTTTTCTTATCTTCTCATCAAGTTTTTTCTTCCCTTTTCCTCTTCCTGGGGAAAGCCCACTTTACATTTCATGATGAAAGTGGTCCATACAGCCCAGCCAGAGAATTCCACATAGTCCTTCTTCGTGTGGTCCCTAAGGAAGCCATGTTCCATATTTGTGCAGATATGTGTGACCTGGGGCCTCTTTGGATCCCAGAGGATCCTAGAGCATTAGACCAGCAGGAAGAAAGGCCTTGGTTTTGGAAGCTTCAGATCTCATTGCTAATAATAGTAACTAAGGTGGAGCCATAGTGCACAGAGTGCCAGGCCTGGAGTCAGAAAGACTCATCTTTCTGAGTTCAAATCTGGCCTCGGACACTTACTAGCTGTGTGACCCTGGGTAAGTCACTTCACCCTGTTTGCCTCAGTTTCATCATCTGTAAAATGAGCTGGAGAAAGAAATGACAAACCACCGCAAGAAAACCCCAAATGGGCCACAAAAAGTCAGACACAATTAAAAAATGACTGAACTAAAAGGTTTGTGTAGTATATTACAAAGTATTTGCCACATAATATGTGAGGAAATGGATGGTGCATTTGTCTCTATCCTACAGATGAAAAAACTGAGACTAAGAGGCTAAGAAGAAGTGGTTTGCCCTACGTCTCACATAAGGGGCAGAGCTGGGCTTGAATCAGGTTGACTGACTTTCACACCATCACCCTTTCCATGGCATGCCATGCTGTGTCCTAGATTCTCCCACAGATCCAAGAGCAGGTGTTTGTTTCTAGAAAGACGGGAAAGCACATGGCTTGAAATGTTTCCCAGTGTAGTTCCAACTTGTGATTGTCTCAGTTTCACTTTGGGGACTTTTAAATTCTTCTTCTTCAGTATGAAGCTCAGAGGGAAATATAAAGTTGGGCCCTCCTATGCAAGGCCCTCTCCCTGGCCGGCCTCTCACTTCTCCATGGCTCCCGACAATGGCTTCTCGTTTTCCCTATCATCCCTGGGATCAGATACCCCTAGACTTGCTCCTGTGCTTACAAAGGTGGCTGCAGTTGTGTTTGGCTGGCTGATAGGTTCATTCTGAAATATCTGATTTGGGTCCCCATATTTCTTGCCACAGCACAGGAATGAATGACTCCTAATTTTGTTTAAAAGAAAATAGAAGTCTGTTTTCCTGGTCTTTGCCAGGTACCTAGGGAGGTAGGTGCTATAATTGTTCCCTATTCACCTGGGATTCTATTTGAATTCCTTGAAATGACCCAGGATTGTACATCTAGAAGAAAACTTAGAGACCATCAAGTTCAAGCCCCTCATTTTACAGATGAAGAAAGTGAGGCCCAGAGAAATTAAATGACTTGCCTGGGGTCGTATAGCTAGCGAGCATCTAAGGCAGAATTTGCTCCTAAATCTTCTTGACTCCAGTAACTAGGTGGCTCAGTGGATAGTGTCAGGCCTGGAGTCAGGAAGAGACCTGAGTTCAAATCCAGCCTTGGACACTTACTAGCTGTGTGATCCTGGGCAAGTCACTTCACCCTGTTTGCCTCATCTGTAAAAAGACCTGGAGAAGGAAATGGCAAACCACTCCAGGATCTTTGCCAAGAAAACCCCAAATGGAGTCACAAAGAGTCAGACATGACTGAAATGACTGAACAACAACAGCTACCCCATAAGGTCCATGAAAGTAGGGATCACATTTCGTTCTTCTTTGTATCCAGATGGTACAGAGTGCATACCCAACAACTCTTTAACAAGTGTACGAATGAGTATGCAAAGGTGACGTTACCTGGGTACTAGGGTGATTCAACACACCAGTCACCTCAACAACATGATTTCTTGAAAATTGGCTGTTCACATGCAAGAGCATTTTTATTTTGAGGGGAAAAAAAAGATAGAGATGAGGGGAAAACCCACAAAGAAAGCCAGGTACTCTCTAGCAGCTAGAGTGGATGAAGCTGGAACTGAGGACCTTCGTGAGACCAGCCAGCCACTCAAAGGTGAGAAGCCCTCAGCCAAAGAGGCACAGAAAATTGATGCAATTCTCCAGCTATTATTCCTGATCACTTCAATTCTCTCCTTCATCCCGGTTGTACAGACCTGGCCGACTATTTGCCAACAAAGTCAAGCCCTTTTACATTTTTGTGGAAACTCTTTAGGCTCAGGCCTTTTCTGAGAGCTCCCAGGATGAAGTCCGCTCAAGCTGGCCTTGGGCTCCACAGTGTTTTGTTTGTTGGCTTCTTTCTTGCTGTTTGCCACTTCCATCGGAGGCTATTAACAGTCAGACGTTATCATTGGCCCTTGGCCTCAAAATCTCTGGAGTCAGAGAGAGTTCTACAGCGACACAGTCTGCCGCCAGGCCTGGCTATAACGGCCAACTGTCAGAGAAAGGGCAAAACTAAAGTGGGGAGGGAGGAGAAAAAGGCAATTTTACGCTCTTTACAGACAGTAAAAGAACATGCCGAAATGGGATACATGCTGTTTGAAGTGAAGTCAGTTTGAGATGCGCTGTGACAAACTGAAGCGGAACGTGATTGTTCCTAGACAGTACCAGCTCCCCAGCAATGTCTGCCTCAGAATGGCTCATTGCTAGGAAACCATCCTTGCTCTCCTGTGGTCATTTGAGAGGTGGGCATGGCTTAGTGTGGATAAGGCATCAGACTTGAAGGCAAGAAGTCGTTGCTGTTCAGTTGTTTTAATCATTGCTGACTTTCTGTGACCCCATTTGGGGTTTTCTTGGAAAAGATCCTGGTGCAGTTTACCATTTCCTTCTCCAGGTCTTTTTACAGATGAGGAAACTGAGGCAAACAGGGTGAAATGACTTACCCAGGGTCACACAGCTAGTAAGTGTCCAAGGCTGGATTTGAACTCAGGTCTCTTCCTGACTCCAGGCCTGACACTATCCACTGAGCCACCTAGTTACTGGAGTCAAGAAGATTTAGGAGCAAATTCTGCCTTAGATGCTCGCTAGCTATACGACCCCAGGCAAGTCATCTAATTTCTCTGGGCCTCACTTTCTTCATCTGTAAAATGAGGGGCTTGAACTTGATGGTCTCTAAGTTTTCTTCTAGATGTACAATCCTGGGTCATTTCAAGGAATTCAAATAGAATCCCAGGTGAATAGGGAACAATTATAGCACCTACCTCCCTAGGTACCTGGCAAAGATCAGGAAAACAGACTTCTATTTTCTTTTAAACAAAATTAGGAGTCATTCATTCCTGTGCTGTGGCAAGAAATATGGGGACCCAAATCAGATATTTCAGAATGAACCTATCAGCCAGCCAAACACAACTGCAGCCACCTTTGTAAACACAGGAGCAAGTCTAGGGGTATCTGATCCCAGGGATGATAGGGAAAACGAGAAGCCATTGTCGGGAGCCATGGAGAAGTGAGAGGCCGGCCAGGGAGAGGGCCTTGCATAGGAGGGCCCAACTTTATATTTCCCTCTGAGCTTCATACTGAAGAAGAAGAATTTAAAAGTCCCCAAAGTGAAACTGAGACAATCACAAGTTGGAACTACACTGGGAAACATTTCAAGCCATGTGCTTTCCCGTCTTTCTAGAAACAAACACCTGCTCTTGGATCTGTGGGAGAATCTAGGACACAGCATGGCATGCCATGGAAAGGGTGATGGTGTGAAAGTCAGGGAACTTGAATCAAGACCCAGCTCTGCCTTAGGGACTTAAGATTTCTCATCTGTAGGATAGGGACAACTGCATCCCCTATTTCCTCAAGTGTTGTGTGGGAAATCGTTTGTAGTGTATTACATGAACCTTTCTCAATTCAGTCATTTTTTTAATTGTGTGTGACTCTTTGTGATCCATTTGGGTTTTTCTTGGCAAAGATCTTGGAGTGGTTTGTCATTTCCCTCTCTAGCTCATTTTACCATTGAGAAAACTGAGGCAAACGGAGTGAAGTGACTTGCCCCAAGGTCACATAACTAGTAAGTGTCTGAGGCCAGATTTGAACTGAGGAAGATGAGTCTTCCTGACTCCATGTCTGTCATTCTATCTACTGCATCATCCAGCAGTATATGTATACTTGTGTGTGTGTGTGTGTGTGTGTGTGTGTTGATACTGCCCATATGTATATGTACATATACATATACTGCACATATGTGTATGCATATTGTATGAATGGAGGATAACAGAGTGAAGGCGTGAGTAGTGAGGGGAACTTGGAAAGGCCTCTCTCAGAAGATGAGATTTAAACTGAGTCTAGAAGAAAGCTAGGGAAGCCAGGAGGGACCGGAGAGGAGGGGAGAATATTGCACGAATAGGGGACAGTCAATGAAAAGGCACAAAGCCATGCGATGGAAGTTTGTATGTGGTTTGCAACAAGCAGGCTGGTGCTGCTTGATCATGGAGTACCTGGAAGGGAGTAAAACATAAAAAGACTGGCAAGGTGGAAAGAGGCCAGGCTGCGAAAGTCTTCGAAAGCCAGAAACTTCCTGTGGTGAGATTGGATTAATACACATAATTAATGAACAGTACTCAAGGGTATATGATTAAATACTGATTTGGAGGATACAGACTGATCCCCTCCAAATGACCTTTGATAACCTCAACTAGTGATGGTCACTTCAATCCCATTTCTCATCATTTCTTACCATGGACTCAGAACCAGCTAAACAAAATCACTGTTCCTTGTACTCTGGGCATTTTCTGCCTCTCCTACACAATCAATCACATTCTTCTCTTCCTCCAAAATCCTGCTCAGCCATCGTGCCCTCCAGGAAGTCTTAGATTAGCTCTATCTACTCCCATTACTTTGCACATTGCCACCTCAGTGCTTGTTTATAGCTCACACTATGTTAATTGGCATTTAATGTGTTTCTGATGTCTTAGAGTCAAGCATTTTCCTCCCACCCAATCTAAAGGCATGGAATCCATCTTCTTTCGCCTTGTTTAGTTCTCCCAACACCTAGCCAACATCTCCTTAATCCAAGACAGTGACCTGTACCATTCTGTGTGATTGTCAACTGAATTGGACCAAATTTAACCATTATCAAGGATATTAGGTTTGGGGGTAGGAAGTTGATTAGAGTGGGGATGGGATGGATCCCAGTCTTCCCTATATTTCCTAACCACCACTTCAACAACTCCTCCCACTATTACTCAGTCATTTCAGTTATGTTCAACTCTTTCACTATCCCATTTGGGGTTTTCTTGACAAAGATACTGGAATGGTTTGCTATTTCCATTTTCCACTCATTTTACAGATAAAGAAAATGAGTCAAACAGCCAGCTAGTGTCTGAGGCTAGATTTGAATTCAGATCTTCCTGACTCCAGGCCCTGCACTTTCCACCACTAGCCTCCTAGTGAGCTTCAATGAAGTGCTGGGTTTGGAGTCTGATGTTCTGGGTTCAAATCTTAGCTTTGCTACCTTCCCTGTGTAGCTTTGGGCAAGCCATTTCACCTCCTTAAGACTCAACTTTCTCATTTGTAAAATGAAAGATGGGATGAACTAGTCAAGTCCTTTGCAGCTTGAAATCTTTGATGCTTCATGGGTCTCTCCTGTCTTCACCATCCCCAAATTGGTGGTTTTAAGATTGTGCGGAGATGAAAGGGAAAATGAATAACAACTTTAGAAATAAGATATTGTTTCTCCAGCTCATTTGATACAGTATTTCTTTAAGATGAAAATCCTGAAAACAAATGGAGATAGTTGTTTTTGCTTTTAAAAACCTGTGAGATATTTTTGTAAGCAAAGCTTGCTTCCTGCTTTTGCCCTGCTAATGACCTCAACTCTAGCTTCCTACTAGGACAAGCTCTCTTTGATTAATCATTCCCTGCACTGATATCAAAATAGCCCTTTGCATTCTTCAAACAAATTAGGGTTTCTCTCCGATTATACTCCAAACACACCAAGCAGATAAATGACAGCCAGTTAGCCCAATGGGAGCAGAACTGAGCCCCTCAACGGCCCTGAATCTAGAAATAAAAACACATATAACTGATGGACTTTGGATATGAACTTAGAATGACTTGTGAACAATGTCTGAGATCAAGGGCAGGAGAGATTGAAGTTCTATTTAAGAACTGGCCAAGGCACTTCTGGTCACCGAATCCCGCTTTTATAATTGTTAAATACTGCCAGGAGTATTCAGTCGCTAAGAGGGGAGGAGAGGCATCGGGTGATATGTGTCAAATTTTCATTTCATTTAAATCTCTCGCTTATTTTAATTTATGAGGTGAAGAGAATATTAGTTTTTGGAGTGACTTAATATTTTATGTTGTAAGTGATCTTCTTAAGTCAGTTTGTTAATTAGACTCTACTGACAGGAGTTTTAATATTGTGTGTTGACTCTTCCGGAAAGGAAGTGGAGAAAATATTCCTAATGGACTAAGAAGAGAGAGACATGATCAAAGATCTCTTGGAGAGCTATATGTTAGAGGTACTTTAACCAGTAGAACAAACAATGTTTTGTCCTTAGGAAAGGCTCCCTGAGCATTCTGGAGATAATTAAAGCCTACTTTTAGATTCACTGCCTTGGAAGTTCTCATGAGTTAGACATGGATTTTTTGTTTTAAGTTAAATACAAATCTTAAGCTTTCTTCATCTTTTTGTCCTGTGTGAATCAGAACCTTTTCAGAAGTATAGAATCCCCCTTTGAAGGATATTGTCTTGAATTGAGCTCTCCTCTATTTCCATAGAGGGCTTATTTCTAGGCAAGACCGCCATTTGAAAAGATGGCTTCTCTCTATTTTCCACAGCCTTGACACTAACAAATCATAAGGAAATGAATGTATTGGCTATTGAGTTTGAAAAACAAATCACCTAGAGGCACCTGGGTGGTACACTGGATAGAGCGCTAGACTAAAGAATCAAGAAGACCTAGCTTTAAGTCCTGTTTCAGACGCTAATTGTAGGACTCCACACAAGTCATTTAACCTTTCTCAGTTTCCTCACCTGTAAGATGGAGATAGTCTCAGCATTTACTTCAGTGGGTCATTTTGAGAACTAGATGAGAACATATGTAAAGAACTTTGCAAACCTTTAAGTGTTATATGATGAGGATGGAAGCTCTCAGCAACCCTAGGCAGCTCTCTAAGACTGTGACTTTGGGGAAAGGTGCTGATCTGCATTGGTGATGGGGGGTTGTTACCAGAATCTCCATATTCCAGTAAAATTCTAGGCTTGATTAAAAATAAAAATAAAACCCAAGTAAACATTTGTTAAGGGTTCGCTCTACACCCTGGGCTTTGGAAATCATAGACTGTAGAGATAGAAGGCAATATTTAAGATTGTTTTGTCCAATCTCCTTATTTTTATAGATGAGAAAACTGAGACCCAGAATGACCTGGCCAAGGTGACATAATAAAGTCACAAATCCTAACCAAGCTGGATTTGAACTTGGTTCCTCCTACTCCAAATGCAGCACTGTTGCCATTAGACCATAAATTTCAAAGACAGACACAACACTGACTTTTGTGTATTCTTCTATATTTAGAACTTTCAACTCAATTTTATTCGACAAAACCAGGTAGAGTTAATGGGGTTTCATAACAACTCCATTGTCATGGAAGGCTTTTGTTTCTGGTGAGGTTAATAAATTCGGTGAGATATTTCTCATGTGCAGTTTTAATAACTAGATCTTTTCAAATAAATGATACCAATTTGGAGATAAAGGAATTAAAACAAAGAAGGTGTGTTTAAAGGTCAAAATTGTTGAGCGTGAATTGAAGAGTGTTCTCAACTATAAAGTTCATGTGATTCACATCAGGTTTCTTTTTCCTTTAAAACTAATCTTCCCTAAAATAAAACCCATGCCAAGAGCTCAGCTTTCACAAGCAACCCAACAATAACAAATCATTCTGTCACAGGCAGAAATGCTTTGAAGATGATTTGGCTCAAGGTTGGATGAAAAGACAGTATAGCATCAGTGTGGTTAAAAGAATTAAAATTCTTTCTCTGGTTAATTAAAAATATATATTATGTGTTGTTGAAATATTGGAATATATACTTATGCAAGTACATGTGTGTGTGAAAGACAGAGACAGATAAAGGCAGAGAGAGAGAGAGATGGACAGAGGAAGGAGAGACAAAGAGACAGAAAAAAAGAGACAGAGAGACAGAGACAGAGGGAGAGAATATATGTATGGAGAGGTAAGGCTAAAATAAAATCTCTTCTCTAATTTCTCCCTTGACTTATTATTTATGTTTTAATTTTTTCCTCTTTCAAGACCTTTCACAGGTGTTACTTATTCTATGAAATGTTCCCCGATTTTTCTAGCTGCAAATTGTCTGTCCCTCTTTAAATTTCTTATTCCACTCCACTCTCTCTTTTGCACTTAAAATTCTCCTAACTTGTATCTATTTGTATATATGCCTCATCCTCTCTTTTATGATTTAAGGTAGTGATAATAAAGATATACATATAATATAGGTATATACATAATAAAAGTATACATATCACATATATTAGATATCATATATAAAACATACATTATATGTGTATATATATATATATATATAGATATAGATATATAGATATGTATAGCTACACCCACATATATTTAGCATATGCATCTACATATATATTCAGCATTGTTGTGGTTCAGTTGTGTCCAACTTTGTATGACTCCTTGGACTTTTGTCCATGGGGTTTTCTTGGCAAAGACACTAGAGTGGTTTACCATTTCCTTCTCCAATGTGTCCACATTTTACATATGAGTAACTGAGGCAAATGAGAGTTAAGTGCCCAGGGTCACACAGCTAGTAAGTATCTGAGGCTGGATTTGAATTCAGGTCTTCTTCACTCCAGGCCCAGTGCTCTATCCACTGCATCACCCAGCTACCCCCTATATTCAGCATCGGGGCACCAAACAATCTTTGCTTTTATTCCATGTAGGGCTCTCTGGCTACCTCTTCAACCTAGAAATCACAAGTTGAAAGTGGGGTGACTCTAAGGTTTAAGGGGTACCTTATGGATACCCATTCCTAAAATTATAGCTCACAAGCCTCCCTCCCCCCATATGCTTCCCATTTGTAGTCAATCAGTAGACACAATTAATTTAAAGCAAAAGTATTTGCTAACATGGCATAGTAAGAATAAAAGTTACAAAGTATTAGCTCATAATAGCAGGGTTCATTCTCCCAGAAATATATATAGGCTTCATGAAAACAGTAGGTACACACTTGGAGTACAGTAGGAATGAGGCACACATGTAGGGAACTATTTACATATGCATATATATTCAATACTTCTGTAATATATAGTACATTTTTTTAAAAATAGAGAAAGAATTTTAACCGTTTTAACTATACTTTTGCTATACCTCCATTTCATCATATGGACAAGGATACTTACTACTCAAATACTGCAGAGCCACAATGTCCTTTCTCTCACTGTGAAATCTACATGCCTCTCCTCCTGGGCATTATCTCTATGCTAGATAAAAAAGGTCTTTAAGCTGGGCTCCCCAATTCTTCTCTTTTCAGTAGGTTAGCTTGAAATTCTAAAGACTTATTACTGGCATGGGATATAAGAAATTATTTATTCTACACAAAATAGTATTCTTCCGTCGGGGAAAAATGTTATGAGTAGGATTGACTTATTTTTGTTCAGGTTGAATCTTGGGCTTTTGACAGCTTATATCTCTAATAAAGACAGAGAGAGGAAATTATATTCCTTGTAATAATTTACTATTGTGGAGTGTTTCTTTTGCTAGTAACCTTTATTTGTCATTATTAGGCAGTGTTTTAAAGTCAAGATGAAAGTAGCCTTTTTCTTCTTGAAGAAAAACATACTTTCATTCATTTCATTTTCATTTACTTTCTTGAGTTTTATCTTCAAAATATGCTTGGCTTTCCTATGGCATGCAAATAAGAATGTCCTTTTTGACTATTCCAATTAAATAAGTTAAAATTCAACAAACATTTATTAAGTGTTGAATATTTTTGGAGCTCTCCTGCTCAACTATACTTGATCATATTATAATTAACAGCTGGCACCCAATTTCATTTTCTCTATTCGCAACAGGGGGAAGATAATGTTGTTTGACCTTCATTTTCCAAGAGGAACAATGACATCATGAGGTGATGTCTTGACTTGTGCATGAACTGGATTTAAGGGAGGCAGAGTTGCACCAAGTCTTCAGCCCCACTCTCTCTTACAAAGTTATCAAAGGCTAATGGTAGAGCAAAAGTCAAGATGACTGTCAATGGCCTAGGATGCATTGAAAAACCTTGTTGCGTCTGCAATGTCTCCCTTCGTGACCATTGGAACAAATTGTTCTCATGCACCCATTCCACCAAACAGAAGTCTTCACATGCTTGGGGTAGATATCCTCCTAACTCACCAATGGGTTTGAGGCATGTTGATTACTTTCAATTTAGTTTAGACTGCCAAGATGGTTTTCTTACCTGTATTATATACGTTTGTGTACATATCTAATGAATCCCCTATATAATGAAAAGAAAGGATGGTGGCATTGGAGCCTGACATCACAGAAAGAACATTAGTCTTGAACTCAGAAAAGCTGGATTAAGATCTCAGCTTGGACCCTGGCTGACTGTGTGATTCTGGGAAAGTTAAGTAACTTCCTATCTATAAAATGTGGAGAGCAACACTTAGAACACCTACCTCACAAGGTCATTGTAAGGAAACTTCTTTTAAATGACATGTGATATTACCTTAAAATAATATAAAAGTAGTATATTAATGTGAGCTACTATTTGTGTATCCTTTTTTTCAGACTAGAATCACACATTTAGAGCTGGAAGTGGACCTTACACCAATGCCTAACTCACATATCTTAATGAAACTGTCTACTACACATGCTACAGCTTCTTGGAGCTACCTTGCTCTTCCTCCACTTGGCTCCTACCAGAAAAAATGGGACCAAATGAGTAATTAATGATATTAAGGGGTAGATTTCTGTAATAAGGCAAGATCCTTTTGATTCAAAATTGACTTGTTACTTGGGAAAGTAAGGGAACAAATCAGTTGTCCTTTAGACATGGCAGAGCTTAGAATGTAGATCAGTATTGCCCCTGGTTCTCATTTTCTTCTCTTGATCCTACTCTCTGTCCTTCTAGTTGAGCAGGAGAGTACAGTTTTGGACTAACTCTGAAGGTCTCTCCCTTCTCTACTTGACCTACAAGAGACCAGAGGCCCTTTGCATTCTATTGAGAGTTGAGAAATCTGTGAGGAGTACATCCTCAGGTCAAGGTGGACACAACTGTCTCAGGAGATGCAGCAATGGTCATTCTTCTTTCAGATAATCATGCATCTTTTATTTCAAGATTAATCTTCAGGGTTCAATTTACATTATGTTGAAGATGTTTTGGATACATTTGTGTGCCTATGCTGAGATAGGAATTTCCCTTGATAGTTCAGATGTCTGATAATTCCTGTTAAAGACTTTTCTTCCCTGCCCACATCTCCAATTATGTGTGTACTTAATGGGTTTAGCCTTCCTGGAATTCTACTGGACACTACTTTCCCCTGTCCCTAGATGAAAAGAATACTGGCTCCAAGCAGATTTGGGATATTGCAGCTTCATTTACAGATAATTATTAGAAGAGGGGAGTGAGTCATAATTGTTGGAGAAAATTAGATAGTTTCATTAAGATATGTGTGTTAGGCATTGGTGTAAGGTCCACTTACACCAATATATGATTCTAGTCTAAAAAAAAAGGATACACAAATAATAGCTCACATTAATATACTACTTTTATATTTTTAATGTAATATCGCATGTCATTTAAAAAAAAGTTTCCTTGCACCAACCTTGTAAGGTAGGTGTTCTAAGTGTTGCTATCCACATTTTATAGATGGGAAGTTACCTGACTTTCCCAGAATCACACAGTTAGGGTCCTAGCTGAGATTATAATCCAGTTTTTCTGAGTCCAAGACTAATGTTCTTTCTGTGGGGTCAGGCTCTAATGCCACCATCCTTTCTTTTCATTATATAAGGGATTCATTAGATATGTACATAAACATATATAATGCAGGTAAGAAAATGATTAACCATAAAAGTGGGATCAAAGAGAATGATATGAGAAATTCCAGAAGCAATGGATTGATCCAGCTAAGGGATATGAGGAAAGGCTTCATGAAGGAGATAACTCAAGAGCTAGGTGAGGAAGAAGAAAGGGAATAAGTGAATAATAGGTGAAAATCAGTATACAAACATGATACAAAGTTCAACTCAATTAAAATTTTCAAGAATGTATTAAGTATACAGGAGGTACAGATCACTCTGTCAGGTAGTGGAGTAGGAGACAAGGATCAAAGATAAATAAGATACAGTTCCTCTCTATATGAATCTTACTTTCCAGTGGGGGAACCCAACACATATGCAGATGACCATAATAAAAATGGAACATCAGTATTTCAAGGAAGTGCAAGCAAAGTGGTAGTGTCCCATGGATGGGGCAGTATTTGGAAAGCCAAAAGAACACTATGCTTTAGAGTGCAGCTGGCTTCAAGTCAGGTATATGCTTGAGTCAATTTCTAAGACTGTTAAATTTTCATTGAGAACATTTACGACTTGGAAATATACAAAAGTTACAAATCAGGGCTTAGTTCATTTTTTTTTGTTGACCAGATTTAAGAAAGTGTTAATAATGCAGCTTAAATTTAAAAACATTGTCAGTCTATTACAAGGGTGGGGAACCTGTGTCTTGGAGGCCACGTATAGCTCTGAGGCTGCAGGGTCCCCACCCCTGAGAAATGGTTGTTAAACATTTACCAACATACCCTGGGTTCAAGTCCTGGATTTTTCATTTATTAGCTCTATAACTCTAGGCAAGGTACTTTTCATCTCTTTGAATCTCAGTTTCCTCATCTGTAAAATAGAGATGATGATAATACTTGTTGGGTAATCACAACCTCTCTGAGCTTCAGTTCCTTCATATATAAAATGAGAATAACAATAATTTCCTTATATGTAGGTAACAATACTTACCTCAAAGCATTGTTAATAATAATTATTATATAGCACCTTAAAGTTTGAAAAATTTTATGTATATTATCTCATTTTTTCCTTGTAACAACTGTATTAGGAAGGTCTTCTTTTTCTTGTTCTTTCTTTCTTTTTCTTTTTCTTCTCCTCCTT
This sequence comes from Phascolarctos cinereus, assembly GCF_003287225.1. Lineage (NCBI taxonomy): Eukaryota > Metazoa > Chordata > Mammalia > Diprotodontia > Phascolarctidae > Phascolarctos > Phascolarctos cinereus. The sequence continues at coordinate 83,703,233 of NW_027556180.1, forward strand.
CTCCTCCTTCTCTTCTTCCCCTCTTCCTTTCTCCTTCTCATTCTCCTGCTTCTTCAAAAGTGAGATTTGGAGAAGTTAAGTCATTGTACCAGAGACATCCAAGTAAGTATCTGAGTCCTTTTTTAAACCTAGGTCTTCCTGATTCCGAGTCTGGTTCTCTATCCACTCTCCTCCAGGATGCCTCTCAAACTATCTTGTAAACCTGTGATCATTATGCAAATATGAGTTTTTGTTGCAATTAAAAACTAATATGATCCAAGTTCATTCACACCATGGGACAAAAGAGAAATGCCCTGGATTCATTCTGAATTTTCAGTGCAGGGAGAGAAGTAGGCAATGCTTGGGTGATTGTAAGTGCTCACCAAATAACCATTGGCTGCCTGATTCAAACTGTAACATGGCGAGAGCTCTCCTGAGTCTCAGTCGATGCTCTGAAGACTAAACAATCATCCTATATGCTCAGAAGAGCTTCCAAGTACAGATAAAAGGCCATCCAGGTACCTCTGAGGGAAGCATTTTGTCCCCTTTACGTCAAGATTTATTTTTCTAAACCTCCAGGCTCTGTTCCAATTAGTTACATTATACCAGCTTAACATCACACTAGAGGAGTATATCTTGTACTCGCAAATATATTTCATATGATAATGCCATCAACCCTCATAGCTGTGAAGAAGCTATTTGCTTTTCCCCCCTCCCTGTCTCTGCCTTTTTAATTTCATTATGATTTCTAAAAATTCCCTGATAGCGTTACAGCTGCTCCACAGTTAATAGCCTTGAAATAGAAATGTGTTACTTTGCTTAGCAAGAGACATCTGCATACTGCAGAAAAACAGAATCATTTGAAGTGATTAATACAGGAAGATGGTTATTCGTATTTTAAACGCATGTTGCCTAGCTCGAATATGTTTGCCTTCCAGCCATTTTTAGTTATGTTCTTCTGATCTATGTTCGAAATCTGCGATGCTTTTAGGATCTGCATAAAAAATGAATGTTTGCCAGGCAACCCAATGCCTCCTGCTGCTTGTTGGCTCCATGGTGGTTGTTTTTTTGTGTGTTTCTTCCCCCTTTTTGAATGTCACAAACAGAGCTTTTGATATTGTACCCATGGGGCTCTTTATCCAGGTCGATGTAAATAACTACTCCCAGTGTTGAGGCCCACCACCATCTTTGATCACATCATCTTGAAATTTGCCCTTGAAATGAACAAGGGACCGACTTCATGCTCACGTTAGGAGAGCACGTACTCTATTTGAGAATGTCAAGGTATATAAGCCCTGGGAGAGCAATAGGGCAGGTTCAAAAGTTTGCAGATAGATAGATTATTGCAGGCTTAGAAATTACAATGAGGCAGCCCATATATGCCTCCTCTCTACTCCTGGTAGTCTTGAAAATCTATTGCTACATCATAAATCTTTCTCCCTTAGCATCTCACTCTATAGCTGCTGCACCATTATTCCGTCTCTGTCTTGAGATTAACATGCTGAAGTCTGATATTGACCTCACCTGAGGACATGATGAAAACCAACTTGGACTTTTTAATGCTTAGTCAGGACTTCTACCCTTCAGGCTGTTCTGTCTTTCATTGCCATTAGTGAATAGCCTCACTAAATAAATAGCCAACATTTATATGGTGTCTTAAGGTCTGCAAAGTGCTTTACATACGTTAACTCATTTGATCCTCATAACAATCTTTGGAGGTAGTTGCTATTATTATCCCAATTTTACCAATTGGGAAGCTGAGGCAAACAGAGGTTAAGTGACTTGCCCAGGGTCACTCAGCTAGTAAGTGTCCTGACTCTAAGTTCTAAACTCTGTCTACTGCACCTCTTGGCTGCCCTGCAATTCCATTAAAAAGCTGTTGTCTGTGTCACTGGGTTTCCTCAATGCCTTGGGAAAGCCCCAACCATAATGAGGTAGTAAGATAGAGGACCACTAGGTTGATCTTTAATTGTGCTTTAGGAACCCTTGAGCCTTGCCACCTTCTCTGAAGCCAATCTCTCTGTCTGCTGTCTCTCCCAAACAGATAGTGAGCTCCTTGAGCAGAAACTGACTTGCTTTTTTAATTTGTATTTTCAGCACTTAGCAAGGTGCTTGGTACATAAGTGCATAATAAATGCTTATTTATTCATTCATAATAATGATGAAGATATATAGAGTGACTTAAAGTTTGCCGGACACTAATACTTTAGCTCATATGTGCCCGTAAGGTATTTTATGTATTATTATCTCCTTTTCTCCTGATGAAGATACTGAAGATTTCATATGCTAATTATATGCTCATGGTCACACAGCTAATAAGTTTCAGGGGCAGGGTTCAAACTCAGTCTTTCTAATTCAAAGTCCAGGGTTATGCAATGCTCTATCTCCCACAGATTTTGAATCTCAGTGAGGAGGTTGGGTTTACTAAAGGTAAGGATTGGGGAAAATTCCTGCCTTTCTACCTTTTCTTCTTAATCCATTCCCACAGAGGCAATTGACACATGTTTGAATGAGTCAGGGGAGGAATCCCCCATGCTGGCCTTGCCCTATGCAATTTTAGCAGACTTCTTGGAATGAGGTAGGGAATCTTCTGTTAAATGTCCAGTAACGTTGGCTCAGGAATCAAAGGACTGGGTTTCAAATCCTTTCTCTGATACTTACTCCCTACATAACTGTGTGACCTTGGGTAAGTACTTAATCTCCCTGGGCTTCAGTTTCATCTACAAAATGAGGGTGTTGAATTAAATGGCCTCTGCAGATCCTTCCAGCTTTAGGCTATGTTATTATTGTCATTCAGTCATGCCCTACTCTCTGTGACCCCATTTGGGATTTTCTTGGCAGAGATAATGGAGAGGTTTACCATTTCCTTTCCCAGCTCATTTTACAGATGAAGAACTGAGGCTTAACTGACTTTAAGGTTAACTGACTTTCCCAGGGTCACACAGCTAGTAAGTGTCTGAAGCCAGATTTGAACTCATGGAGATGAGTCTTCCTGACTCCAGGCCTGGCGCTGTATCCATTGTGCCACCTAGCTGTGATCTTATGATTAATGGGTCTTAGCTGAAGGCCCTATGCTAGGGTGAGGGCTATGGTTATCCAGTTTAGGTTGGGGCTGACTGAAAGCTGTCCCTGTTCCAATATCTGATTTCAGCCTCAGAGAACAGACTATCTCACATATGTTGGACAGAACTGATTTAGCAAGCAATGACCATTAAGAGATCTCATATTATTATGGAAACATACCCAAGAGGGTGCCTGCTGAACCTCCACTGGTGTAGAGTTGGCAAATTCAATCTCCCTGATAATTATGAATATTAAAGATGTTCGCATGCAGGAGACATTTTTGGTTTCCCTCAGTGGCACCTCTTGGTATATTTCCACAATATCCTTTATTGTGTATAATATAATAGGACCTGAAATTGTACACTGTATCCCAACTCTAGGCTTACTTGTACTTATTCAGTGCAATAATAATTTCCTGTGATTCATAATGATGCCTTTTTATTAATGCTCTAGGATTATGTAGTATATCACTACATTCCTTTTCCCTTCTGGTGTTTTTTTCTTCTTCTCAGCTTTATTAGTTTACGTTCCCTTATGGTGAATTATTCAAGCCAGTATCTGCTCTTGGCTGGTCATACCAGCCTCGTTTAAATGGCATTTTCCTCCTTTCTCTGTACTGCTGGCCAGTTTGGGCAGATGCCTGCTGTTGGTCATGCAATATTGTTTTATGAAGATTAAGAGCCATATCATACTTTGTCTCTGAGTAGCAATTTTACTACAAGGAGCACGGCAAGCCATGCTTTTGATGAAGGACTATGAAGGATTATAGTCTTGTATGGAATCTAAAGACAACTACCGCTGGATCTCATAGGGACTCAGGGTAGCTACTCATCCCTCCCTGCTCTGTACCCAGCTTTGCAGTTATATACTAGGTTTCTTTCACGAAAGGGGAAATAAACTCCAGATTTCTCACCTCTATTGGCTTCTCATCTTCATCTCTATTTGACTTCTTGTTCTAGTCTGAGGATCTCCCCCCAAAAGGAAGTCCCTTTCTCTTAAATGCTGATTATTCCCTTACCGCCAGACCTCTCCTACTGCTTCTTAGATACTGTATCATGGAGGTGGTCAGAATGATAAATTCTGGGGTTTCCCCCTGCCTTCAGCTACTCAAGGGGGAACCACTGCCTTGCCAGTGGGAGATGCATTAACAACAACAAAACATGAGAAGAATAGGAATCAGTTCATGACACGCTTTTTTTTTTTAGGCAAAAGTAGAAAAAAGGCATCTAATGTACAAACATGAATTAGATATGGAAGAGATTCTTTATTTCCATACATACGTGAGAATGCTAAGCACAAAAGAATCTTAGTGTGCATTAAAATGATTATTTGGTCATTTTTAACACTAGTACAATAAAGTGGAAGGCCGATATTCAAGGATTTTGAGGATTTGAAGTAGTTTTTGCAAGGCTGCTAATGAGTCATTTCACATTTTACCTTTACCAAGCACAATCCAATCAAATGCCAATCTGACTCTTCTCTCTAACAGTCCCTTTCTCTTAAATGCTGATTATTCCCTTACCGCCAGACCTCTCCTACTGCTTCTTAGATACTGTATCATGGAGGTGGTCAGAATGATAAATTCTGGGGTTTCCCCCTGCCTTCAGCTACTCAAGGAGGAACCACTGCCTTGCCAGTGGGAGATGCATTAACAACAACAAAACATGAGAAGAATAGGAATCAGTTCATGACACGCTTTTTTTTTTTTAGGCAATTGGGGTTAAGTGACTTGCCCAGAGTCACACAGATAGTAAGTGTCAAGTGTTTGGCCCAAGGCCATATTTGAACTCAGGTCCTCCTGACTTCAGGGCCAGTGCTCTATTCACTGTGCCACCTAGCTGCCCCCACAGTTCATGACATGCTTATGGCTTGTGAGGACACCTCCCACCTGGTCCTTGGGATATTTCAGAGTGTCATCCTCATGCTTTGAGGTTGGAAGGATAAGGGCCAGTCAAGGGATAGGTCATTCCTCTAGAATATTAGTGGAATTTCATCTCATTGACCAATTAGAGTATTCAACCCAGGGGTGAATCTTATACATGGCAGAAGTTGTATACCTTCCTTCTCAAGTTTCAGTGTGGTTACCAGGACCAAATGAGCATGCTCCATGGCAGGAGAAGGTTCTCACTACAACAGAACCACAGATTTTAAAACAGGAAGTGACCTTAGAGGGTGACTTAGAGGGTACCAAGTACAACCACCTCATTTTAAAGGTGAGGAAACCAAAGACGACAGAGCTAATGTGACTTGCCCACATAACAAAATTTCTCATCAAGCACTGAATTTTCTTTTAAGAATAATTTTATAGATATCTTTCATGTTTATATCAATTTATTTCCAAATATATCCCTCTCTTACATCCTCCTCAACCCAAAGAACCATCCCTTGTAACAATGAAAAGAAAAGAAAAGAAAGGAAAAAAAAGAAAAGAAAAGAAGAAAAGGAAAGAAAAGAAAAGAAAAGAAAAGAAAAGAAAAGAAAAGAAAAGAAAAGAAAAGAAAAGAAAAGAAAAGAAAAGAAAAGAAAAGAAAAGAAAGCGACTTCACAAAACCAACACATCCATCAACATGTCCAGCATATTGCTGGATTCCACATCCATGGTCCCCTACTTCTACCAAGAATGAGAGGAGAAACATAATTATATCTCTTCTTCCATTCTGTTGTTTTTCTTTCACTAGCATTGTTGTAGTCATGAATATTGTTTTCTTGATTCTGCTTACTTCGCTTTGCCTCAGGGCACACAAGTATCCCCCTGCCTCTTTGTACTCTTGATATTGACCATTTTTCAATCTGTTGAGCCTTTCCCCCAACAGTGGGTGCCTATCTACTTTATTTTCAGTTCTTTTAAGCAATGAATTTTAATAACCATAAATTGAATTTTGACCTAAAAATCCAAATAAAGTGTTCTAAATCACTGTTGATTAAAGAAAGGCAAATTAAAGCAAGTCAAAGATACTACGTCACATCTATCAGAAAGGACAAATGCTGGAGGGCATGAGGGAAAATTGGTATACTAATGAACTGCTGGTGAAGTAGTGAGCTGGTCCAACCATCCTGGACAATAATCTGGAACTACGCCCAAAGAGGTATAAAACTGTGCATACCCTTTGATCCAGCAATATTACTAGTAGGTCTGTATCCCAAAAAACATGAAGAAGAAGGAAAAGGAACTATGTGTATAAAAATATTTATAGTAGCTCTTTTTACAGTGGCAAAGAATTGAAAATTGAGGGTACACTCATCAATTGGGGAATAGCTGAACAAACTGTGGCATATGATTATGACGGAATACTATTGTGCTATAGGAAGTGATGAAGGGCATCAAAATGTAGCAAGACTGATATAAACTGATGTAAAGTGAAATGAGAAGAACCAGGAGATCACTGTACACAGTAACAGCAATGTTGTAATGATGGTCAGCTGTGAAACACTTGGCTACTCTGATCAACACAATGATCCAAGAGAATTCCAAAGGACTCATGATGAAAAAATGCTGTCTACCCCCAGAGAGAAAACTGAAGAACTCCGAGTGCATATCGAAGTGTAATTTTTTCACTTTATTTTTTTGTGCTTTGTTTTGTGATATGACTATTATGGAAATATGTTTTACATAATTTCACATGTGTATTGATATCATATTGTTTACTTTCTCAGGTAAACATGGGACAGGGGAGAGATGGGAGAGAGGAAAAGATATGGAACTCAAAATTTAAAAAGAAAAGAATATTTTAAAAAATAAATAATTAAAGATAAAGTAATAAAACTGAAAAAAATCCAAGTAAGTCTCAAATATTGGTAGAATCATAAAATTTAAAGGTTAAAAGAGTTTTTTGGAGGTGTTCTAGTCCAATCAATGGAATATAAGCTATATGAGGGGAGGAGCTATTTCTCTTTTTTGCCTTTTTATTTTCTTCAGGGCTTAGCATAGTGCATGACCTATAGTAGATGCTGAATAACTACTCATCAGTCAAATGAATGAAGCTCCTTATTGTGTGTGTGTGTGTGTGTGTGTGTGTGTGTGTGTGTGTGTGTATGAAATTAAATTCCAAGGAGTTGAAGTTATTTGCCTAAGATCACAGAACCAGGGCTAGATCCCAGGTCTCCCAGTGTTCTTTCTTTCTTCTGTCTATAAAAGGCTAGTCTTCAAAAACCTCTGATGCTTTAATCTGGCAAGACATAACAGAGCCATAAAACTGGTCCTACCCTTTGACCCAATAATCCTACTAGTGGGAACATATCCCAAGGGTATAATTAAAAAGAAACAAGACCTATCTGTACAAAGATGTTTTATGGCTCTGCTATGTGTAATGGGAAAAAACTGGAAACAACATAAATGTGCAGCAGTTGGGGAATCGCCAATGAAATTGGTATATGAGTGCAATGGTTCTACATCATCATAAAGAAAGAAAAATATGCAAAAGATCTATGTGAAATAATGCAAAGGGGGAAGCAGCAGAACCAAGGGGACTGTATACGCATTGATTATCGTTACGTGGATATATGCATATGTCTATGGGTACACGAATAAATGAACAATCTCTTAAGGAAGTAAGTTATTGATGACCTGTCATTGCTGATGTCCATATGTTTAAATTGACTTTTCGTTGCCAAGTTAATTAAATGAACAAAATTTAAATATTCCATAGGCTTGTTCATTTGACCGGTGAAACTTCAGCAGTACCTACTATATGTGAGGCAATGTGCTAAGTCATGAGAAAGAAATACAAAGGAAAATAAAATTCAAGTCTTCCCTCAAGGAACTTGCAGTCCAATAAGGGAGATGGATATACGTGACAATGATTTGGGGGCATAACAACATAAAAGGAGAGGGAGAGAGAGAGGGAGAGAGACAGAGAAAGAGAAAGAGAGAGAAAGAGAGAGAGAGAGAGAGAAAGAGAGAGAAAGAGAGAGAGAGAGAGACAGAGAGAGAGAGAGACAGAGAGAGAGGGAGAGAGAGAGACAGAGAGAGAGACAGAGAGATGCTAAAATGCAACTGTAGTGAAATGAAAAGTGGAATGGACATGGAGGCAAGCAGAAGACCCTAGTTTGACTCTTGGCACTAACACTTAGTAGGTGTGTGAGCCTAGGCAAGCAACTTGACATTTATAAGCCTCAGTTTTCTCATCCATAAAAAGGGATAATAATACTTGGAATGCCTACCTAATACAGGTATTATGAGGAAAGCACTTTAGAAACTAAGAGTGACATAGAAATGTGAGTCATTACTCTTTAATAAGCAAAGGGTAAAGGTGACAGTAGAGCGGTCAGGATCTGGATGGAGTATAACAAAAATTGACATTCTGGGAATGGCATTCACCATCCATAGAATTCTAGAATCTGGATCTACGAGGAAATAGATGGCATTTATAAAGCACTTTTAAGGTATGTAAAGAGTTTTGCAAATGTTATTTCATTTTACCCTCACAACAACTCTAGGAGATAGGTGCTATTAATATCACCATTTTAAAGATGAGGAAACTGAGGCAGAGAGAGGTTAAGTGATTTGCCTGAGGTTACCCAGCTAGTAAGTGTCTCAGGTTGGATTTGAACTCAGGTCTTCCTGAATACAGTGGTCACCTACCTGAGGACTGAGGCTAGGAGAGATGAGATGACTTGCCCAAAATCACAAAGAAAACAAGCTATGATATATATCTAGTTGGTTCTTCCCACTCTACCACAAGGCCTCTCTCTTTGAAATAGCCCATATCACCATATGATTTAAAAATGTGTTGCCACTGAAATTAAGGTGACATCCTAAAATCTTGAAAGGAAGCTAAACTGGAACAAATTTAGTTTGGCTACAGCATGGCCTGTGAAACTGTTGCTCATAAAGCAAGGCTGTGGTGACAGATGTTTGGGTGACAAATAAGGGTTATTGATGATGTAGCTCTCCAATTTCCTACTGGATTGTTCCCATGCTTTAAAAAAAAAAGATTCTCTGAAGTAAAAGGGCTGTGGTGTCTGCACCTTTGTACCAAATGCTGAAGGTAAAACTGTGAGGATGATTGATGATGACAAAGAGGAGGAGGATAGTGATGATGATGACAAAAACCAAATCAATTGTTGACTTCAATTTTAGATTCACTAAGCTTCAGAAATATTTTTCTGGTGGTATATTATGGTTGCAGTTGATGGAAAATTATAGTCTTTAAAAAATTGAGAATGGAGATCACCCAAAGGACAGTGGAAACTATGAAGCTGCTACCCGGTCTTGCAGAGGAGGAATTGTGCTGGAGAAACAAAGTGCAAAGGGTAATTACTGGACAGCCCACTTTGTCTATTGGTATCCATGCAATGTGGAGAGGAACTAAGGAAGGCCCCTAGTACTTTGTGAAGGCATTCTTGAGAACTACAGTGGATGGGAAGTTACAGATGGCTTGCAAACTTCACCATTGAAGGGAATGCCTACATCAAGGTATTGTAAATTCATTGAATTCTTGGGATATTAGAAATTCCAAAGGAATATAATCAGTGTGTATTTATATCTTAAAACTGCACATGAGGAAAGACTACTACACATATTAAAAATGGAAATGATTGGAAGAAGTAAAAAGTAACAGGGAAATCTACTTGCATATCCACAGAATGCTAGGAATATCATGGGTCCTTCAGTTAAGAACTGGTGAATGTTTAATGAAGTAACAATAACATATGTCATGTGAAGATTAGTAGGGGACTGGAATTTACATAACACTTTAAGGTCTGCAAAGCCCTTTACAAATATATTCCAAACTTATCCTCACAACTACCTTGGAAAACTGTAATTATTCCCATTAAGGAAGGCTCAAAGACATTAAGTGACTTGGCCAGGGTTACCTAGCTAATCAGTGTCTAAAGCTGGATTTGAACTTAAGTCGTTCTGTATTTGTCTATTGTATATGGTTTCATACACCTGAAAGGAACATGACTTCCAGCTCTAGCGGCCAGAGGAGGCTTCCCAGGGGAGATAGGATTTGATCTGGCCTTCAAGGATGGACATGACTTGAATAGAACAAGAGGAGGAAGAAAGGCATGAGCTAAATAATGGGAACAGGAAAGCCCAATATGAGGAAAGCAAAGCTTATTTTGGAGACAACCACCCTGAGACCTCAGTTTCTTCATCTGTAATATGAGGGATTTAAACTTTATGATCCCTTTATACCCATTCCAACTATTGTGTTCTATGATTTTATAGTTCTTGATGAAAATGAGAGGATTAAAAGAAATTTTTGACCAACAGAGCCTAAAAAACTTGACACTGGAAAAGAAAGAAAGACAATGCAGGGTAGTCCAGAGAACACTAGATTAAAAGTCAGAGGACCTGGGTTCAAATCCCAGCTCGGCTGCTTAACCATCTGTGAGACCTTAAGCAAATGACTTAACCATTCTCTGCGCCAGTTTCTTCATTTGTAAAATGAGGAAATGGATGGTCCTTAAATTCCCTTCTGGCTTTAAATCTATGATCACATAACAATTGGTTGTTGTTCAGTTGTTTCAGTTGTATCCAACTCTTTGTGACCCCATTTGGGGTTTTCTTAGCAAAGAAAGATACTGGAGTGGTTTGTCATTTTCTTCTCCAGCTCATTTTACAGAAGAGGAAACTGAGGTAAACAGGGTGAAGTGACTTGCTCAGGGTCACATAGCTAGTAAGTATCTGAGACCAGATTTGAATTCAAGAAGATGAGTCTTCCTGTAGCTGCGCAATCAGTAGCTGACTTTATATTAAATAATTAGGAACATTTCTAAGTCTATAATACAGAAAATAATGCCTAGATTAGTTCGATGGAGGTAAATTGCAATTTTCCATTATCTACTCCTTTCCAGTAATTGAAATTAGCTTAACACAATCTTGCTTAATATTTAGCTAATCTTTCACAGTTGCTACTGTAAAATCTGCTTTGGCTATATTGACATTTAGGTCAAATAATTGCTTCAGGGATCCAAACATGAATTATTACTAACCTAGTACACAGTGAAAGCCAAAATTGATCCTTTTGCAGGAACTGCCTAGAAAATAGTTATTGGGAATCTTATTGTTCAGTCATTTTTCAGTCATGTCTGACTCTCTGTGACCCCATTTGGGGTTTTCTTGGGGAACTGGGGAAAAGACACACAGTGACATGTCCATATCAGAGATACTTTCCAGAACCTTCAAACAAATCAACTTCTCCCTTCACAAACCTCAGAGAATTAAACTGAGTATGACCTTCACTCCAAAAACAATTGTTGTTGTTCATCCTTCCTTCTCAAAGAAGACCAATGACATCACGAGAGTGATATCTTGACTTCTATGTGAATGGGATTTAAGTGAGGCAGAACTGTGCAAAGTCATGTCTCATTCTCTCCTCCAGAGTCATCAAAGTCCAGCAGCATGGCAAAAGTCAAGATGACTGGCAGTGAATGACCTTGGTCTTTCCAAATCAAGGTCTTTCTGAGGCCTTATTTGATCTGAGGCAATGACTATTCAATGACTAAGGGCTAGGTATGAATCGAGACAAAAGATGGCCTATGTACCATAACCAAAATACTGATGTGGGAGAAGAAGACCCTTTGAGTTTCAGGCCATAACTGAAAACAATTGCCATTTACACTTATTCTAAGCCATCAAAACCTAAATAATGTGACACTCCCAAAGACACCAAGATGGTGGCTAGCCTAACCATCCATCAACAACCTTACCCATGAGAGAAGAATTTGGTTCTGTTTAAAAATGCGTATTGTATCATTTTGTGTCCTTACAAATTTTTTAAAAGAGCAATGAAGATAAGATTTTTAATTTGAGACTCTTGGAACTTTTGATAATATCTACATTTTCCATAACTTTTTCAAGTTGAATAGTTTGATGTTAAAAACAGTGTAGTAAGTAAAGTAAAAATTCAGTAATAATAATAAAAATAATAATAACTTCTAATTATCTAATACTTTATAATTTACAAAGTACTTACATCACAGCAACCCTTTGATATGGGTAGTGCAAGTATATTAACTCAACTTTATAGATAAAGAAATTGAGGCCAAGAAAGGTTAAATGATTAGTCCAGGTTACAGTTGGGACTTGGACTCCAAATTCTTGCTCAAAGGGTACCTTTTTTGTATGAACTTTATGTCTATTTAGGTACATGTTGTCTGCCCATTAAAATGAAAACTCCTTGAGTGCAGGGACTGTTTTTGCCTTGATTCACATTTCCAGCACTTAGCCTAGTACATGGCACGTAGTACGTGCTTAAAAGAGGCTTGTTAGGGGTAGCCCTGGATTCAGGAGGACCTGAGTTCAAATCCAGCCTACTAGCTGTGTGACCCTGGGCAAGTCACTTAACCCCATTGCCTAGTCAAAAAAAATTAAAAAGAGGCTTGTTGATTGGTTCATTTTGCTCGAAAAGGTAAAATATTCAAGAAGAAATTGTACAATCTACTTTAAAAATAAATAGTATATTCAGTGGGACAATACATTTTTACAAGTCATCCCTCCTTTCCTTCTCTCATGTTTTACAAAGAGTCCATCTATGTACCTTTGTTGTATCAATAATAATTACTACCCTTGTGTAATAAATGAAACATATAGTGTCTGCGTTTAAAGTGAAAAATATTCAGACTTGCTATCTACTTTTTAGCAGACCACTGCGCTGATTTCAACTCACAGGAGGGTAGCATGTGATTTTTTTCTTTCTTTTTGAGGGGTGTGATGGCAGTTCAATGTCCATAATCATTTTATCCTGAAGTGCAATTGTTAGACCCTATAGCATTATCAAGGGTTCCTAAGGTGGCAGGGTAAGAGAAGCTAGTGAAAAGTGAAAGTGCTAGACACCAAGGGAAGAATACAGCAGCTGATATCTGTGTGATATTAAAAATGAACATTTCCTTACATATCTGTAACACCTTTCCTCAAATGATTTCCAAGTAGTTTCCAGGTGATAATTGCCTTTCCTGGCAGTTGATGAGATAGGGAGTGGGGAGAGTGGTGTTTTCTTCATTTTCTTGGTGAGGAAACTGAGGTAGAATGCATTCTGGGTGAAGGTGACTCTGTGAATCAATGGAAGAATTGAGAGGGGAACTTCATTAGCCTTATTCCTGGTCCCTTGCTATAATCCTTCATTCTAACTATTTGATTTCAAGGGTAATTTATGTTGGATCAATTCAGACTGACTCTCTGCACTTAATCAATATCATCAGCAGTTAGTAGGGCAAGCTGAAGCTCCTTTCACTCTGGGTTAGTCTCCAGAAAATACAGGGAATGAATATTATAAACAAAACATTGTAAATATGAGCTCAACCCAAATGTGCCTTTCTCTATTTTATAATCTAGCAAAATACAATTTTACATCGTCATTCCCCATCCTTGACATCTCTTCATAGGTTTATAGTTAAAAGAGACCCCAGAGGTTATTTACATGAGTCCCACAGATGAGCAAATGGAGATCCAGAGACGAGGTGACTTCATCACAAGTCCTTCCCTTATTCCAAATGCAGCCTTAAAAAAAAAAAAAGCAAACTATATCATATCACACTACCTCCTAACTTTTGTTTAATATCTCCTTATTTGAATGCCCTTTCTTGAAACTTAAAAGTAAATCGGGATGGGGGGCGGGGAATTCCCAAAGGGAATCATCCAATTTTAAAATGTACGAAAACAACAGTTTTTTATTAGCTAGCTCAATACTTTAAGGGTCAAGCAAATGTCTTTCCCTTTAAAAGAATGAGATGGGTTGTCTTTGACTGTTAAATCCATTATCCTAATCACACTTTAAATGATCCATTATGAGAGACTGATTTGTTGTAATTTCTTTGTGTACATAGTATTTCTATAGGGAAGTATTGCTGCTATTCAACAGTAGTGTCTGGCTAGCCCATGGTCTCTTATATTGTGGAATGTTCATTAACGATCAAAATGTCTCCTTCTGAAACATTATCTTCCCAATGCCATCATCCTGACCAAGTAACAAAAACAACTGGAGAGAGCAGAAATTAAATACTAAATCATATCGTGCTTCACTGAGTTCATGATCTAACCTTTCACCTCTGGAAGGCTGGGTTTAAATACAGCTTGGATAAAGGTAAGTGAAAAGCTCTTTCCTATGTAGTTCTGTACCCAGAAGAGTAGAAGTAAATTAGCATGGGGGGAAGGGAGGATAGAGAAATGGTAGAGGGAAGTTTGTCTAATATTTTGTCTGTTGGATCTTCTTTGTTGGTCTCAGAAATAGGAACTATTAGAGGTTAGCTTTTGTCCTCTCCTTTTTAAAATTATTTGTCCAAAGGATTGCTTTCTGAGTGAGGAAAAGGGAAAAGATACGGTTGGAAATAAAAGTTATGTAAAAACAAAAGACATATCAATAAAATCTTAAAAGGGAGGTAGCATATAGGAATTAAGTGTCTTCCATTACCCTTCCCTAATAAGTGGAATGTCTTGTTTCAAATGTGCTTTTAGTGGGCAAATAGAAAATACAAATGTATTGCTCTGACTGACTGAGGCATTACTAACTGCCATTTTGGAGACTGGAGCCAAAGACTAGATCTTCCAAGCACTAGCAGGGAATATTTTCAGTTCCATCTTCAGAAAAATTTCTCCTTTCTGCATTTTTTTTCTTAGCTGTTTGCACTAAAAATATCCTGACAAGTTGTTACCTTCTTTTCTTTCAGGGTCCACCCCTGTTCTTCCCTATCTTCAGACCTTTCCTTCTTTTCTGTATGGAGCTCTTAGCCTCCCTTGGCCTTCTCCTTCCTCTGGCACTGTCCCTTAGCTCCTCTTCGATCATCAGCTTGTTCAGTCTGTCAACTCTCTTTGTAACCAAGTGACCTGCTCCGGATCATTTCATGTTCTGTATTTTCCTAAATTACTTCATTCTCTGGAGTCTGTTGTCCCACTGAAAGAGTTGCATTCTCTTTCTCTGTTAGTTACTCTAGGTATCAATCACTCTGTAACCACCTGTACTACTGTTAACCTTCTTCCTGTCTTCCAAATCAAATCCCATTTCTCACTTCCATATGTCAGCACCAGCCACATGCATTGATTAAATGTCTTTCATTTTAAAGCACACAGTCCTGCTCCTCTTGCTTGTATCTGAATGCCTCCCATATGCTCCCCATCTAAGCCTAATTCTTCTGTTCATTTCCTCTGGAAAGTCATTCTTCACTGTAATAAGTTGCCCAAAGTAAATGTATTCATCATCTTTTTCTCTGACAACCATGTTTCTCCACTACGGGAAATTAAACACTGCAACATATGGCCAGAGCCACAAACTTTAGTGCTCACTTGCTCAATTGTTTTAACACATTGCCGCCTTCACATAATACTGTTTTCCATGAGTGTGTCAGGCTTCCGCTTGACATATGCATTAGACACTTTAATGGCTAGTCAGAAACTAACTGAAGCTGACAATATGACGAAAGAAGGGTAAGTGCCTATTAATTATGAAAATTCACTTTTGGTCCTATTTAGCCATGAAAAACCTTAAATTAATTCCTCAGAACATGCTACCACATTAGCCTGCTGTGCCACCATCTGACATCTTAAAAACCCTAAGTATTATAGGAAAACACTATATTGATGATGGCCGGTCTTTCCTGACTGCTCCCAACCTACTTTGCTCAGAAGGGCACTATTATTCTGTTGCTTGTGTTTTCTCCAGGTTAAGCTGTTAGAATGTGGGTATTACCAGGGCTCCTCAACCTTTGATCTGATCCACACTGAGAGCTACTAGTTCAGCCCACAGAATTCCTCGCTCTACTAATTGCAGGTGTGGGTGGTCACAGGAGTACCTTTTAAATATTGCACGTTTAGTGAAATGATTTCAATAGTGTCAGTAGCATGCAATTTTCTCTTTGGGTCAGCTAATCTTGGATTGCTTATGTATCTTAATGCATTCAGAAGCCAACTGATGATAATGTAGCTTTTGTTCTTGGTGTGATGTCCCTGGCAGCTCAGAAATTCTGTGATTAGAATCTTCATGTTGAGAATTTTCTTCCATATGCCTAAGTACAGATTTTGTTCTTCTGGATCCTTTTCATTAGTGCCCACAGTTAACAATATACAGGACTTGCCTTTGGCTTACACACATGGGGGAAAAGATATTTTTAAATATTCCTTTGTTTTTATTCTAAATGAAGCCATTGATTAGTTATCTTAAATGTCATCACCTAAGGGTACAGAATATTGGGGAGAGGTCATTGAATTTGCTTATTGCTAGAATATTCAAGCATTCTGATAAATATCCCACATTTCTGGTGACATAAAACCAAAAATCATAATCCACATGGAATTTACCTGACAGGACTGATATAGGGAGCACATATAATAATATATGTGATACACACACATAATGATATATGTGCTGCACACACATATTAGTATGATAAAATCAGAACAACTAAATGAAGATTCAAGTAACAAAAGATTCCCATTGAAAAAGTAAGTGGAAAAAATAATAGTGGCTGAACAATGAAAAGAAGAAGTGTGTATTTGTGTGCATTAAAAGATACTGTGGCATAATGTTCTGGAAATGAGAAGACCTCAATTTAAGCTCTTTCTCTCAAACATCCTGGCTTCGTGACTGGGAAAATCACTTAGCTTCTCAGTGTTTGCAGAGAAGTTGTAGGTCTGTCTTTGTGAAGGAAGATTCCTTGCTAGAAGTTTCCTGCACCAATAAAATCATAGACAAGTTACGTGAGTCCATTAACACAGATTTCCAAAGGTGGATAGAAAACAGACATACAATCCCTCAGTCAGACCTTTTGAAAAAGAAATAGTCATCAAGAGACACAAAAGAACCTCAAGAAGGAAATTCTGATAAGATGATAATTCCAGACAGGAAGAAAAGGGAGAGGCATCTAAGGAGATCAATGTGGCTATACAGAAGCTCTGCAATACCTCAGATTAAGGGAGTTGGGGGGAAGATATGTACAAAAGATGGAAACAGGGGTTGAAATGAAGAGAAATAGAACAGAGTAGAATAAACCTGTAAAAGTAGTGTCCTTAATGAACAAAGGCTTGCAAAAAAAAATGTAAACAGTAATGGAAGGGACTTGTTTTTTTTTAAAAGCTATGTTCCTAGAAAGAACAAGAAAATAACAGAATCAGGGGCAGCTAGGTGGTACAGAGACTAGAGCTCTGGCCTTGGAGTCAGGAGGACATGAATTCAAATCTGGCCTCAAACACTTGACACTTAATAGCTGTGTAACCCTGGGCAAGTCACTTAACCCCGATTGCCTCACCAAAAGAAAATAACTGAATCACTGAATCTCAGAGTCGACAGGAACCCAGGGTCATCTCATGCATTTGATAAAGAACAAGAATTCTCTTCCCAGAAGTGGCCTTTGCAAGAAGACCTCTAGCAAGGGAGAACCCATTCTATCCCAAGGCAGGCATTCAGCTTTTGGACAACTTCATTGTTGGGAAGTATTTCCTTACAGCAAATAGAAATACTCCTCTTTGTAGCTTCCGTTCATTTTGCCTGGTCCTGCCCTTTGATGACATATAAGACAATTCTAATTCCTCTTCCACAAGCCAGCTCTTTAAATACTTAAAGACAACTATCATATCAACCCCATCCCCCCAAGTCTTCTCATTTTAAGGATAAATATGTCCAGTTCTTTCAACCAAATACTCTCATGATATAATGAGTCAAATCAAGTCAACAAGCATTTAGTAAGGAAGGGAGGGAGGGGGGAAAGAAGGAAGGAAGAAAAGAAGGAAGGAAGGAAGGAAAGAAGGAAGAAAAGAAGGAAGGAAGGAAGGAAGGAAGGAAGGAAGGAAGGAAGGAAGGAAGGAAGGAAGGACGGAAATAAGCATTAATTAATTATCTGCTATGTACCAAGCACGGTGCCAAGTGCTTAACAAGCATTATATCATTTGATCCTCACAATGACTTTGTGGTGTAGCTTATCCACATTTTTGTAGTTGAGGAATAAGAAGCAGAAAGAGGTTAAGTATCTGGCCCAGGGTCACACAAGTAGTAAGAGTCTGAGGCTGGTTTTGAACTCAGGTCTTCCTGACTCCAGATTTAATGATCTATGCACTGCACCAGAATATAGCTACAAGCAGAAAACAGCCCCTTTCCTCAAGGACTCCCATTCTAATGGGTAAAGATATAGTTTTGATATATTATATAGTTCTGAGTCCTTTAAACATCTTGGTGACCTTCTTCTGGACATTTTCAGCTCATCAATGTCTTCCCTAAAATGTGATATCCAGAACCAAACACAACACTCCAGATGTAATTTGATCACAGCAGATTATGACAGGGTTATCTTTTCTCTGAGCCTAGATGCTATAGCTGACACAATATAGCATAAAGTGTAATTTGCTTTTTTTTGGATACTACATAACACTCATATTAAGCCAGAAGTCCACCAAAACCTCCAAATATCTTTCAGAAAATTGCTTTGTAGCAATATATTTTCCATTATGCATTTGTGAAACTGATTGTTTTAACATGTTGCTAAAAGATTGGTTTGGAACATTTTTGGAAGATTTAATAATTAGAAATCAGCATGGGTTAAACTAAGAATAAGCCACGCCATATTAACTTCAAGTTCTTCTTTTTCCTCTTCCTCTTCTTCTTCTTCTTCTTCTTCTTCTTCTTCTTCTTCTTCTTCTTCCTTACTAGGCTGGCAGATCAGCAGACTATGTAGATAAGAATATTTCCAGATTCAGGAAGAGATTTTACAAAATATTTCAAGACATCCTTATGGAGAATCTGATCTCATTGAGAGTGCAGTTAGGTGAATTCATTCTTATTTACTGATTTAAGTTATTTATTGGATCAGGGTCAACCTGAAAATACAGAGATGTCTATCTTCTGCCCTGTTTTATTCAGTCTTCTTTTTTAATCAATTGTTTGAATAAAAATGTTATAATTCTTATTAAATATTTACTCATCATGAAGTTAACTACATAACCAGCAATCAAAAAGCTCTTGACAGACTAGAATGATGGTATTTGTACTATTGAAATGGTGGTCAGCACCATGGCCAGCAGTTGCGGCAAAGCTAAGAAGAACTAACTGGTTTTATATTGAGGTCATGCGTGAACAGCAGTGAGTCTCCACTGCTGGACTACATTGCTTCCATTGTGGTTTCTTTTAGGGGCCAAGTTACCAAGTACATTTGGGATGAAGGGGAGGTGTTGATCAATATATTTAATTAGATTGGCTAGCTTTTGGGCCATTAGGCATTTTCAGATTCCACACAGAGCTAGAAGAACCTCAAAGGCATGAAAAGGGCATTGTTTCACTATCTGGTTGTTCTAATGAGAAATTTTCCTGTCAAGGATTACTCTTTATGTTTCTTTTATGGTATGCTTATTGGCAAGGAAGCAGAACATAGGGGTGGAATGAGGGGAGAAGAGTATATAGATCAGGGATGGGGAACCTGCAGCCTTGAGGCCACATGTGGCCCTCCAGGTCCTCAAGTGTGACCCTTTGACTGAATCCAGACTTCACAGGACAAATCCCCTTAATAAAAGAATTTGTTCTGTAAAATGTGAATTCTGTCAAAAAACTGCACCCAAAGACCTAGAAGGCCACATGTGGCCTCAAGGCCACAGGCTCCCCATTCCTGGTGTAGATATACAGACATCTTCTATAGGTGACTAGTATCTTATAGCTCCACTTGCAACCAAGGTCAGTGTTCTGGTAAAATTTATGAGAAAGCTTTTCAGAAATGACCATAGTTGCATTTAGGTCTTCTTCATAATGCTAAGGGTGTCTTTGAGGGTCAAGATACAACAGATGATCTAAATATAACAAAGATGAAATTTAATAAAGATAAGTGTAAAGTCTTGTACTTCGGGCCAAAAAAATCAGCTATACAAGTACAAGATTGGAGATAATGACTTTTATTTTGATGTCAAAAAGACTTGAGGACTTTTGTTTACTTTAATCTAAATATAAGTCAACTATATAATGTGGTTGCCAAAAAGATAATGTGTTTTTAGGCTGCATTAATAGGGTTACGGTGTCCAGAACAAGTGAGATAATAGTCTCATTATCCTCTGTAATGGCCATATCAAAACTGGAATATTATGTTCAATTCTAGGCACCACATTTCTGGACAAGCTAAAGTACATCCAGCGAAGGGTGACTGAGGAGACTTGCAATAGTAACATGAGAAATAGTTCACATAGCTGGGAATTTCAGCTTGGAGAAGAGAAAACTTAGAGTGAACAGTATTACTAACTTCAAAAATTTGAAGAGCCATTCTGTGGAAAAGAGACCTGACTTATTCTGTGTTGCTATAGAGAACAGAACTAGGATTAAATGGTAGAAAGCTGAGAGCCACTTTAGCTCAACATAAAGAATTTTCCCAAAATGGAATAGCTTACTTTGTAAGTTCCCCATCACTGGACGTATTTAGACAAGGATCAAATGAACACTTGTCTATAGAGTGGATTCAAGCATTGGGTAGGAGACTTAGACTGTATAGCTTCTGATACCACTTTTCAACTCTAATAGCAAAATACACAGGTCAATAGCACACACTTGCTAGGAGCCCACATCTCCTGTGTGAATAACATGGTATAGCACTTGGTAATGTGAGAGGTTTCTCTGTGTGTGTGTGTGTGTGTGTGTGTGTGTGTGTGTAAGAGAGAGAGTGCATGTGAGTGTGTGTATGTGTACATATACAAATACATTTGCTTACTCCAGCAAATACATTATACCTTTAATACATGTAGATGCATATATGTATTACAGAAGATATTTTGTTTTCTATTATATGTATTACAGAGGACTTAGCTATTGCCTTCTGGAAACATAGAAATGAAGGAGGCTCCAAGACAGAAATTCAGAAACAAGTATGTAAATATACTTTTAAATACACACACACATACACACACACACACATATCAATACCTGGGACCTGCATTTGTCCCTATATTTAAAAAGGAGATTGGATTTAGAGTCCTGACTCTGCCGTTTGCGATTTACTTGACCCTGAGTGAGTCGCTTGACTTCTGAACTTTAGCCTCTTCATCTGCAAAATAAAGTACTATTTCCTGCTCCACCTTGCCTTGAAGATCCAATAAGATAGCATCTGTAGAAGAAATTTGCAAAAAGTAAGCATCATAGAAATATAAATGTGGTGATCTTCATGGAAGGAAAACTCAAAGTTATTTGACACATTGGGACCCAGCTTTCTGAGTAAGTTCTCTGTGGTCCTGTTTGGCACTTTGAGAATGATATTCAATGAAACAGAGCTTTTATGTATTAAATAGTGTCTCAGTGGACTGAAGATATTGATGCCATCAGGCGCTAATTTATCATCTGGTCAGTGTCCACATAATCTTTTTCATCTCTTTTTGTTTCTTCATATCTTTAAAGTAAATCCCCAGTCACAAAGTGTAAACTCTTTTGATCATATTATTGTATTTGACAGAACAAGAAAATTTCCCTTGGTGCCATGAAGGGCAGAAGGTTTGGACTTTATCTGAAAAGAAGAGGAGAAATTCCAGTTCTGACTCCTAAGTTATCAGTTTGAGAAGAAAAGCTTGCCTTAAGCTTCCCAGGGCTCAATTGTTAATGTCAGCAAATGTACCTCTACTTTTCTTAGTGAGTGTGGTATGACCAAGGGAAAAAAATGGACTCTAAAAAATAGCCTAGAGTGGGTCTACAGATCAAAGAAAGATATTGCATAGAATTGCACATGGAAAAAGGACACAACAAGTACACTCTTCAAAACAGATCTAATAACCTCCATATGGCTAACACAATTATGTAGCCATTCAGATATAGCCTCCATTACTAGGACTACGATCAAGGGAGCCCTAGATAACAAGCATGGAAATCATTCAATTTTGTAGCAATAAAGGCCTTGGACATTTTTGAGAATATAAGAAAAATATCTCTGAACAAAAGAGAAAGGAGGGAATAAAAGAGTCATTTTGTGTGTTTTTTTGCTAAGCACCAAATATCCCCTAGTAAAGTCTGAGGCCAATATTGGCCTCAGAGATTGATATCAGGAGACAGATTTGGGATTTCTTCCTGACACCAGTAGGGTTCATTTGTGGGGGCCAATTGTTGTCATCATTCAGTTATGTCTGACTCTTCATCACCCTGTTTGGAGTTTTCTTCACAAAGATATTAGAATGGTTTGCCATTTCCTTCTCCACCTCCTTTTACAGATGAGGAAACTGAGGCAAATAGGGTTAAATGATTTGCCTAGGGTCAAACAGCTAGTATGTGTATGAAGCCAAACTTGAACTCAGATCTTCCTGACTCCAGACCCATCACTCTACCCACTATACCACTTATCCCCTATTCATCTTTATAGTGAGAACAGCTTTTGCCACAAGAATGAGAAGAATAATGAAGAGTCTGTGAAGGGGAAAGGAGCCCAATAGGCAAGACAAGGAAGGGGATATCAATAACTCCTATCAACACTGCATTCATACCCTCCCAATTTTTGCCATTTTCTCAAGTTTCCCAACTGAGAACTGCCTACCTTCTACATATTTGATAAGTATTGTACCCCTCCAAGGAATCATAGAATATCAGGGCTAGAAGGAATCATAAAAATCATTTAGCTTAAGCCCCTCATTTTACAGCCAAGAAGTTGAAGCTCTGAGACATCAAATGGCTTGCCTAATGGCACATAGTTATCATATGGCAGAATCAAGATTTGAAATCATGACTTCTGAGTCTAAACTATTTGCTCTACTCTGGTACATTGGAACTTTTTTTTTTATATTGAAACTTTTTGATTTCTAACTTCCCCAAAGGAAACTGACCCAATGGTAACCCTCCTAATTTCAGCTATTCCTGAGATACATAAAGTTAGTACAGGTTTTGTAGTCATCTGATTCCAGGGAATTAAAGGCAAAGGGACAGGGAGAGAATGTTGCAGTTACAAGCATCAGAGTATTTATAATGAAGCTAGATTGTGGTTCTTTGGCTGAGTCTGGGTATTCTAGTAGTGGGCCCTACTGGTGGCTAAAATAGCTCTCAATAACTAGGGAAGGTCCTGGTTGCGGTCACTCCTAACTCCTGCACTGTTTGAAGCTCAAATTCAATCAATGGCCCACTCTCACTGTCTCTAGTCTTGGACAGTGACAGTCCCTGTTCAACCGTCAAGTCTTTGGATCAAAATTCCTTTTAACTTGAGCGTTGATTTTTCCTTTTGATTCCTTGTAATGTTGCATTCATTCAGAAGATGACTACAAGCAAAACAAGGTTTCTTGGAGTCCGTCTTTATTTTCCTGGCCTCTGGAGAAGACAGGTGCTTGTCTGCCCTACCCTAAGCATATTCTAGTGGCTTCTTGTCATCATAACATCCATCCCTCAATGAAATCCCTCCTGGTTCATGATCCCAGGAAATCTAATTCCTTCCACTGTCTATTTTAGCTGTGCTTCCTAGACGTACTTCTGTGACTGATTCTTATTTATCAGATGTCAGGCTGCCTCATCCATCCAACCATCCATCCATCCATCCATCCATCCATACATACATACATACATACATACATACATCCTTCTGTCCATCCATCCATCCATCCATCCATCCATCCATCCATCATTTTTAAACATCTGTCAGTGCTTAGGTGATTGAGATAGCACAAAGATATATAAAAGTACATTCTTGCTTTCCTTCCTTGCCCATTTACCTAAGGTGGGATAGTCACTCCACTAAAATCCTCACAGGCCTTGTTTTGATGCCGAAGTCTCCCCGGTTAGACTGTGAGATCTTGAAGGGAAAGGAATTTTTTTCTCTATGTCTCCAGTGTTTAGTACAGTACCTCACACGTAGTAGGTACTTAATAAATGCTTGTCAAAGTGACCCTGGGTTTTTTGAAAGTTATGCCAGTGCAGGGACATCTTTGTCAGCTAGAAAGGCTTTACACATGGGACTAGTAATGGGCTGTATGTCCGTCATCTAGAGCCAGTCTAGGTAAGTTCATAGTGGGTTGTTATCATGTTGGCTGAGGATGATGAAATTTTTCAGCCACACCAGCTCCTGAAGACCAACTCCTCAGTTGTATAAAGGCCTCTGTGCCTATGGTGGGAGTACCCACATCAGGGAAACCATGTAGCAAATCATGTAAAGCCAATAGACTCAGAATGTTGGCTGTTATTTTGCCCTTCCTCTACCATGGACTCTACTTTGAGCTCCTACACAGGGTTTCTCGTTTCATCATTGACCAGAAGAGAATTTACTGTCCTTCCTATTGTAAAATTGTCATCCCCTTTCAATTCAACCCACCTAGTTCCCTTTAGAGTTAACTATTTTCTCTGGAGAGGCAGTTCCTTTGACAATTACTGGCTCATTAAAAATGAACAGTTACCTAACCCCTCTTGAGTTGAATAAGGGAATATCATTCTTCTTGGCTCCAGGTTAATCACCTAATGAACCACCCTGACCTCTCCAGGTCCAGGTACAGTCAAGGGGAATGTTCCAAAAAAATACAGAACTATGTTTAAACTAGTGTCATATAGTGCAGAGAACTGAACATGGAATTGCAAAACCTGCCTTCAAATCCTAGGTCTGCTCTATGCTGCTTGTGTACCTTTGGGAATGTTACTTCATTGTTCTAGTCTCAATTTCATCATTTATAAAATGATTGTGCTACATCAGATGATTTCCAAAGTCCTGCTCACTTCCAGATGCTGTGATTGTTACAATATAATATCTTCAAATCATTTCCACCTCCTCATCACCATCAACAATAACTTCTGGCCAACCACTATAAATAGGCCAATAGATATAGGAGGCCTGAGAGTAGCAGCACACACCTCCACCAGACCACTGGTTCTGCTTTCAGCCAAGCTTTCATTGCCATTACCCAGTCAGGCAACTCCTGTGGAGGAGGGATCAGCCATCCTCTCCAGCCATCATCCAACTGCCACACAGAGGGTGGTTTTGCTGAAGCAATATGGCACCATGAGGAAGAGAAAAGAAGTTGCACGTGTCAGACAATTCAAACTACCACCATGACCATTGATCTTTGAAGGAAACAGCTCAGGACCCTGAACACTGGGGCACTTGGAATAGCAGTGCTTCCAGTCCAGTGCCCCCAGCCATCATCCTGGGAAGCAATCCCTGTGGAGATACAGCCTGGTAGATGCTCCATTAGGTGCTATAACTACAACTACTAGAGACCCAGAAAGAAGTGTTCTTGTCATCAAAGTCCTTTACACTACCAAATAGTTCAACACCAGAAACCACCAGGATTTTATCAGTAGAAATGATGTTAAAGAAGAGATATTACCGCCTGCTTTGCCACCAGCACAGCATGGGACCTATCCATCTGGCATGTAGCTGAAACCTTCCATTTGTTTTGTTTTGGTTTTTTTACCCATTAGAATGGAAGCTCCTTGAGAACAAAGACTGTCTCACTTTTCTATTTCTATTCTCTACATTTAGCACAGTGATGCACACTGAAGAAATGTTTAATAGATGTTTTTTTATCCTTCCAATTCCAACTTACATTGATAAATAATTCCCACAAATGGAAGATGAAATATTTTGTCAAAGTATGTAAAGCAGTTTAAAGTTCTTGAGTAAAAGGCATTACGCTGAGCATCCTTAATAGTAAGAATAATAGTAGTCTGTAAAGAAGGCATTGATTTTCCTTAATTGCTTGGTTTCTCCAATAGCCTCATAGCTCTGGAACTATGTTGACTTCAATATGGAGAAATGGTAGTAAGAACAAAATGCTTGGGTTGGATAATATGTTCAGTCTAAGCATTCATAAACAGAATTCAAAATAAAATCTGATTTAATATTAATCATTTACATTTCTACAGTGCTTTACACTTACAAAGCATTTTTCTATACATTATAATATTTGGTTCATAATAACACTGTGCAAGTATTATCATTCCCATTTAGGGTTGAGGAAAATAAGGTTCAGAGAGATTGTTGCAAGGCCACCTAAGTGATAAATGCCAAACGCAAGACTAGAACCCAGGGCTTTCTAAGGCCAAGGTCAATCTTCTTTCCATAACATCACATAGCCCCTGGACTTAGTATTAATGGGGCAATTTTGAACTTCGGGGGAAGGGATGTTAAACAAAAAAATTACAGTAGAAAAGGTAAAGAAACCCAAGCAGAAACAAAAGGATAGTATATTTCACAAACAATTTCTTTTTGGACTCAGATTTACACTGAAATTGTGAGAGTGCTAAGGAATTTTCACAGACAACAAGAGGGCTTTCAGTCCCTTGTGACTCTTTTCTGTTATATATCAGTCTCAGGTTTGGGCCAAATAATGTAAACCTGATTTTTACAACTGCATTTCCACTATGTTCTTTGTCTTAACCCAGCTTTCCCAAGCATTGCTTATGCATCAGAGAATACATAGATTAGTGTCACATGTTCTCCATCAACACAATCACGCTGGTGAGATGCCTGTGCCTCATCATGCAAGATCTGGTTAATAAAAGCCAGTGTGATAAAAATAAACAGTAAAAGGATATTTCATTTTTTTTTTCTGGCCAGCCTGTAAGTCTATACTCGAGAGATAGCATCCACAGGGGTCTTGTCTTCCCGTGACACGCATGCATAACTTTCATTAGCATCAGTTGGGAGGAACATGTGCACAATGAGGGGGAAAGCGACCTCACATTGCGCAATAAGTGAGCATAATTTTTGGCAACTTGTGCGATGAGAGCATGGGGTTATTCTGATTTCCCCACTTGGAGAAAATAATAGGGCTAAGATTGCTTTGAAAGGCACACATGTGTAGGCAGATGAATAGTATGCAGACAGATACATGTGCAAACCAGAGGGTACAAAAAGAATATGTGGTAAGGGAGGGAGAAGGGAAATTCTTTTAGTATTCAACTCAAGTGCTGGATTATGAGTTCATTGTACAAAATTAACGATGACTGTTAACACTCTGGAAATACTCTGCAACCTCAAATATCCTGGATTCAATCCAGCAGAGGTGTTACTGGATATTGGCTTTTCAGTTATTCCAGGGATGCACATAGGGGAAAATGGGCTAGATGGTACCCCAAAGAGACACATCGGTGGCTCCTGTTAAGTTCAGCAAGCGTGGGCTACGTGGAAACGCAAGGAAGAATTTAACCCAACCTATTGCAAATGGGTACAGCCTCAAAGGAATGATTGCTTTCCTGCACTTAGGCAGTGAAAGTACTTGAGGGGGTACTGTTTTCATCTGCATTTTCTCCATGTGATGCTAAGTGATAAGGCCACTAACAATTATAGGGTCATGCTGCTATTTTCAAATTAGAAAACACTTTTGTGAACAGCCCTGACGACCGTGTTCTATCAAAGAAAAGAAAAATACATTCCTAGTTTGAAGATTTCAGACCCTCACAATCAGAGCCTGGGGCAATTTGCCTCATGTGGCTGTTTAACTCATGTGACAGGCCTCTGTCAATTTCTTTAACTCCCCATTCTAGGATTCTGCACATACCCACAAGAGCAATATTTTGCAGTAATGATGAATATATGCGGTCTTTTCAAAATGGCTTTGATTAAATTTTATATGAGATTAAACTGCCTAGTTAGTCCTGGAATAATGTTAAAGAGAAAATAAGGTGTTTTCTTTTTTTTTTTCAAGTGTGTATATTATATAAGATGGGCAACTTTTATTTTTATATAGTGTAAGATAATCCTGAGAAAGAAACATGGGAGCCGTCTTATCCAAATGTTATTGACTTACCAATAGATGATAGAGTGCGTAAATCTCTTGTAAGACCTCTTTATCTTATTTGCCAGTCTGTGTGGTGGCAGAGTAAAATGGAAGGCAGTTAAGCTGGAATGGGGTAATTAAGCTTCTGCCTGATTATTTCAGACAAGGAGAACATAGTCTCTACAAAAGCATGAAGGTGATACTGACATGCACTAACAGAAATACACACGTGTGAAACTGGGAAGTAATTGTTTTATTATGCCTGGCTTGAACCAGGTCCTAAGGCATTGTGACCAGCTTTAGTCCCCACATTTGGAAAAAAAACTAAAGCTTTATTATTTCTTTTATTTTTGCCCCACAGTCACTTCTCCTTAAACCACATCCCTCATTGAACATTGTCATAGCAAAGAACATTTAAGCAAAATCAACTGACATAGTGATCATATGTGACAGAATCTATTATACTTCACATTAATAGTTTCCCATCTGTCTATGGAAAGGAGGGAAGCATATTTGTCAGTTTTCCTGGTCCCTACATTTTAAAAGGAATATGAACCAATGGTCCAGAAATTAACAATAAACATTTTGGAAGTAGTAGACATTCATTCCTATGAGGAAAAGTTGAAAGCAATGGGATTTTTTCCTAAAGAAAAGAAATCCAAGGAGTCACCTAACCCTTCACATATTTAAAAATGGTTGTTTGGCTAATGAAGATAATTACTAATTCTCTATATTCCTAAACCACAAAAAAAAGCCAATAAGACAAATTCACTTAAAATTACATTGAAAAAATACAGCAGAATGTAGGGAAGAATTTAAAAATTAGATGCATGCAATATTAGAGCTAAGGAAACTGAGGTCCAGAGAATGTAATGACTTGCCTAAGGTGCTTAGTGGCAGAGCTGTGACTTGAAAACAGGTCTCCTGACATTGGTGATAGATTTGTTTTTGATTGGTTAGGCATTCTCTTTTTTGGAAACAGTTGGATAAATCAAATAACCTCTGGAGGTCCTTTTCATGTCTAGGTTTTAAATGAAAAACCAGGTCCTTTCAAAAGTCCTGACCCTGGAGGTATAGCATTGTCAACACTGCTGGAGAGGGAAAAGAATAAAGTTGTACTGGGGCATCTGTATGCCAACACAACCACCCCCAAGGGAACTAAAGATTCTGTATGCTAAGCACATGGCCCAAAGCAGCTGCCTAGATTGTCTCCATCCGTGACTGATTCTGAAAGAGATTATGGCTTTTTCCACAATGGTTTACAAATTAAGCAGTTAAAAACATTTTTAGAAACCAATTCTATGATCATGTTTTAGTTACCTTTCTACTGAGATAACTTTAATTAATATGGTGGGATATCATTTGATACAGTAGCTTACTTTTTGTGTGTGAATAATGATTGAAATTTGCAGATTTCCCCTTGACTTGAAAGGGGAAGCTTGGGCATGATATCTTAAGATCAAGTTAGTAACCTAACCTGGAAAGAAAAATGCCTCAGAGGAAAGAAAGAGCCATACTATTTTTTCCCCAAGTAACCTTTTGCAAATCTGGTGACTTTGCACAGCCCTGCCTCACTTAAATCCAATTCATTTGCAAGTCATGACATCAGCTTCCTGGTGTTACTGGCCTTCTTCCAAAAGGAAGGATGAGCAACAACAAGGAAAACAGCAAACGTATACAGTCATACAAAATGTATTTCCATATTAGTCATGTTGTAAAAGAAAACAGACCAACCCCCCCCCAAAAAAAGGAAAGTTTAAAAAAAAGTATGCTTTGACCACCATTCAGATTCCTTCTATTCTTTCTCTGGTGGTGGATGGCATTTTTTCATCATCGGTACTTCAGAATTGTCTTAGCTGAGAATAGCTAAGTCATTCAAAGCTATCATCATACAATATTGCTGTTACTATGTGCAATGTTCTCTTGGTTCTGCTCGCTTCACTAGGCATCAGTTCATGTAAGTCTTTCCAGGTTTTTCAAAAGCACTTTACTTATCATTTTTTTTAGCACAATAGTATTCCATTACAATTATATACCACAACTTGTTCAACCATTACTTAATTGATGGACATTGCCTCAATTTCCAATTCTTTGCCACTGCAAAAAGAGCTGCTATAAATACTTTTGTACATATAGGGACTTATCCTTTATGAATCCCTCTGGGATTCAGCCCCAGTAGTGCTATTCCTGGGTCAAAGGGTATGTATAATTTTATAGCCCTTTGGGCATAGTTCCATATTGCTCCCCAGAATGGTTGGATCAGTTCACAACTCCACCAACAATGCATTAGTATCCCAATTTTCCCATATCCCCTCCAACATTTGTCATTTTCCTTTTCTGTGATATTAGTCAATCTAATAAGTATGAGGTAGAACCTCAGAGTTGTTTTAATTTGCATTTCTCTAATCAATAGCAATTCAGAGCATTTTTTCATATGACTATGGATAGGTTTGGTTTCTTCTGAAAATTGCCTGTTTCTAGCCTTTGACCATTTATCAATTGGGGGATGATTTGTATTCTTATAAATTTGACTCAATTCTCCATATATTTGAGAAATAAGGCCTTTATCAGATAAACTTGTTGTAAATTCCCTCTCCCCATTTCAGTTTTCCTTCTAATCCTGGCTGCTTTCTTTTTGTCTGTGCAAAACCTTTTTAACTTAATGTAAAAAAGTTATCCATTTTATATCTGGTAATGCTCTCTCTCTCTCTCTCTCTCTCTCTCTCTCTCTCTCTCTCTCTCTCTCTCTCTCTCTCTCTCCTCTCTTATTTGGTCATAAATTCTTTCCTTCTCCATAAAAATGAAGGTAAACTATTCCATTCTCCCTTAATTTGCTTATGGTATCTCCCTTCATGGCTAAATCATGTAATGCACTTTGCTCTCTGCTTCCAGGACCTCTTTTCATTAACTCGTGTATGTTATAAGAGATGACCCTGACAGCCAGTGATCACATGTTTTCCTATTAGGTTTACATTTACATTTCCCCTAGGTCATCCCATGGGCTAATGACCCTAAAGGAAACTTAGGGCTGAATGGAACTCTCCAAGAAGGACTTCTCCCATCTGAGGAAAGAGTATGACTTAAACCAGGACTAGCAAACAGGACAAAAAGGAGACAAGAGGTCACTAGCGTTAAGACCAGCATTACCGCTTTAGCTTTCGCCTCCCACTGAAGCTCTGGAAGACTCATCTAATCAAGGTTCTTCCTTCTTCTTTTTTTTTTTCCTTGCAGTACTTGGGAAGGAGCCAGACATTTCTTCTCTGGTCTTTTTAGGCCAGCAATTCCCACAGGATCTTCTGTGAGCCTAGTGCTGTTTAAACATAGAGGAAATTCTTCTCGTGAAAGAAGCTATATTCTATTTCAGATATTTTTGTGAATACTGTACATGATTTGGGGGTGGTAGGGAGCAGCATGGGTGGACTGATGTCCTAGGAGTTCATTGTCAAGGGGGAGAGTGTAATGGCGCAACATTTTCTGGTCCTTCTATCCAGACAAAGGCCCAACATTGAGAATAATACAGTCAGATTCCCTACCCTGCCCCAGCCAGGAATCCATTCTTTTTTATTATGCCATATGCGTAGCTCGGGGTTATATTGGAACACATAAATCTCATGTGAGCTGCAAAACGTTAAGCTGCCATGGTCCTCATAATTTCATTATCTCAGTTTCTGCCCTAAAACATTTAAAACTAATTGAACACTCGAGGTTTTCCTGTGAAGTTTATTTTCTGAACATTATTGAAACACTGTTGATAAAAGTCTGAATTTATAGAGTCAGCATTCCTTAAAATGCTGTGAGAGATCTGAGCAGAAATCTTCTTATGAATAGGACTGGAATGGCAAAGGTCTTCCATCATCTTATATTTCCAATCCGCATAATTTTAGCACGTTTTCCAAGGGTTTGAAAAAAACTTTTACAAACTCAATCCATTCATCCAGGAGATGTTTATTTGAAATTCTTGGCCATTTGGCTGAATGAACATTTTGAGTTGTCTCTTGGAGTTTATTTTGTATGACATAATATAGGTGAGCTTGCCATGCCCCTGTCCCATCCAGGTCTACCCCGATAGTATTCTCACCCTGATACAAGCTCTCTCTAATAATTTGAGGACTGGTGGTACTTCACTCACTAATAGCAACACATTAGGGAAAAAATGTAAATGTTTACTACATGAGCAATCTGATTGATTTCTATATTGTAGAGGTAGCCTTGTATTTTTTAAATAAATGCTTTGTTGATGGTTTCTTAACATTGCTGTTACTTCCCAATGGCTTCTTCCATTTCGCCCCTATTGAACCCTCCCTTGTAACAAAGAAATATAGATAAGTAAAACAAAGCAACACCTTGCCCATATATGATACTAAATGCCCCATTATACACCTATAAAAGCAGCATGATCCAGTGGAATAAGGAGTTCTGGCTTGGCAGTCCCAGGAACTGAGTTCAAATCCCACTATCTCTTCCTATAGAACCTCCCTGCCAAGAAGAGGCAAGTCTGCCATCAGCCTTGTGAAGGCAGTTGACAATTTTATTGATCAGAGTTCTGAAGTCTTGTACTACTATTTTCTTATACATTGTTGAGGCCATTGTGTATTCTGTTCATTTGACTGTGTACCAGTTTGGACAAATCTTGCCATTTATTCTGAATTCTTCATATTCACTCTTACAGTGCAATAAAATTATGTTATATACGTATACTACAACTTTGCTCAATTATTTCCTAATTGATGAACACTCACTTGACTTCTGCTTCTTTGCTACCAAAACTAAAAACAAAAACAAAACTGCCACTATAAATATTTTTGGCATATTTGATACCTTTTTCTCTTCGACATTCTTGGCATATATGCCTATTAGTGATGCCACTGAAAAGAATATATGTAGTTCATGATTTTTCTACTAAATTCCACTCAATCAGTCTTTTATTTTTCTGAAATAAATATATTTGCATATCACAAAGTCATCAAGAATCTTTAGGTTTTTTTTAAAGGTAAAGTAATTTACTTGTAAGCATTTTTTAAAAATCATATTAAATCAGTCATTTATTAGTTACTTACTATGTTGCAGTCACTGTGTTAGGTACTGAAAAAAAATTCAACAGTCTCTGCTATAGGGAGTTTCCCTTTATTTTATCAATCTTAAATTCTATTCTATTATATGAAAGGGAGGTACAGCCTTAAAAGTAACTCTTGGCTTTCTTTTACATGTCAATTAAATTCCCTAGATTTCTATAATGAAGTAACCTTTATTTTTCATAAAGTGAATTGTGACTAGGCCCTCATTAGTATTTCACATAACTACAGGTATACAAGCACATGGATATACCTATATGTGTGTGCGTATATATATATATATATATATATTTACACGAAATTTCTGATTATACTATGCATCCTTTCTATTTCACATGACTGGGTTTGAGGTTCATAAAATGAAATCTTAGGAGTTGGTGTCCACTTCTCTAAAAGAGAAGTTAGTTACTGCTGGTTACCATAGTAACTGCCAGTAGACCAGCATTTTCTTGACATTATTCTAATTAGAAAAGAAAATAATCTGTTTTAAACTATAAGGCAGAGAAGACTGTTCATCCAAAAAGAATCACTAGGCTGGCTAAGCTTTCCCAAACCCACTCAAGAATGAGGCATGACAAGATCCAGTAGTACATAGGGCTGGAAATCTGCTTTACAGGGCAGTACTAGGCAGGTGAGGTGGTTAAGAAAGAATAAGTGTTTTGACCTTATGCAAAACCATAATGGCTAGAAAGGAAAGCAGCGTGGTAACCCTTTCCCATTAGGACTGAAAAGAAAGCAAGGTGTTTGTTGCTTCGTTTAGCCAGGTAAGGCTATGAATAAGCCCATTCAATGCTTAGCATTCAGTGAACATAGACCATGCATCCCACTGCCCATATTTATTTTGTGCCCCCATTAACATTTTACTACCATCATCTTGAAGAGGTAATTTATTTTACCCGTTAAAAAGATTTTCTCTTGCTTTCAGTGAACTGACCCTTCACTTACTTTTAAAACCCTCAACTGTGGCGTAGATGATTTTTGACTTAAAAATAAATTTCTGTCTCTTTTTCTGTCCTTCCTCTCCCTACCCCTGCTACCAAACTCCATCAATATTCTTAACTTTCATCCTCTCTGCTGAGATGTTATAAAAATGTGTCAGAGTGAACAAATCTGACTCAATGAGCTTTTCAATTCTCCTTTAATATGAGTCCTTGCCCAGTCAAGGAAGCTGTTTACTTTAATACTTGGAGTGGTAGGTTGGAGTGAGTTTGGCCTTTTCTCATCTCTGCAGAAGGAAATGTTAAAGGTTAGAATAGATGGATTAAGAATATAAGAAGTGAATTAGGAAAATCATCACACTTGTTTAGGGGGAATATTTCTAGTGAGAAAAGGGCTGAATTCTCACTGGTCCTTCTGGGTTCGTTTTTAGGCTTCATATTTCACAGGGCCCCACTCTTCTCCAGGTGGAATTTCCTCAAGCAGCAAGGGTTTTGTCACTTTTTGCTCCTGTTCCATGAGCTAATAGGTTCTGATGGGAGGGAACCATAGAAGTGATTATTTTTCTTTGCTGGATTTCAAAACCTCACTTTTAGCTGTACTCCCTTCAGACCTTCTTGATCAGCTCCCGCTTCTGAATCTTAAACCAATCTGATAATTGTGAGAGATTTCACACCACCCTGTCAGTTGCCATTTGAACAAGCCATATTCTTGCATTTTCAACAGGGACTTTTTTTTTTTGCTACCCTGCCTTTAAGTGTTCATTTCATCCTTTTAAAAAAAAAAGAATAGAATTCTTTCCATAGATGGGTTTGCATTTTAATGGGGTGCTCTTAAATTGAAGTGTAGTGATGGTAATAAAATGATCACTAGGCTAGACTTATTTTAGGGGGTTCAATATCTTTTTACCCCAAGGAGACTTTAGTCACATCCACCCAATGCCAACGTAACATCAGTAATAATAATAACCATACTGACGCTTTG
Organism: Phascolarctos cinereus; assembly: GCF_003287225.1. NCBI lineage: Eukaryota > Metazoa > Chordata > Mammalia > Diprotodontia > Phascolarctidae > Phascolarctos > Phascolarctos cinereus. The sequence continues at coordinate 83,737,832 of NW_027556180.1, forward strand.
CATTTGCAAAGAACTTTAAAATTTTTCAAATATCATGATAGTGGCCAGAACAATCTCCAGTCAGAGGTTTCAAATCCCTCCTCTGATACTGTGTGTGTGAACTTGGGCAAGTCACTTAACATCCTAGACCTTAATTTTCCAATCTGTAAAATAATTAGACTTTTTTGCCTCTACACTGATGATCCCATGATGAAATGACTTTTGCAAGAAGGAAGGGATCCTGTCATCTAAACATCATATCTAGCTCTCTAAACACAAAACCCATTTGTCGGATCAATTGAATATATACCCGTGATCTGAAAAATAATCAGGATATCCCCAAATACTTACAATTAAAATGTCCATTGGAGCCTGATAAGACTCTTCACTCTATTTCATCCTCTATGAAAAGTTAAGAGAGGAATGATAGTTTCACAATGATAGAACCGTATCTATCAGAAAATCACTGTCCTGGAACAAAGCATTTCCTTCAGTTCCTCGAGTTTTTGAATCTTGGAATTCACATAAAGGTTAATTTTTATGTGGGCTTGGAGAAAACAGAGTGTCAGAGGTGGTAACTTGTCATTCATTTGTTCTGTGGCATGAGTATGACATTAACAAAGAAAGCAAAGATGTTCTGATAGCTGTCTGTAGAATATTTAATAATGCTAAGAGAGAGATGCCAAACTTACTTCAAAGACAAATCATTCACTGAAAATTCTCTTGACCTTTTTTTTAGGAATAAAAAATATTCTTGAGTTGTTTCTAATCTTTTTTGCATATGAGGCCTCCATAACATAAACAAATGCAGACATAATAAAGCAATTCTTTGATTACTATGCAATTTGAGAGCAGAGATTGTTTCTATGTCTGAATCCTCAGTGCCTGGCACACAGTAGGTGTTTAATAAATGCTTGCTTATTGATGGATGGATGAGGAATATCTGTTGGTTGAAAAGATATGGTGTCCAAAAATTTACTTTGAATTTAGTGACGCTTTTAAGTTAATTTTTGTTGTATTTATCATAATAGTAGCTACATACATTTTAAAATGGCAGTACACATATATGTGACATTCGGTCTATATGGGTGGATATAGAATTAAGACTCTTAAAATAAATCTTAATGGCATGTCTAATAATAATGATGATAACACTTTAAGCTTTTTAAGAGTATTTTATGTATGTTATTCCACTTGATCCTCACAGCAACCCTGTGAGGTATAGTAGGTGCTGTTATTACACCCACTTTACAGAAAAGAAAACTGAAAGGCTCAGTGGTATGCCCAGGATCACACAGTGGTGTCTAATAAATGTCTGGAATAAGTTTAGAACTGAGGTCTTCCTGGTTCCTAGCCTAGCATACTATGTTCCTTGCTGCCTCATATGTTGGGAACTACTACTTTAAAAGATCCCCTTCCATAATTTAGAGCATTTTAGCATCTAATTTAGTCCCTAAAATGAGGCTGTTACAGTGCAAATTTGTATTGTTCCGGGTCCCATTCAGGCTATGAAATAACTCATATAGCAGCCCTGATCCACAGATACAGGGTTTTGGAAACAGCTTGGAAAATCATTGGCAGTGTCTCTTCTCTCTCACCTTCAACCTATATTCATGCTGGGAAGCTGTGTCTGCACCCCCCCCCCCACAAGCAAGCAGGCAGACCCCATTCTTGCTGACTGAGAGCTTCAGTCCTTATAGAGGCAGGTCCTTGAAAGCATTTAATTATGCCTGAAGTTAATTGAGGAGCCAGATGAACAGTTTGGTCTGATGGGGTCTGAAAGAGGATTCTAGGAATTCGAAGGAAAAGATTGGCAAGGTGGTGTCAGCTGAGACATGTTCATTTTCACCTTTCCTTTCAAGTTATGCTGATGATTTCATTAATCAGGATTATTTTTTTCTGTCATTTTCTTCCCATTGACAGATACTAATTAAAATAGCATACCCACTCTCCCCTGGCAGTTCTTCTATCAAAGTTTTTCAGTGACCGCTCTCTTTTTGACTGATTTACCATGGCTCTTTCCCCTCAATTAACGGACAAGTTAAGCTTTATATTCCCTTAAATTTTTATTACTTGTAATTGGGAAATGAAAAAAAATCATTTTATACTTTACAACTTTAAAATGTGCAAGTAAATTGGGTACTCACATAATGAAGGACTAATTGCCTAATCTGAACTGAGCCAAATAGTCAGGTGGTATGCCTGCTTTGCTACACAATAAGCTGAATTGGCAGACCCCCTTCACCCCTGAGTCCAGTTTCCAGTTGATTTTAAAATTGGGTTGCCATTTTAAGAGGATGGTTTTTAATTTGCCTTTTAGTAAAATAAGACTTCAACCCAAGAATAATGAAAAGGGCTAGTTTGAAATTTAAAAAATGATTACATATTACCCCTTTTCCCAGAGTAATTTTCACAAAGCATTCTAAGATCTTCTGTGACAGAGCTTGGGGCCTGGACTCAGGAAGACCTGAGTTCAAATCTGCCCTCAGACACCAATTGTGTGATCCTGGACAAGTCATTTAACGTGTTCGCCTCAGTTTCATCATCTGTAAAATGGGGGTAATAATAGCACCTATTTCCTAGGGCTGTTGTGAGGATCAAATAAGATAATAATTGTAAAGTGTTTAGCACAGTGTGTGGGACATACTAAATGCTATATAAACATTAGCTATTTTTCCTGTTTTCGTGGGTTTTACCACCATCTACGCACATATACATACATGCATGTATGTGTATGTATATACACACATATGTATGTACATATATGTATATGTGTATATATGTGTGTGTATATGCATATATGTATATATGTATGGTATGTGTATATATGTGTATTTATGTATGTATGTATATGTATATGTATACACACACATAACAATAGACAGATATGGTGGCCCAAATGCACTAAGAGGTGCTGGAACCAACTCAAATCCCTCTCAGTAGAGTCAATTGCTATATTTTCCTTGTGAGCATTCATACCTTGAAAATCAATAAACAAAATAGGGCTTGATTTATTTTCTTGTTAATTGTTTAGACTTAAAAAATTCTAGGAGCAGCGAGGTGGTGCAGTGGATAGAACACTGGCCCTGAAAGCAGGAGGACCTGAGTTCAAATCTGGCCTCAGACCAAATGCTTGATACTTACTAACTGTGTGACCCTGGGCAAGTCACTTAACCCCAATTGCCTAAAAATTTTAATTTTTTTTTAAATTAAAAAAAAGATTCTAGACAATCAAGCTAGGTAGTGCAGCAGATACAGCACCAGGACTAAAGTCAGGAAGACCTGAGTTCAAGTCTGACCCCACACACTTATTAACTATGTGACCCTGGGGAAGTCACTTAACCTCTGTTTGCCTCAGCTTCCTCATTTGTTAAAATGGGGGAAATAATAGCATCTACCTTCCAGGGATGATGTGAGAGTCAAACGAGATAACCATTTCTAAAGCACAGTACTTGACACATAGTAAGTACTATAGTAATGTTAAGTATTAATATTATTACCATCAAGAAAGTAATGGAGAAAATGTTAATAATACAGATTAAACTTAAAAGTGTGTTGTTTATCATTTTTTCAGAGAACCGATTGTTAAACATTTACCAGAACATCCCTGAACATTCTATATACTAGCATCTCTGTATTAGTATATTCTTCAAAACAGATAAATGCACGTGCGCACACACACACACACACAAAGAGTGGTAGCTCATAAATGTCTTAAGGATAAGGAAAATGTCTTATTCATATGTGTAACTCGCAGAGATCCTACAGGTTGATAGCATATACATAGCAGATGCTCAATAAATATTTATGGAATTAATTACTGTAGTCATTAGTCCTATTACTCCCCCTCCCTCCCCTTATTTTAGGGATGGTGCACTGTTTTTAACATTCAGCCAGCAACACTTAAAACGAATAATTGGACCACTGATGATCAAGTCATAGGCATTAAGAATAGTATGTTTAAAATGTGTTGCCTCAGTTTAGTCCCATAGAAAGAATGAGTCTTAAATGCACCGATGGAAAGGGGTGAGGAAAAGAGGAGATGGGGAGAGAGACAGAGAGAGAGAGAGAGACAGAGAGAAAGAGACAGAAAGACAGGAAGACAGACAGAAAGAGACAGAAGAGAGAGGAAATTAGTCATGAATGAGAGAATTCACCTTAGGGTATAATATCTTCAATACTTGCCCTTTATGACACTGAAATAGCTCCTTAAAAATAAGAATGGCAATTTTTTAAAAAATCACTTTTTATCTTGGCCCATACTTTAAGAGGCCCAAAAGTCCGCAATGCCACTTGTTTCTGTTTTGTTTTGTTTTTTTCTTAAGCATAACAATACTTATGATGGCCTCAAGGTCTAGATAAATCTTCTAACAAGTTACACTAGGAGAATGGGGAGGAGGAGAACGAGATTCTGGAGAGTTCTCGTCATTAAATATCAAAAATCATTTCTGAGCTGCGCTAAGAAGATATGAAATATTAGAAAAGACATATGCTCTTGAATGAAGTACACATTTGAAGTTCTCCAAGCATGACGGGGAGGGCTCAGATAAGCTCCACTCTAAATGCTGTGTTTACACCATGAGATAACAAAAAAATGTGTTTCAGAGAATAATTGTCTCACATCTCAGGGGCAGGAGGCCTGTTTATTCTGAAAATTACCTTTGCCTGGAAACTAGCTATAGGAAGCCATTCATTCTCCCCTGCTTGATTTATACATGTAATGCCAGGACCTGGCTTCTGGAGTATTTACAGGGTTAAAATAAATTTCAAGGGATAGTTGTACGTGGACCAGTAGAAAAAAAAACTACAACAATTTGTGAAAAGATCATTCTTTGGGTGCTTTCTTTTGATTCTGAGGCTTTTAACTTAAATGAGGAAGGATGATAACAGAGAGTCAAGTCACAAGCATTTATTAAGTGCCTACTATGTTCCAGGCAATGTACGAAGTGCTGAAACTTAGTGGATGACATGATATCCTGTCCACTAGAAGTGAGGACAAATGTAAACAGGGCCATTTCTCTGGACTCCTTTCTTTGGCTGTCAGAGGATCTAAGGAAAAGACACCAATGAATTGATACTGGATGTATCTGAGAGCTCTAGACAGAGTTATAAATAGGGTGGGATGATTAAAACTTTGCCCTAGGGAACCAAATATAGAGGGTCCTGAGAGTAATGAATGTGGTGGCACTTCAGCCAACTTTTTTAGTGAGGACAATTAGTTAAAATAAGAACCTCCCTTACCCTGCCCTCCTTGCCATCTTCCTTTCCTCATTCCCACCACCACTGGTTAGCCAAACCAGCAATGCTTGACAGCCTAGTGCTCCATCTTGTAGGATCATTGAAATGAAGGCCCAGCTTCGTGTTTTTTGGCCCAATTGGGGCTTGTAATACTTGTATTGGGTGCAAAAATTCCTAGTCAAAGCCCTGGATTGGCCACATTGTCATTGAAAGCAAGGAAGATTGAAAACACACTCCTCAGATTCTATGATGCTTAATTTTTTTTTTTTAGGCAGTTGGGCTTAGGTGACTTGCCTAGGGTCACACAGATGGTAAGTGTCAATTGTTTCGTCTGAGGCTGTATTTTAACTCAGCTCTGCCTGACCCAGGGCTGGTGCTCTATCCACTGTGCCACCTAGCTACCCCTGATGCCCTATTAAAAAAAAAACTCTCTCCCCTTTAAAGTTGCTTCTAATATCCATTTTAACTTGATTTCTTATAAAAGTATCAGTGAGTGAACACAGGTAATGTGATTTGCCCTGCATGCTGCTGAGTTTTGGCCATGGGCTCCAACATCTCTGAAAAATAGTACTTCCCGGATAGTCTGGCAGGAATAGGCAGGTGACACAATTAGGCTTGAACTTTAGGAAAATCACTTTGGCAGCTGTATGGAGAAAGGGCTAGGGTGAGATTTGAGGCAGGGAGAGCAATTAGAAGAATGCTTCAATAATTTAGATCAGAGGAGATGGTCTGTAGTAGGGTGGTATCTGTGTGAGTAAATGTATCCAGGAGATGTTGTGAAGGTAGAAATGGCAAAATACGACAATAGATTGAATATGTGATGTAGATATGGGATGTTACTGAGAGTGAGCAGTTAAAGATGATACCAAGTTTGTAAGCTGAGAGACTCAATAATGATAGGAAAGTTGGAGGAGGGATGGCCGAAGGGAGGAAAAAAAATAGATGAGTTCCATTTGAGACATTGTTGAGTTTTACATGGTTACTAGACATCCAGTAAGAGATATGTAAAAATCAGTGGGAGGGGTGTGTGTGTGTGTGTGTGTGTGTGTGTGTGTGTGTGTGTGTGTGTAAAAGACTATGTTTCAGGAGAGAGACTAGGGCTTGAAATAGAGACCTATGAATCAACCAGTACAGAGAAATGAGGAAATATCTGCAGTCAGTAGGAATGCCCTGGATGAAGATGCAGTAAAGGATATTGAGAATCAGTGGTCAAACAGGTGGGAGGGTACCCGGGAGAGAGCAATGTTGGGGAAAGCTAGAGAGCAGAGAGTATCCCAAAGAGGGTGACCAATAGTGTTAAAGTCTATAGGGGCAAGAAGGATGAAGATCAAAAAAGGCCAATAGACTTGGCCATTGAAAAAGCATTATTGATTTTGGAGAGAGTAGTTTCAGTTGACTAATAAAGTTAGAAAACTGATTGCAGAGGGTCTAGAAGTAAGTGAGGGGCTTGGAAGTAGAGAAGCTGAGTATAGAGGGCACTCTCAAAGAGGTTTGCCAAGAACAGGAAGAAAGGTATTGAACTTTAAAGTCTCAGGTCAAATGCCGGGATGGTCAGATCAAGTGAAGTTGTTTACTGATTGTGGTTGATATGGATGTGGTGGGAAGCAGTGAGAGTGGAGCCAAGGGATAGGCAGTGACTGAAGATTGGAGGAAAAGGGGATGCTAGCTGGAGAAATCAGTTGGAGGAGACTTTGTTATTGCTGTTGTTGGATTGTTTCTCAGTCGTGTTCAACTCTTTGTGACCTCATTTGGGGCTTGCTTGGCAAAGATGCTGGAATGGTTTGCCATTTCCTTCTCTGGCTCATTTTACAGAAGAGGAAACTGAGGCAAACAGGGTAGAGTGATTTGCCCGGGGTCCCACAGCTAGGAAGTGTCTGAGATACTATGGTTATCCCTATTTTACAAATGAGGAAACTGAGGCCTATAGAGGTTTAGCAACTTTTCCAAGGTCACAGGACTAATAAGTGTCTGAGGTTGGATTTGAACTTGTCTTCTTGACTCCAGGTCCAATGTTCTATCCACTTAACCATCTAGCCACCTCCTTTATATGGAGCACATATCAAAAGGAAATTTCCTATACCAATGAAGGCACAGATCCAGAGAACAAACCTCCACACTTGCTTGAGGCTGATAAAGACTGCCTCATATAAGTTAGTACTATAAAACAAGATTATATCTGACAATCCAGTTCTATAGATGATTATTGAGCATCTGCTGTGTGTTGAACACTCTCCTTGATAGGGTTGGGATCTGGACCCTAGAATGGAAAAACCCTGGACTTTCCCACATGGTCAAATCTCTGGAGTTCCCCTGAGGCTGTAATCCTACCAACTGGCCTTTCATTGTGGCTACACCCAATCTCCTAATTCTCTGTTACCCTTAACCTAGTTTAGCCCTCTATTGTCTTACCTCCCTATGGCCCCCAGCCATTTCCCACCCTTAAACCTAGCTAGGCTCCCTTCTCCCTTGGCCAAGTGGTCCAGGTCCCAGGAGTTCTGTATACTCCAGTTTACTGGCCACTCCCATCCAGATCTTCCTTAGACCCCTCCTCCAGTCACCCCAAACTACTTGGCCACTCCTAGATCCCTCCCACAGTCTTTATGTATAAAAGGTCCATCTCGTAGCCATTTAAGGTGCTCAGATTCTTACAATCTAGCCAATAGCTCACTAATGTTCAGACTCCTTAAGAGTCTGCCCAATATGATGGATGTTCTAATAAACCTTGGCTGAAAGAAGGCTTGGGTCGAATTCTTTTGGGCAGGACCCACATGTTTTGATTTTGGGGTCCCAGCATCCCTAAGCCCCTAGACTTCAACGTTCCTGAGGAAGATACCAAGATGAGTGTATATGGGACTCTGTGAAGACTGATAGGAAGAGCTTATTGCTTACTGTTGGGGGAGGGCTTTTCTAAGAATTAGTGGAGGAGGGAGCATTTGACCTGAGACTTTAAAGGATGGGTAGTCAGTGATAGAGGCAATGTTTGAACTCAGTTGTTCTCATTCCCATGTGAATACTCTTAACTGTCACACCTTGATTCTAACTTACTTAGAAATTTATAGAGGAAACTGAAGATTTTCAAGGGGAACAATGAATACAGAAGAGACAGTGGATAGAGACAGTTTGCAGGTATTCAGCTGTGAAAAGAAAGAACAAAACAATACTCTGAGGGGATAATAGGTGAAGTGAAGTACTCGGAGGTATTCCGAAGTCTAGGTGAGATTCAGGCATATTTTTAAGCAGTAAGGAAGGAACCAGAGGATAGCAAGAGAGAGAAAATCAGGGAGAGAGAAAGGAAGATCAAAAGGCCAAGCTGCTGTAGCAGATGGAATGGGATGAAAACAAGAACTCAAATTGAAATGTTAGCATTTGCAAAGAAAAGAGACCAGCTCTTTCTCTGAGGTTGGAGAAAAAGGGGAAAAGTAAGGAATAATACTGAGGTGATTTGAAGAGTAGAGTTGAAAAGAAGAGGGAACTTGTAATAAATGAAACAAACATTTAGTAAGTAGCCACTACGCTCAAGACACAGTGCCTACAGCTGGGATTGCAAAGACAAATGAAACTGAAAAAATATACAAATAAAGGCATATTAAAATATATGTTTATAAAATGTATTTATCCCAAATACATTATAAATTATAAATATCTGATATGTGAAATATATCATTATATATATATGTATATATATATATATATATATATATGTATGAAATATGTTAAAAAATATATTTAAAATATAAGCTAATGGGGTTGTGGGGTAGGGGGAGTCACTAGCAGCTGTGGGAACCAGGAAAACGGTAGTGGTTAAGCTGAGTTTAAGGGACACTGGAGATCCTAAAAAGTGGAGGTGAAGAAGGAGTGCATCCTAGTCATGAGGGACATTAACAAATGGTGTCAGTTTTTCCAACGAATTACTTGGTGAGATTTTGTGCTGAGAGGGAGGGAGAAGGGGTGGTATAGGGGACTTCAGACATAAGATAGGGTTTGGAACAGATGCTGAAGAGAGTCAGTTATAGTTAATTACTGAAGTATAAGAGGATTGAGGCAAAGCATCAGGCTGGGGCTATATAGTATAAATCTGTAGTATACCCAGTCAGCACAGTTACATGACTTCCTCCATCTGTGTTCATCAGCATGCGTGTAGGAACAGAGAAGGCAGATGGTTGGAATGAGCCAGGATTTGGGTTTGGAAAAGGATGAGTGGTGATAGGGTAAGGGGTCAAAAGCTCAAGGGTAGAGGCAGTCAGTTAGGACTTTTTACTTAAAAGTATAAAATGATGAAAATCACAACTAGTAGACAAACCTCCATATGAGCAAAGCAAAAGGAAGAGTTCTGCATGTCCGAAATAATGATTTTCATAATGTGTGACTGGCTGTACTGATATATCTATGCACACAATAGTATTAATGATGATGATGATGATGATAATAATAATAGCACATTTTATAGCACTTTAAGGTTTAAGAACGGCTGTCCCCAAAGCTGCTCTGAAGTAGGTAGTATTCTGAAGTATCCCCAGTGGGGAAGGGGGCACACTTGTGATTTCACTGGTATAGGGGAATCCTGGTATGGAAAATCCCTTCATCAATGCATATCAGCCACTTGTTTGCAATTTAATATCTTAGAGTTGCCTGGAGATCTAAGAGGGAAAGTCACACAGAAGAAATCAGCATGATTTGACAGTTGATGGGATGTGGGGGTGAAAGATAGTACAGAACACAGACGTCCAACATGTGGCCCACAGGCCACATGTGGGCAACCAGATTAAAATGTAATTGGGAAATACTTTAAAAGAGTAAATGAATAACAAAAGAAACATAAAAAGATGTGTGGTTTTCTAAGTCAATACGTAGCCCACAAGGATCCTTATATACAAGTTTCTATTTGAGTTGGACACCATTGGTGTAGAGTCAAGAATGACTTCAAGGTTGGAAATTAAATCTAGAAGTTCAATGCCCTAAGCCTTGTATAACTGTCATTCAGGTAAGACCTGGATCATCTATCTGCCTTGTAGGTTCCAAAGACCTTGGGAGTTGTATTCCTTCTCAACCAGGAAAGAGATCCAGAAAATGCTGAGTTGGAACTGAATTCTCTCAATAGAGTTAGTCTTCTGGAAAGCGACCTCCACCTGTTGCTGCTGCTATTGCTTCTCCCTCTCTCCAATCTTCTCTGCACATATTTCTCCAAAGAGATTTCAAAACTATTGCTACACTGGAAAATTCTGTCTTCCAGGTCCAATCCCACTGTAGCTTCATCTCTTCCCTAGCTGGGAAGTAATACAATTGCTAGGGGCTTTTGACCCTAGACCCCTTCACAAGGCAGTCAGTCCAAACCTTGACTGAATAATGGTTACTTTCAAACTCAGAATTTCTGTCACCATCCTGATTTATTCACTTAGGGACCAAGCCAGTACAGACTTTGAAAGTGAGCCCACAAACAATATTGCTATAATAGAATTATGGAAAGTTAGAGCTAAATAGACCAGCAGAATATACATTATCCATACTATGACTTCTGAATAACTGAGAAGGGCAGGCAAAGTGTCTGTTTCACTATACTCAGGGGGACATGACCAGCATAGTTATGTGCCCTTGTATTGTCTTCAATTCCATGAAAAGGTTACAATAATAAATGATCTCTGGAACTTCACACAGCATAGCATAATGGATAGAGTTGACCTTGAAGTCAGGAAGACCTGAATTCAAATGCTCCCTCATGCATGGTATAATGGGGGAAGAAAACCTTGAACATGAAATCATAGAACATGAATTGAAATCCCATCTCTGATATTTACTATCTGTGTGATTCATATTCAAGTCATTTAATGACTCTGTGCCTCAGTTTCCTCATCTGTAAAATCATGGAATTAGACTAAATGACTCTTAATGTTCCCTTTGGCTTAGTAAATCACTAAAATTCTTAGTGGTCCAGGTAATGCTCTGACAATATAAGTTGAAGGTGGATTGCTGCCCTGCATTGATGAAGAGAGTCTCCGCAGATGATACGATAGCTTGTACCAATGAAATCACCGACATGGTCCCATTATATTAATCATATGTTATGAAGCTGATCAAATGGCTGATGCTGCAAGAGTTTAACTCTAAAATACAAGGAGCTGTGAACTTGTTCAAGTCTCTATTCCAGCTTGCTTATCCTAATTAGAACACACACACACACATACACAAAGAGGGTTAACAACTTTGTGGTTGTTTAGTTGTTTTTCAGTTGTGACCAACTCTTCATGACTCCATTTGGGGTTTTCTTGACAGAGATACTGGAGTGGTTTGCCATTTTCTTCTCCAGTTCATTTTACAGATGAGGAAACTGAGGCAAACAAGGTTAAGTGACTTGCCCAGAGTCACACAGCTAGTAAGTGCCTGTGGTCATTTGAACTCAGGAAGATGAGTTTTTGTGACTCTAGACCCAGAGCTATATCTACTGGGCCACTTAGCTGCCTAGGGTTAATACTATCTACCCTTTACTTTTGTCCCAGAGAGGTTGTGAATATGCATGAACTAATAGCACAGATTGGAATCCTTTGTGGTTCCTTGACAAGACAATCACCATTTAAACTCTTGCTTTAGTCTTAAAGAAAGTGACTACTTTTGCAAGTGACTGCTTCATTATAGTTATGGAATCATCATTCGGGATCAAACACAGAGTATATGTCTGAGAAACACTCCCTTGAAGTACTGGATAGGGCTGGCAAGACCTCACATTCCACTCTTCCTAATCTGCAATAGGTTGAAATTTGCTGCCAAATTTCAAGGCACCGCGTAACAATATGGCTGTTAAAAAAAAAAAAAGGAAAAAAGGTTCTTGCTAACCCAAACCCAGTTTCCTTCTGTATCCTGACATGTTTAATAACATTTAAATATGTTTACTTGGCCTTTGAAGTTAACACCTCATCAAAGTGAATAGAAAATATGTTTCACACACTTGTGATCCCTATTGTTTTTCTGTCTGATGACAGTTTTCTATAAAGCTAGTTTAATAGATTTACAGGGTTTTTGATCATATTGGAAAGAGTGTTGACTTGGGCCTCCCCAGCTCCATCTTAAATACTTCTCTCCCTTCCATCATGAAATTCCCCTATGCAAGATTAAACTGCAGCCAGTTTTTGAAACACTTTTCTCATCTTTGCAAAATTTCCTTCCACCACCTCCCCCTCCCCCCTATTCCAATGCTCACTACTTTTGTTCAACTAGCTATTCTTTTCACAGACTTATTAGCATTTTCAGACCTGCTAATGCATTAGAGCTTGGAGGCACATCAGATCTTTGGACAGTCTGTCTTTGCCTATACAAAATTCCCCAGAATAAAAAAAGGGGGGGGGGGGAGGCAAGCAAAACACAATGTTGTTGAAAATTGTGCCATACCAAATGTAGGCGGGCAGTATGACCAAAGGTAGGTGGGGGATTTGGAGGTGGAGGTGGGAGGGGAAAACATAATTATGAGGAAAATAGAAAATTTTGCATCTTTTAAGAGAAAGGAGTGGGTTGGTGTGGAGGAGGACAGGAAAACAGGCAATTCTAAAAACGTGATTGCAGAATGGTTAATGTGTGGGTGTGCTATAGCTTCAAATATCTAATACAATTTCATAATTTTGATGTTTATTGTACTCCTACTTCTGGGGTCCCCATCTGTATACCTCAAAGTCTTACCTGTTAGATCTCTAAACCATTGGGATTACTTTTCTGCTGACCCCATATTTCTTTGGTTTACTTTTATAGGATTCACATATTAGCTAGGCAAAGCAGTAGATAGAACACTGGTCCTGGAGGCAGGAAGACCTGAGTTCAAATGCAGCCTCACTCATTTGCTAACTCTGTGACTCTAGATATGTCTCTGTTTGCCTCAGTTTCCTCAACTGTAAAATGGAGATGATAATAGTACCTACCTCCCCAGGTTGTTGGGAGGATAAAATGAGATATTTGTAAAATACTTAACACAGTGCCTGGCACATAGTAGGCACTTAATAAATGCTTTCCCCCTTCCATCCCCTCCCATGGCAATAGGTGAAAGTTCAAGTATTTTACTGTCCCTAGGAACTCTACTTCTCCCTTGTCCCAGCTCTCACTGCTTCTGACAGTACCCCCTTTCTGCTCCCCTGGGGGCTGGTCTCTGATGTGCAGATTTTGGGGAAAGATAGAGTTAGAAATCCTTAGCTATTTTTAGATACAGAGTACCCTGAGTGTCATGTATTATGGAAGAAAATGTACCTATTTATGCTTTTGTTCTTCAGGGCTAACCCTCACTGCTCTTTTCCAATTATAGAAACTCTTTTCCTCTTTACCATGGCCAAAGATTAAATTTCTCACTCATTTTAAAAGCTTAGGGTACCAACATTTGAATTTTGAAGTGGGTCTCACGAGAACAGGATATTTGGCAACTGGATCATCAGAATGTTTACTTCTAAGTAAACCAGTAACAAAGAGTTTAGGGTATAACAATTTTATCTGTTGTTTGGAAAAATCAAGTGGTAATCAAAAGGCCTGAATTTTGTTCCTAGTTAGGTCACTGCTTCACTGAATAACTTCTGGGAATCCTTCACCTTAACCTGCTTCACTTTTTTTATTGCATAACAGAACTGGAGAAGGCCAGAGAAGGCCGATGAAGTTGATTAAGGTAATGAAGAGGCTTCCATACGAAGCCATACTTAAAAGATGGGAACTTTTCAGGCCAGAAAGATAAAGGCTGAGAGGGAATAAAATCAAAGTTTATGAAATTGTAAAGTTTAGATAGGGTTAACATGGAATTCATGAGATGAAAGAGATATTTCTACAACTTGATAGAGACAAGTAGAGGTAGATTTTACTGAAAGGTTTTTCTTTGACACAAGGCAACATTCATTAGTGAGTGAGGCATGGATGGCTGTATCCAGAAAGAACTGGTGTGAAAATAACAAGAATCAATAAAGCTTTTAAAAAATCTATTAAGTAGGAACATCAAAAAGTGCTGAAGATCTTGCTTTCAAAAAGTATGAAAAACAAATATCCAGACATCAGATGGAATCTTCTATGCCAAAAGCAGAGCACTTAATATTTGTTGGGCTTATCTTAGTAATAGTATATTCCTTCAAAGGAAGAAATCTTCATATATCTGAAATTAAGACATAGGTTTGCCTCGTAATCTAATCATGTTATTATAGTTGTTTTTGTTTTTAAGATAATTAGGTCAACCATTTTCCTAAGATTGAACCATCCTTACACCTATGGTATAAATCCAACATGGTCACAGTGAATACTTTCTTGGATTTTTTTTTCCAGGATTTTATTTGAATTTTTTTTGCACCAATATTTACTGATATTTCTTTATAATTCTCTTTCTCTGCTTAATCTCTTCTTGTTGCTGAGTAGTTTTCAGTCGTGTCTGACTCTTCATGGCCTCATTTGGGGTTTTCTTGGCAAAGATACTGGAGTAGTTTGTTGTTTCCTTCTCCAGCTCATTTTACAAATGAGGAAACTGAGGCAAACAGAGTTAAGTGAATTGCCCAGGGTACCTTCTTGCAGTACTGCTATTTGGAGGTGTTTACAAGTGAAATATTCTGCTCCCCTTTGATGGCTTTTTCTGGTAGACATGCTTCAAATGCGTGACCTTTTTTTTTGTTTATAGTTAAGCTAAGTTTTGGAGGATTTTTTTTTATGCTTTTTGGTGAGACAATCAGGGTTAAGTGAGTTGCCCAGGGTCACACAGCTAGTAAGTGTCACTTGTCTGACTTTGGATTTGAACTCATGTCCTCCTGAGTACAGGGCTGGAGCTCTATCCACTGTGCGGCCTAGCTGCCCCCTGGAGGATGTTATTTTGAGTGCATTTTGAACTCCCTTGCTTTTTGGAATACAGGCATCCTTCATTTTATTGTGCTTGTTTCACTTTATTGTACTTCTCAGATATTGGTTTATTTTTGTTTTTTAACAAATTGATGGTTTCTGGCAACCTTTGTGTAATACAAGTGTATCAGCGCCATTTTGCAATAGCATGTGCTTATATCATGTCTCTGTGTCACATTTTGGTAATTCTTGTAAAATTGCAAACTTTGTCATTATTATTATATCTGTTATGGTGATCTATGATCAGTGATCTCTGATGCTACTATTGTACTTGCTTTGGGGCACGATGAACTGTGCCTATACAAGATGGTAAAGTTAACTGATAAATGTTGTATGTATTCTGACTCCTCCACCAACTGGCCAATCCCCCATCTCTTTCTCTCTCCTTGGGCCTCTCTATTCCCTGAGACACAACAATATTGAAGAATATTGCATAAACTTAGTTGATAAAGCAGCAACAGGGTTTGAGGGGATTGACTCCAATTTTGAAATAAGTTCTACTGTGGGTAAAGTGCTACCAAATAACTTTTCATGCTATAGAGAATTCTTTCTTGAAAGGAAGAGTCAATCAATGTGGCAAACTTCATTGTTGTCTTATTTTAAGAAAAATTGCCACAGCCACCCCAACATTCAGCAACCACTGTCCTGATCAGTCAGCAGCCCTCAACATTGAGGCAAGACCCTCCGCCAGCAAAGAGATTACAACTTGCTCAGGTGATTGTTAGTATTTTTTCAACAATAAAGTATTTTTAATTAAAGTATGTACATTGTCTTTTTAGACATAATGCTACTTTGTACACTTAATAGACTATAGTACAGTGTAAATAGAACTTTTATATTTACTGGGAAGCCAAAAAATTCATGTGACTTGCTTTACTGCAATATTTGCTTTGTGGTGGTGTCTGGAACCAAACCTATAATTTCTCTAAGCCATGGCTATATACCAGTGCATTATTCATGACTATGGAGTAATCCTGGATTACTTGAATGAATCTTTCTTCTTAACGGCTTGCAGAATGTGTTTTTGTTTGCAAATGAGGACCAAAGCAACTATGTGCCTTAGAGCTTCAGCCATGGGGTTTTTCTTGGTTAGCAGTCTGTGGATTTGGTCATTCAGGGTTTTATTCTCTGTATTCAGATATTCTGGACAGCTTCCTTATATAATTTCTTGTATCAATAATATTATGATATTCAAGTTCTCAAAATAAATTCCCCCAAGATATCTATCATTGCTAAGATATCTTTCTATTTTTTCTTCAAGCTGTTGTCACCTTGGTACTTTGGCTTGCATAGGAATCCGTGTGCTCACTCAAAGTGATTAACTTTTGCTTCTCTTCTACCAAATGTTCTTCTATTTCTGTATTTTAAAATTCCAAATATATCATACTCTTTTCCCACACCAGTACTTATTTGGAGAGATTCTTCATTGTATGTTTTAACGTTAGCTATCTTATGATTTATCTTCATTAATTTTGCTTTGAGAGCTCCAATTTCTGACATAATTTGTACTTTATTTTTTAAATATTTATTCCTCTTTTGAACTATTCTGGAATTTCTGTTGTTCTTTGATCTCTGAGGAGATTGCAGAATTCTCTCTTTTCTTAGGCATTTTTCTTTCATTTCCATTCATAGTACAATACTTTTTCAATGTCTTGTGACCTTTCTGGATTTCTATTCAGTCTTTCTTCTATCAGAGCTGTTGATTTATCTATCTATAAGGCTAGGCCTATATGAGACTTTGGGGCCGGGGGGAGTCTTTCATAAAGAATTTTCTTATTCAGACATGCCTGTCATATTAGATAACCACTGAGGACCATTCCCAAGGTTTACTCTGGCCACTTCTTAATATTTCATTTTTCAGCTAAAAGAAATTTCTAGAATCTTAGCATTGGATGGGGCCTCAGTTAATTCATCAACCAAAAACACTTAAGAACCTATTATATATCAAGTATTGGGCATGCAAATATAAAAGTGACATACCCCACCACACCTCTGCTTAAGGATTTTATGTCTCACCGGATCAATGTAACACATATTAGGGAGTGATAGCTAAGGAAAGGAGCTTGGTCTAGGCCAGCGACTTTTAACTCTGGGGGGGAGGGGGAGAGGGAAAAAGAGAGAAAGAAAGACCATGTTGTGGACCTTCTTTGGCAGTCTCATAGAGTGTATGGTCTCCTTGCAATTATGTTTTAAAGACATAAAATAAAACATATAGGATTACAAAGGAAACCAATTATATTGAAATAGAGTTACATATACACATGGATATATGTGTGTATAAGCACATACACAT
Source organism: Phascolarctos cinereus (assembly GCF_003287225.1). Taxonomy (NCBI): domain Eukaryota; kingdom Metazoa; phylum Chordata; class Mammalia; order Diprotodontia; family Phascolarctidae; genus Phascolarctos; species Phascolarctos cinereus. The sequence continues at coordinate 83,755,170 of NW_027556180.1, forward strand.
ACATGTGTACACATACATATACATATACAAGCCTTTCATAGGCCTCCACTTAAGAACTATTGGTCTAATTAGTTACAGAGTTTGTCAATAGTAAGGAAAGTAAGTTTTCACTTTTCTTTCAGTAGCCCTGGTCATGGCTTGATTATTACGCCCTAAGACAGAAGTTCAAAGTTGCAGGTACAAGCATGGTGGCAAGCCTTAGATGGCAGGGTAGGATGAAGCAGGATAAGATGGGGCCATGTAGCTATAGAGGGCTAATGTGAGGATTGATTTATTCTTCCTCTGATCCAAGAAGCTCTGCCCTCAGGGGGCAACTAGGTGGCATAGTGGGTAGAGCACCAGCCCTGAAGTCAGGAGGACCTGAGTTTAAATCTGGCCTCAGACCAAACACTTGACATTTACTAGCTGTGTGACCCTGGGCAAGTCACTTAACCCCAATTGCCTAAAAATTAAAAAATAAATAAAAAGCTCTGCCTTAGTTCAAATCTACAACTAATTAACCCACAAACACCTGCCCTCTGGGTTGGGAGGAAGAGGGGGTCTCGAATGCAAATTGGATAGATCATCGTTCCTGGTGAGGAGATATATAGGCATACACACATATACACATGCGAATGTATGTATATATGTGTTTGTATTCACACATGTACATATGTGTGTGTGTGTGTGTGTGTGTGTGTGTGTGTGTGTACATCAGCAGGAGAGATGTCAAGATGTCTGCAATGCCTGGGTATCTTGATAGCTATCTGGAGAGGTTGAAGTCTAGCTTTCTAAGCAATGCAAGAATCTCTTTCCTGATAGGACATAATCCCTTTATCTCTTCTTAAATATAATTTTCTAGATAGAAAACCCACGAACCTGCTTCCTTGGCACTTCTACCCATCAGCCTTACTTTTGCCCTCTGGCGATACCCAGAATAAGTCTAATTCTTCTGACAAGCCTTTAGCTAGGTTAATGATTCACTCTAAGTCATTCCTTCTCCATGCCAAACTTTCCCATTTTCTTCAACTAATCCTTGTGAGGCAGTGCACATAGCTGAGAAGACAGCAAACCGGCCCTCAAAAGAGGAAGCCCTGGCTTCGTGTCTCTCCCCTGATACACGCTGGTTGTGTAACCCTGGAAAGATCACTTCACCTCTCAGTATCTCAGGACACTCTCTAAAACTAAGCTGCAGAGAAAGTGTCTACCTGTATTGATAGACATAATTCCTCATCAGAAATTCTTTATTCGAATAAAATCACAGGTTTGATTCCCCAAGTCCTTAAATGACATTTTTTCTGGACCCTTCAGCTTCCTCTGAACATACTCCAGTTTTTCATTGTCCTTCAAATGTATTATCTAAAACTGAATGAATTAATTAAAAAAAACATTTATTAAGCACTTATGTATCAGGTATCACATTAAGCACTGGAGAAACAAAGAGGCAGCTGGGTGGCACGAGTGATAGAATGCTGGGCCTGGAGTCAGAAAGAACTGAATTCAAATCTGGCCTTAGATATTTATTAGCTGTGTGACCTTGGGCAAGTCATATAACCTCTGTCTGCCTCAGTCTCCTCAGCTGTAAAATGGAGGTGATAATAGCACCACCTCCACATGAAATGATATTTGTAAAGCACTTAGCACGGTGCCTGGCACATACGAAGTGCTATATAAATGTTAGCTATTATTATTATTACTCAAAAGTAAGCTGGTATGTTTCCTCAAGGAGCCTGGGAATGTGATCTGATTATGCCAGGTTCTGCCTCCTTTTCCCTAATTGGTGGTAAATAAGTCTGCTACTTTAACTCTCCAATGGATTGTGGACCCAAGGATCTCTACGTCCACACTAACAACTCTTACCTTTAACCTGTGGATCAGAAATAGGGACATTGTCAATTGGCAGGGTTGACAATGCTATTTCTTTTTGAAGTGTTTGTGGTGTTTATGGCAAAGAACCCTGTAAAACACAGAGAAAACTACAATCAGTTAACCTGTTCACCACATCAGCTTTCTCATTATTTTTTTGTTCTGCATGCAAAGATCAGGAAATTGAAATTTTAGTTTTCCATAGAAATCTTGACTTTGCTCTTTTGTGACTGACAATGCTGCAGGGTATGACAAGCGATCTTTTCACTGCATGATTAGATGACAATGAAAATAAGACATCCTTTAAAAAAAATAGATACAATACTTGCCTTCTCTTGTTGGGGAATACCATACAATCAAACCACTAATCTTGCCTACTGTGTTCTTCTCTCACACACAACTTAAACAAAATTCTGGCTGAGACATCAGATTCTGTCTTTGCTCAAAGATGTTTTGTTTTAAACATTCACTTTGTATTTGTCTAATGTCCAACTTTCAGTTACAAAAGGAAAAAAAAAAGAAATGGACTTTCCTTGATTTCTAAGTCATATGGGAGGTTTCAAATGTTCTGTGGACAAATTGTACTGAGATACTCACGATCATGGTTTGCAGGTGGATGATTTGATTGAATGATTAAAGGATATGGTTGCTGTTCCCTAGTGAACATTTTCTTGACCAAGATTTCCCTAGTGACAAAAGGAGACTCCTAGCATGAAGTCCAAAATCTCCAAATTCGAGGTAGGGAACTTTGGGGAGAATACTGGTTCATGGGATCACAAGGAAATAAATAGGGAATCTGGATGCTTCACACTTTTCACACAACCCTCAAAAATTTTCTACAGCTCAGAGGTACAGGAGATGGAATTTGAATTCCCCCAGAGTAACCAAAGGTCATGGGAGTTACATTAAGAATTCCAGTAGCCTTTTCATGGGTCTGGATTCTGAAAAGAGCTAAATTCTCACCCACAGACCCCTTTCTGAAATAAAAATGGGGAGAAATTGCATACTTTACTCCTACAGAACCCCAGTGAGTACCTGTTAATTTATACATATTGTTCTTTGTTTCTCTCTTGGACCATTCTCATAGAGATACACCTGAAGGACCAAAGTTAAACAATGTTGATTAAAGTCAACAGAGAGGGCAGTTTCTACTACAGTGTTATGTCCTTGGCCCTGCTTTGTTTGACAATTTTATTAGTAACTTGATTAAAAAATAGAAAATATAATTCTATATGTGCAAATTCAAATATGGAAATGACATGAAGGTATGATAACAAAATGAGAGTCCACAAAGCTCTAGATAGGGAAAAACCTAACAAAATGAAATTTGGCAATGATGGATATAAAGTCCAGTAATTGTTTAGTTTCTCATGAGCAAGGACTATATCATCTCTCGTCTTTGTGTCTCTAGCACCTAGAAAAATAGAGTCCACTTAGCAAATACTTAATAAGTGTTTAATTGAATTAGACTTAGATAAAGAGAAAGATAGAGAGAGAGAAAAGAGAGAGATGAATGGATGGATGGATAGAGGCACAGACAGACAGAAGATAGATAAGTGGATACATCTAAATACAGATTGGGGGCAACGTGGCTAGACAGTTGATAGAGATAAGAATTGGACCTATGGTTTCATTGGTATAGGGAACTGCCAAGTGAGGAAACATCCTCTACCAAGACAGATTGCCACAGTTTTGTAGAACTGTCTATAGTGCTAATAGGTTAAATGACTTAGACAAAGTCACACAGCCAGCGTGTGTCAGGAATGGAACCTGTTTCTTGCTGGCTCTAAATCCAGTTTTCTATACGTGGGGCCATGCTGCCCCTTATTAATGGTTAATATGAAGAAAAACCCCTAAGGATTTCAGTTGGCCTAAAACTCCTCATGAGTCCTCACTGACACAACAGTCAAAAAAGTTAATTCAATCTTACACTACATTAAGTGATATATATTATCCATTATCACATAGGTTATAATCCCACTATGCTCTGCACTGGTTAGAAAGCCTGGAGTATTGTGTTACTACAATTTAGGAGGGACATTGATAAACTGGAGCATGTCCAAAGAGAGGATATTGGTCGATGAAGGATTTGTCATATGTAGATCAGTTAAAAGAACCAAGTAAATTAAGCCTAAAGAAAACCTAAAGAAATTAAGCCTAAATGAAAAGAAAACTTGAGGATGAAGGCTTGATTACTCCACACTTTTGAAAGGCTGTTTTGAGGAGAGATTAGAAGAGATTTCACTCTAGACTCCAGAGAAGACAGAACTAGGGCCAATGAATGGAAGTTACAAGGAAATAGAATTTTTTCAATGGAAAGAAAAACTTCTAGAGCTCCTAAAAAAAAGGAATGGAATGGTGTGCCTTGGAAGCTCATGAATTACCTGACATTAGAGATGGTCAAGTAAAGGGTTTGGATAACAGTTCATCAGGGATGTTGTAGAGCCACCTAGCAGGTAGAATTTCACAATTTTTTTTCTCTAAATGTGAAATTGTCAGTTTCATTAAAATGCCAAGGTGTGTTTTTATGTTTTGTGCTGCCTTGAAATTGTGAAATACCAATTCAAATAAACAAACTATTAGGAGCCAGGCTAGGGCAGCTAGGTAGGCCTGGAGTCAGGAAGACTCATCTTTGTGAATTCAAATCTGGCCTCAGATACTTACTACCTTGTGACCCTGGGCAAGTCACTTAACCCTGTTTGCCTCAGTTTCCTCATCTGTAAAATGAGCTGGAGAAGGAAATGTCAAACCACTCCAGTATCTTTGCCAAGAAAACCCCAAATGGTGTCATGAAGAGTTGGACATGACTGAAATGACCTAAAAATAACACAATGACAAGAAGGGGACAGCCATTTCAAATTTATACCTGTGCACACTGTGGTGCTTATGAAATGCTTATTGAATTAAATTGAACTGAACTAACATTATGTTAGGCCTAGGTTGGGTTCTGAATCCAAAGTATAATACTCAAGAAGCCTAGTAGAATAAACTTGGATGATGTCATAATGCCTTAGTTTTTGTCTTTAACTTTTAAGAAATCTCATTTTGGAGCTTCAAAAATAAAAGTCAAATGAATGCAAAATATCACCTAAAGCTAAGTTAAAATTGAATGCTTTAAATTTTTATGTCAGGAGATGCAAAATTAATACTGTTCTTGTGATATTGCTCATTAATACTGTACTTGTACTCAGCTATTGCTTTAATGACCTAATTCAAAAGAGTAGAAAATTTTATTTTACTTAATTTAAATCATTTAGATGTACGAGCTATTTTATTTCCATTGACTTTTTTTCCCCATATTATATGTAATAGAGAAGTCTCTCTAAAGCCCTCTTATAGAACATAAACTTTTGATGGACTGAAACAGGATTGATTTTCATAATATTTCTAATAAAGAATTGGTCACCTGGGAGAAGAAGAGCAGCGTGTCTAAGACTCTGAAGGATAGGAATCTCAAGTCAAGATGAGCATGGATGACATGCACCAAGGATATGGACAGACCTTCACGTCATGGCGTGACCAGGAATGCTAAGCATTGTAGCTTTTGAAAATTGGAGAGCAACTAGAAAACAGACAGTGATGGGCTAACATGGTATAGTGGAAGACCATGATTCTTGCAATCAGAAAACCTGGGTTCAACTTCCTGGTCAGTTGGTCTCACTCCCTTTCTCGGGGGTAGCTTTAGTTCTTGTGTCTGATTTTCCTTGTCTTATGGAATAGAAGTTCCTAAAGAACAGGGGCTGATTCATTTTTCTCTTTGGATCATCAGTGCATGGCACAATTCTTGGCATATAGTAGGCATTTAATCATGATTGTTGATTGATTTGTAAAATGAGCAAAAGAATATTAGTTCTGCCTACCTTGGTTGTAAACATCAAAGTACACCTAATATAGAAAAAAAATCAACAATTTTTTTAATTTTTAAAAAAACTCATTAAATTAAAAAGTTCATATACCTTAGTAATGTGAATTTTATCCAGAAGCCATTACCATTAGCCAGGGAAAAGAATGTCAAGAGGAAAGATCTGAAGTCTGTAGCTATTGCTTCTCACCGAAAGACTGACTGTGTATTCCTGTAGAAATAGCTATTAGAACACTCAGTTTTACAGCTATAATTTAAAAAAAATGGAAAACAGAATAGTTAATACTAATGAGTTCTGATTTTGTGCAAAGCTATGTATTAAGCATATCATTAGCAGTCTTACTTTTTATTGCAATGGAAATATGTGTGTATGCATATATATATGTACACACATAGGTGCACATAAGTGTATTTGTAGACAGTCTCCTTCTTCCTCAATGACTTAGGTTTCTGGCTTGCAGTATTACCCTCCACTGAACCCCCTGTATCATCCTCATTTGTTCCTACTCTACTGATCTTCAAATCTGTATAACCCCCACCATCTGCCTTTTTTACTCCTACTCCTAAGCTGCCAAGTGTTGCTGGAGAAAGTCACAAAACTGCCAACTGGATCCACTGAAAATTGTTGTTCACTCATGCTAGGTCCCTACTGGCACATTATTTTATTTTTGGATTAGCTCTCTATCACCCTCCTAATGATGACTATAACATTTACTGCTCTTCTCAACCTCTTAACTTCATCTTCACTTTCCTTTCTCTCTGATGACTTTGGCTCTTACTTTGCTGAGAAGAGTGAAGCTTAAAGTAGGGGGTTCCCTCATTTCTTCTTCATATTTCAGAATCATTGTTTCCTCATCCATCCCTTCCTCTTTCACTCAAGTCTCAATAAATGTAGTATTCCTTTTTGCTAAGGTTCCTTGAACCCATTCTTCTCTTCTTGTCTCTTAAAAAATTGATTTCCCCTCACCTCCTCATCTTTAATATGTCTCTTTCTACTATTTACTTTCTTCCAGCCTACAGATATGTTCAGGCAACACATATTTTGGGGGGAAGAATTAAAAACACTACTGCTGGACAACTCTTCCTATCACCCTAAATCTTTTCTCTTCAGTGCTAAAAGGAGTCTACAGTCATTGCTTCCCATGCTTCACTACTCACATATTCTTCAACTCCAAATAGTCTAGTTGCCATCCCTTATCACTCTGTTGAAACAGTTTATTCCAAGGTCTCCAATGGCTTCTTTAAAAAAAACAAAAATGTTTATTTGTAGTCAATAAAAAGGAAAAAAATCCTCTAGTTTTTCTGGCCCACTCTTTTTTTCTGCTCAACTGGCTGTCTATTTTCCAGCCATTCCACCTTCTACTATAAGCTATCCCCTTACTCTTAATTCTTGCATTTCCTCTTTTATGGAAATACACTTTTCTGGATGTTCTGTGTCTAGAAGCTCGAAGGATAGAACTTCATAGTTTCCTAGCTGACTGGTTCAGGGAGTGGCCTGTGACCTAAAGGATTGTGAACCAATCCAACCCACCTGAAAGGGGATCCTTCTTCTTATAAAATGCCTGAGCAGCTCTAATTCAGGAGATGGTAGGATCATGCCCCCTTAGTGTGTTACCCTCCCCAAGTGCCAGCTTTAAGGAGTAGCCACAACTTCCCAGCTGAGCCAGTGGCCATGACTTCTAAGTTGATCCAGTTGCCAAAATCCCCAGAATTGCTATCCTACCCTAAAATGTGGATCCAGGAGTCTTGATGGATCTAGGATCCATAATGGTCTTATCATAGAAAGATCATTTTGTTTTGATATTTCCTCTTGAAATCTCTAGCTATATTGCTTCTCTGTCCATTCCCAGTCCTGCTTTGGAGTCATTAATCTTGTCTTTTCCGGGACTAAAGCGGGGTTAAATGATGATCTAGTCTGGAGGTATTATCCTTGGCTCCAGTGCAAATGGCTCACAGGGCTGCCCTAGTCTTTCTTCACTGGTGATTTACTCATAGTAATCATTGTGTAATCTTGGTTCATCTTTCTCTGCCCTATACAAGCTTATTTAATTCTTCCCTTCTGTAAATTCTTAATTTTTACTACTCATTATAGTACAATGATCTTCCATTATAGTCATATACCCTACTTTTATCATCCATCCTCAAACTGATGGACAATCCCTTTGTTTCCAGTCTTTTTGCCATGACAAAGAGTGTTGTTTGAAATATATTCATATATATAGGGTTATTGTTTCTGTCTTTGACTTTGAAAGAATGGCCTCACGCTGGGCACCCAATCTACCATCTCAGGAGGGAATTAGGAAGGTAGCAACTACTTGTATTTATCTTATTATTAATTATTAGGAACATTATTTATGCATAGTTATTGATCATTTAAATGATTTGTTCATATCCTTTGATCATTTACTTGTTTTAAAAGAGCAAAGTTTTAATATTTGTATCAATCTCCCATATATTTTGAAAATCAGGCTTTTATCAGACATATTTGATAAGATTTTCTTCCCATTCAAAGGTTTCACTTTTTTATTCAAGTTGCTTTGATTTTCTTCATGCAAAACTTTTAAATTTTATATAGTCAAATTACCAGTTTTGTTCTAATGACTTCAATTACTGACTCCAATAACTTTTTCCTTGTCCTCATCTTCCTTGATGTTTTTGTAGCAATTTTTTTACTGTTGACTACTCATTATTTCTTCCTTTGATTTCTGTGAGATTTATTTTTCCTATGTTTTTCTTACCTTTCTGATTGTTCCTTCACTTCCTCTTCCCATATTCTAAGCTCAGGCATCTTCCAATGCTCTGTCCTCAACCCTTTTCTTCTCTATCTACAATCTCTGTCTTGGCATTTCATCCTCTTTTAGACAATTATCCCCCTTATGCCAAGGAGTGACAAATCTATATATCCAGCCTCAATCTCTTTTCCTCAAATATAAAATTCACATTTCTAACTACTTTTTGGACATATTTAACTGATGACCACCAGCACCTTGGACTCAGCATATTCTTTCTCAACATTCTCAATAAATAGGAAACATTCTTCTAAAATGTTAACAGATTCCAGAGATTTGGCTTCATCCTTCAAACAAAGAGATCCAATGGTTAATGACTGAAGAGACTACATCAGCTAATGGGAAAAGATGTATGCCTAGTGGTTATTTTTTAAGAGACAATATTCTACAATGTAGATCTTTAAGGAAGAGAACGTATATAGGTAGAAGAAAATGCAACATGTCCCATGAATAGATTCTATGTCTCTGAACAAAGATAACAGTCAGAGATACCAGATGTGAATATCTGGAAACAGAATGGAGTATGTCTCAAATGGATATATTTGGTGATTGGTTAAATTATAGGAGTGTGTGTGTGTGTGTGTGTGTGTGCATGCATGCATATACCTCAATGTAGAAATTTGGAAGTATCCTTGATGTGGGATTTTTCCCTCGTGGGAGAATAAAGAAAGCAGCCTTTTGTGGGGACTATCTGTGAGTGAATAGGTTACTCTAGAGAGAAACATTTTGCCCTCAGGAAATGGCTATCTCAAAGAAACAGAAGAACCATGTATATTCCAAAAGATTAAATTTGTCTTGTCTTGACATCAAGCCAGCTCACTCACATAGCCTGACATATCAAGTATTACTCCTGTTCCCTTTGTTTGTACATTCCTGTCTAAGTGGAGAATGTTTTCTTTTTTTCCTTTTGAACATTTTCAGTTCCTCAGATAGAAAAATAGAGTGAAGTAAAACTCACCTTTTATAGGAAGAGAAAAAGATTGGTATTCATGATACTGAGTTTGTTTAAAAAATGGAATGAGTCAGAGTTCACTGTAAAGTGATGGTCTCTTCAAACTCTTTTTTTTTCTCTTCGAAAACATACAAACCCTCTTCTTTCCTTACCTTGCCTTCTTTCCTTGATCAACAAAACTTTCATCAAGTTTTTTTCTTCCTGATTAATTGAGAAAATGATTATGAAACCTTTTCACCAGGAGAAACAATCAGCATTAACACATATAAAGATTAATTTCTAGAAAGATAGCTACATTTTGAAGGGTTTTGGAGTCTTAATCATTTTTTATTTATAGTAAGACCTTACTTTGTATAGTGGTTCATGACTATGATGAGTTTTATTTACATTACCTTATTTGATTTAAAAACAGATAGCACAAATAATGCTACTCCCAGAGTACAGATGAGAACACCGAAGTTCCCAGATGTTTAGATGGCATGCTTATGGCTACCTGAGTTAATGGTAGAACCAGAACTCAAATTTAGGTCTTTTGACTCCAATGCCATGTTGCCTCAGGTATCCTATAGGAGAAGAATAATTTAATTCTTTTTAAAAAAAATTATTAATTGTATTTTTAATTTATGGAATAAAGCAAGCATTTCCGTAACATAGTATGATAAAAAAAATTATTTCATGTGAAACTGAAAATCTATTATGCACAATTTGTATTTCTAAAAGTACCCTTAGAAGCTAATCAGCTCAGACCACACCTACCACAGTAGGTGTCTAATAAATAAGTGATAAACTATCTTGGCTTCCTGAATAACTTTTTTTTTTGGTGAGACAATTGGGGTTAAGTGACTTGCCCACAATCACATAGCTAGTAAGTATCAGGTGATCAAGTGCCTGAAGCTGGATTTGAACTCAGGTCTTCCTGACTCCAGCGCTGGTGCTCTATCCATGGCACTGCCTGGCTGCCCATTTCCTGAATAGCCTTACAGAAATCATCTGACCATTCTCTGATCCATTTGATGGTGAGAAATGCCCTAGCACCTTGATGACTATAGCTCTACTCTGGCTATGAATTCTAGTCCAATATAATGGAATGGCATCTTTCCAGCCACCTTTAATTTCTGTATTGAGAAGGCCCCATGATCATCTTGATGTGTCTCTTCTTTACATTCTCTGCCTTTGTGATCATCCTTTTTTTGGGAAGTGATAAGAGTCACAGCTGAAGACACAGAGCATAACAGAAGCTGTCACCTCTGCCTTCCCCTGCTAACAGACTCTTATGGGCCACTTCCATCATATGAAAGTCAAAAATCAAAATATCACAGAATTGTAGTCTTTCTAAGTTACCTACGGAGCAGCTAGGTGGCACAGTAGATGGAGTCCACCGGTGGATGGAGTGGACCTGGGGTCAGAAAGACTCATCTCCTTGAGTTCAAATCTGGCCTCAGACATTTACTAGCTGTGTGACCATGGACAAGTCACTTAACTCTGCTCGCCTCAGTTTCCTCATATGTAAAATGACCTGGAGAAGGAAATGGCAAACCGCTCTAGTATCTTTGCCAAGAAAACTTCAAATGGGGTCACAAAGAGATGGACATGACTGAAAAATGACTAAACAACAATTACAACATGATTATATAGTTCAAGCTCCTCATTTTAAAGATGAGGAAACTGAGACAAGAAGCAAAATAATTTACTTAAGCCATAAGGTTATTTTAATTTGAATGTTGTGCTTTTAAAGATTTGCTACTACTCCCGGATTTTTCCTTCAGTTAGCTACATATGGTCTAGTCTTTTATTCCATGTGATTTGAGCATGCATTCCATTGCAACTATACCATGTATTGAGTAATGATGGTTGAGTCTGGATGTGCTAAAGATTTTAAAAAGAAAGCATGACCCACACTTTGACCCTTCTCCAAACATTGTACCAACCAAAACCTCAACCCCCTAAAAGTTTCATGGACCCCAACCACAATGACATGATTGAATGTATCTGTTTCTGGGTATAAGCTAAAACAGGCAGTGGTACAAGCTTCAATAATTCACCACCAGATAAGTATTGTTTGTACAGCTCTTTGGCCTGGCCCAAACCAGGATAAACAAACAGGTAAATCAGTACAGAGAAGCCTGTTGGACAGGCTTACCTTCCAGACCAAAGGGAATAGGGATGAGTTTAGAAAGACCTCCAAACTCAGACCTACAGATGTTTAAAGATTGCCTGTAACGTATCCAATAAATTGGAACATTTTGCCTTGTCAGTTTTCTGGACCACAAGAGTTCCCACAGACTATGGTCTGTAACATTGTTTTATTCCTTACTCCATATACTTGCTCCAATTTCAATAGCATTTTAAAAATACATCGATGTAATTCTGATCTGTATTAACTCTGCCAAGGCTTTTGCTCTCTAATTGTTGTCTTCCACTGTGTGCATGTCAGGTCCCTTGTTTTCAAAGTCCCTTCTCGCTATGTCTCTTCTGGCAATCCCCTGGCACTCACTCTCAGCAAGCCATTTCTCTTCTACGTTGTCCCAGCTTCTACCACTACCCTGCTTCCTGGCTGAAAAGTGGTACAGCTCAGCCCTGTTCCTATCCCATCTCACTGAGTGATCCAGACCCATAATTCAAGGGTGTAGCTCTGTGTACATGAGCAATGAGATGTTTTTTCCATGAAATTATCGTCAGTGCTGGACTCTGGTTCTTCTGTTACAGGAAATTACATCAAGCATTAATTTAATTTACAGGAGCTCCAACTTTATCAAGGGGAGGGACAGAGAAAGTGGGAAAAAGCAGTGTCCCCAAATAGATTATTTTTTAAATGCAACAGAAATGGAGCCTGAAGTGCCAGCAGAGTATTCCAAATACCAATTTTTTATGACTTTCCATGAATGTAATGAGTGAATCCAGCACATAGTTTATTACTGGAATTGGAGTTTACCCAAAAGGATAGTTAAAAGGCTTCAATAGCTTCCCATAACTCAAGCAAGTGAAGCTTAACCCAAAGCCAAAGGGACTGGGAATGAGAAACTGATGACGGGTGGAGGGAATGGGTTTTTCTAGGCAGAGAGACATTTCTCAGAGTAGTGACACCGAGAGGAAGTGAAGATGGATGGAAGATTGGATATGCAAGTCAAACACACACCTCCTTTAAGGCAAAAGGAGCTATTTTTAATGCATACCACTTTCCAGGGAAGGAGGTAAGGGATAGAGCAAATCAAACATTCTAGTTAAGAGCTCAGTAACAGCTTGTTCCCATTTGGCTTAATTTGGCCCAACAGATAAAATGCAATGTTCAACTCTCTTTCAGAGTCTGTCTGTCCTGAGATTTTATTGTACTGAGTCCTACTCCTCTTCTTGTGGAAATATCATACTTTACCTTGCTTTCTTCTCCCAAGTCCAAACATGGTCATTCAGAATGAGGAGAAAGTTAGCTGCTCAATCACCAAGAATTTACATTCATATAATGTCTTAGAGTCAGAAAGGACTTTCACATTCGTTATTACTCTCATTCCTCACACCTATCCTGCAAAGTTGGGGGGGGTAGGTATTATCATGTTCATTTTACAGATGAGGCACCAGAGGCTTTATTTTAGGTGGAGATCCTACTCCTACAATAGCATTCCATCCATCATCTTCTCCTTCTTCCCATTTCCACCCCCACAATACAGGCCCTTATTGCCACCCACCTAGATGATTGCCACCACCTTATAATTAACCTTCCTACCTCTACTCTCTTCCTTAGGATTATATGATTATAGACTTGGAACTGGAAGTGACCTAAAAAGTCCTCTAGTCCAACCCCATTCAGGGGCACAGGATAAATTTGAGGCCCAGAGAAATGAGCAAGTAGCTAGGCCAAGATTCAAACCCCAATCTTGTTCAGTATAAATATTTGCTATTATTATTACACTCAACACCAATTGAAAAACTCACAGTGCCCTTAGCCTTTTTGCTTCGGGGTGTTTTTCTTTCAACTGATACCTTCACATGGGATGTCTTTTCTCTTGACCCAGATGCAGACCTCTGGTAAATGGATTAAATTTGTTCTTCTTCACCCTAGAGAGCAGTGAAGTGAAGTTTTCAAGAGAAAGATTTTGGCTGAATATTGGAAAATGGTTCCTAACATTTATTGCTTTCCAAAGGTGGACTGAAGAGACAGCACACTGTGGTGAAGAGAGTGCTGGATTTCGAGACATGAAGCCCTGAGTCTTAATTCTACCTCAGACATTCACTAGCTGTATGATTGTGGGCAAGTCACTTAACCCCACTCCGCTTCAGTTTCCCTATTTGCAAAATGAGTACCACAATCATAGCACCTACCTCTTAAGGAAGGAGTCAGTGACAGCCCATCTTCCCATCCTTTTGGTCTCACACCTCCTGGATTTCGGCCTTGGTAACTTAAGAGCCCTAGCTCTGACTATGGAGACCCCCTACCCTAGTGCATCCTGGTGTTATTAAAGTGACTGGTGAGCAGAAGGGGAAGTATTATCCTTGGTAACAGACTTTCTGTCTGCCTTTTGAAGCCACATTTGTATTGCTCTTGGAAAAGGGTTGTTTGACCCCCCTGATCTTGGCGGAAGAAGAGTAGTTGATCACTTTCTCTTAAATCTCCATTTTGGAGCCAATCCAATCCAAATGGAAAAAGTCTCATACACAGCATCAAATATTCCCTCCGTGAAGAAAACAAAGGAAATTTAAAAACAATGAACTATATTAAGGTTACTTGAAAGGTGACCTGCAAATTAAGAGGTGGCACTGATATTCTGGTAGTGAATTAATTTCATAGTTGTGCAAATAACATGATTAGTGCTGAGTGCTTTTTTTTTGGAGGTCATTTCTTGTCACTCCATTATTTAGGATTATTGTAGTTATGTGTAATATTACCTAGGGGTAGAAAATGCAATATATCTTTATTTATGAAAATGTCATGATAGTAAATCCTTTAAAATTTTTCATTTAAGGAGATAGCATTGCATAAGGGATAGAGAACCAGCCTTCCAATAAAGAAGATCTGGGTTCAAATATTGCTTCTGAAACATTTGATCTATGAGCCTGGGCCAAACATATAACCATTCAGTACTCTAGGCAATTCTGTAAGGCGATAAGTTGCACAAAAGGTGTCCATCTGCATTGATAGAGGTAGGAAGGCCTTTTCAGGAGTTCCTTATGCTCATGAAAGCTTAAGTGTGGCACCTCCCTCCCAAAACCACATTATTTCTGATTCAAACCTCTTGTTAACTTTTCTGTTGCATTTTCTACCTTATAACAAGGATGGTCAATATGAGCAGGAGTGGGAGCAAGACCTTACTATCGTCATCAACAAAATGTCATTATAACAGAACACAGGCACATACACATTTTAATATATTGTCATGATTATTTTTTCTGTTGTTGATGGGTTGCAAAATCCCAAAGAATTTCAGTGTTGGAAGGATTCTCAGTGGCCATTTGTTCAATCCATTCTCAAACCAGAACCCCCTCTACAACAAACTCAACAAATAACTATCTACTTTTTGCTAAAAAATTTCCATCTATTCAGCTCTCAGACATGGTTTTGTCTTTTGAGACTGAGTAGAAAAAGTCTAACAAGAGTTAATGTTTTTCTCACAGGTTTCTCTCTTGAAAAATAATTTTAGGCCTTTAAAAAGACGTTCAACTTAATTCAGTTTAACAGAAATTGAGTAATCTAGCATTCATTAATTATCACTTAGCACAGTGCCTGGCACATAGTAGGCTCTTAAATGCTTGTTGATTTGATGACTATTAAGCAACTAACATGTGCAATGCATTCTGATAAGCATTGAGAGTATAAAGATCAAAATTAAACCATCCTCTACCTTCAAGAAGATTATATTTTGCGGAGAAGAAATGACATGTGCAGAACTAAATATAATACAGGGTAGAAAATGATAGTGATAATGACAGATTAAGACAAAGGACCTAGAAAATATTCAAGGAGTGAGAGATCACATTAGTATATAGAAAGGATCAAGGAAGACGTAATATTACTTTCAATTACAGGATTAATAATTGGAAAATGGAATGGGAAAAAGCATTTCCTATCCCACCTTATGTTTATATCAAGGGCTACAAAAAAAAGCTCTATATGGTTATATACCAACCCCATCCCTGTGCACCATCTTCCTCATCTTAAAATATCATAACTTATTCATTGTCTCCTATGTAACTTCACCATTATCATCCAAAGAAGGGATGTTTGTATGACAGCAATCCCTCAAACTTTTATCCAGAATGCCTTACTGGAGACCATGTTGATTAGAAGGCTGAATTCTGACTGAGCAAAAGTTCTTTCCTTTATGTGAAAACTAGCAAATAAGCAGAGTAAAGATGTCAAGAAATGAAGCATAGAATCATGAATTTTAGAACTGGAAGGCACCTCAGAAGCCATCTATTACAACTAGGGCCCATATAGGAATCTATCTTAAAGGTCTTTATTTTTTCTGAGTTGAATATGCAGAATTATAAAATGTGATGGTGCCAAAATAGGTAATGCTTGCCTAGAACTTATAATGAATTCATTATAGATGAATCTACGTGTAATTAAGATGGGTTATTATTTTGTTATTTATGAGTAAGGTAACATTTTTGTATAGGATTTGGATTTGATTATTTAATCTTTGGTGTGAGAGGCAGTATGGGTAAAGCAGATATAAGAAAGAACTTAAAACCAGGAAGGTCTGGGCATCAATTCTAACTCTGGCATCTGTAAGACCATGGGTAAGTCATTTAATCTCTCAATTCCCTCTCTATGACTATAAATTTGAAAGGAGTTGCCTCTGAAAGGCAAAGTGATAATTAAGTCACTAAAATTCTCAATTCTTTCTCTCTTTCAGAGGAGTTGTCTCTGAAAGATGGAGGTGACTCCTTTACTGGGTGTTTTTATGGCCATTATCACAGGTCATGACCCAAAAAATATGGTTATGTGAAAGCTTAAGGTAAAAATGTATGATACACTGGAAAACCAATAATATTCAATAGTCAAAGATCTGATTTCCAACCAATTTTATGCTGAAATCTACAGGTTTTGGTAGTGAAATTCAGCCAAGATATGAAGAGCCAATGTTATTTTCCAGAGCTAAGGGATGCCTGGGAACTAAATGATAGTGGCAATCTGTTTACTGCAAAAGGCTTAAGAGCTACTCAGTTTGAATATTTTTGAAATGGGAGGTAGCATAGCACTTAAGTTCTTAGACTAACACGAAGTGTTGATGACCTAATCTCTATGGTTGGGCAGATTCTCAATTGGTTGAATGACAAGATCAATAGAGTAGCCATAAAAGGGTCAGTATTTGCTTGGAGTGAGATCACTAGTTGACATATTCCAAGAATGCAGTATTTAAACATATTCAGCAATGACGGGGATGAAAGTATGAATGACCAAAATTGAAGATGGCACAAAGCTAGGACAGATAACTAATACATTAGAGGATACAATCTTGATCCAAAAAGATCTCAATAGCCAAGGTTGAAGCTAATAAGACCAAATTTAATAAAACTTAATGTAAAGTCCTACGCTAAGGTTAGAAAAATCAGTGGCATAGGTACAGGTATTCATGGAATCACAGATTTAGGGCTAACATGACAGCTCATTTTTCAAATGAAGGAACTTAGGCTAGATAGCAGTTTGTATAAAAAAAAAATCCAGAGGTTTAACAAACTACTTCAACTCAATGTGAGTCAGTAGTGTGGCACGGTAATGCCACATACTAATGAAACCCTGTGGTATATTATAATATTGCCCAGAGCAAAGGTGATGATGATTGCATACTACTCGATCATGGCCATATGATGTTTAGAGTTTTACGCTTAGTTTTGGGCATAATTTTAAGGATATAAGCTAGAGAATATACAGAGGCTAGGATGGAGAGAGAATTAGAAATCATGGCATGTAAAGACTGATCGAAGGAACAGAGGTTATTTAGCATGAAGAAGAAGCTATTTAGGAAGGGTGTAATATCTATCATCAAATGTTTGAAAACTTATTATGCTGAAGCGGCATTAAAAATGTTCCGTTTGGCTCCAGAGGTCAGAACTAGATCAATGATTGGATATAGCAAAAAAGTTAGACTTGGGGTTAACATGAGGGATTTTTCACTTTTAACAATTAGAATTATCCCAAAGTAATAATAGGTTGCCTTTAGTGATAGTGAATTCTGTATCACTGGAAGGCTTAGTCTACTTGTCAGAGATTTTGTAAGGTGAGTCCTCTTTGGCTACAGCCCAAGGTCCCTTCTAAGTGAGATTTTGTGATTTGGGTGCCTTCCATTGACTTATTGCCATATACCTGGGAATATATTTCAAATAAAGGAGGTACCATGTTTTAGTGGAAAAAGCAATGGATCTTGAGATAGAGAACCCAGATTCAAATCTCATTTCTGGTATTTACTATCTGTGTGGCCTTGGGTGAGTAATTTATTCACCAGTTCCTCTAATTCTGATTCTAATTCTATGATCCAAGATGATATAATATTATCATTATTGTATAGCATATATAATTATAATATTATAAATGATTTAAGAGGCTTAATTTATCATTTAGTGAGGGACACTCACTGGGAGAAAAGTCAGATTCTTCTTTTTCCTTCTTTTTTTTTCTTTCCTTTCAAGTAATATGACGAAATACATAACCTCTGAGGGCAAGGAATAGGGAGCTTGAAAAACTAGAGCTAATCCTTTGGCTACCCTTGGGGCATGTTGGCTGCAGTTACTGAAGTCATATCTGGGGCTTAGGAAGGCAGAAACTTTTTCCAATAACTGCTAAGGGCACCAGTCTTTCTCCTACTCTGAGGGTGCCTATAAACAATAGATAAAATCTGGAAGAACTGGAGCCTCTGATCTGTTATACTTTAAGCAATCCCATTATATTGTGGCAACAGAGCTGTGTGCTTTGGAGGAAGGGAGACTGAAATCATTTTGTGACAGAGGCATGGGTCTCTGGGGAGCATGGTTACTTCGGTGGCTTTCTCTTTTTCTTCTATTTTATGTTCCCCTCTGGAATGTGTTATCCCAGAGAAAATCTTATTAATTAATGGTTACGATCTAGGCATTTGATGGTCCTGTATTACAAGGTCAATGATGGCAGTATCCTTGACAACATTTTCTGAACCCTTCCCTATTGTCTCTTGGGTGACTATTTCAGCAGTCAAGTAGCAAGGAGCCCTTCTGGTCAGTGGTTACAGGACCCTTACAGTTGGGGTACCTTCATAAATTTCAACATGACTAAAATACTTTTCTCCAAGAATAGTCCGTCATGACTCTCGAAAGATAATTTTATAACACTATCCAATAGTCTCTGAGATACATTCATTGTAAGTTGCAAGCCCCACAACTTTCACTGATATTTAAAAACCTGTATTCATGTGTATGTGTTCTATTCCTCCCAAATCTAACCACATCAATCTCCCTTACAGGTTCTTGCATTCTATTCTCTCTGAGAATGACTGTTAGGACATAAAATAAATTCCTCATGCAAAGGGGTTATTTTGATGAACATGGATTTGTAGATTTGTCTTTAAGTTAAAAGTTATCCAAACTAATCAGGGCATATTTATTACGATCAAAACATATTACTCTCTTGTTTCCAAGGGGAAATGTATATGCATTACTGAGTAAAATATGCCAAGACCAGACACATGATAACTAAGGTCAGAGAAAAATAAAATGTTGAACTGGAGGGAACCTAAGAGACAGTCTACTCCAATTCCCTCATTTTTATGGATGAGAAAATTGATACTCATGGAGGTGCCAGGACTTGGCCAAGGTCACAAAAGTAAGTACCAGTGAGTATTTAAAGAATAATAATTATAATGGCAAAAGGTCTTGATATCATGCCATGTAACGAAATGGTTGAAGGGTTTTGGAGCTGTTCAGCTTAAAACAAAGAAGAGTTAGGGAGCTAATGATTGCTATATTAAGGTATTTGAACAGTTGCCAAATGGAAATGGCAGCATTACAAGCAATAGGCATGACATCCTCTTTATTTTTTAAAATGCGATATGAGTCTTTATTCTGGATTTTCTGAAGCATAGGTGTTCAGTCCACTAGAGTCCTTGATAAGGAAGACCCTGGCTCCTTTAAAAATTTTTTGAGATGTTTTTAACATGGCCCTAATTCTCTCCATATCCATCCCCCACCCCTCCAAGAGAGCCATCTTCTATAACAAAGAATTTTTTTTTCAAAAAAGGAAAAGAGGAAGGAGAGAAAAAAAATCAACAAACCAATCAATACATCAAAAAAAAAATCTGACAATATATGCAACATTTCAACCCTCCTGCTACTTGTTCTTGATGCCAGCTCTGCTTATAATTTCATACCAGAGGCAAGCACATCACTTCAAAAACCAACTGTGAACCTCAGCAGAGAGAATAGACACTTTTATATGAACCTGAAGATAGATTTTTGCCTTTACACATGAAGTAAGTGCCAAGATATCAAAGAGAGCTTCTTAGAAGGAGGAAGTGTTTGGGATATGTATATTTCTTTGTTAAGCAGAATCTGCTTTTTCACTGGCTAATTGGCGTCCTTGATTTTCAGGTCCAGGGTCAAGTTTACTGGCTGGATCAGGTTGAAGATGGTCATTGCTCTTGGGAGACTGATCCTCTTCCTTCTCTTTATTTTAAATTTAAATTCAAGGTGTATGGGCATACAGTGTAAATTAGATAAGAGAGATGAAAGGGGAATCTTTTTTAAAAAAATATAGGAATAACCTATAAAAAAAAAAAGAAATGCTCTCACTGGGATTGAGTTTTTACCAGAGGGCCATGAAGACTCTACCTTATATTTGAATTCTCACATTTTACTGATGAGCGTATGAGCTGCCTGGTTAGGAGAAGAGAAGAGGGCATTGAGCCAGAACCAAAAGAAATGGCCAGATTAAGGTTATGACTCCTTAATAAAGAAAGGGCGGGCTGACAGGGCTGGATTGCAGGCAATACATGTGCACAAGTAATTAAGCATGATTGTTAATTTCACTCACTATAATTTCCAAAATAACCACCTTCAGAAGATGGAACTCGTGTTAACGACATTGAGGCTAAGCGGCCAATGAGCATTTTCATGGCTCCATTGGAGTTCCCAGAAGCCTTATTTGGGGTGATAGGAAACAGTACTCAGAAAGATAACCACAGCAGGGCCATTAGGAAGTGACATAATTTGAATTCAAATATCCATCCAAGAGGGTCTCACAACACCTGCCAGTTTGGAAGGAAACATGCTTTCTGAGCCTCTTCAGCTTATCTCTAGTTCTTATTAAAAATTCCTAATAAAGGCCAAGCAAGCAAATCCAAAAATAATTGCTACATGCAGGAAAGAAGTCAATAGTTATATTCTTAAAGTTCATCTGACAAAGAGCAAAACATAAAGACATGTATGTATTCTTTTGTTCTGTGAAGAAGGAAATTTGGGGGTAGTGACAGTATTTTTTTTTATTCTGGTTTGCTTTTGCTCTGTTTAAAGAGAAGCTATTTAGAAAAAATTATGTATGGGTTTTTTAAATGACAGATCAGGGCACTTGCTTGTTCATCCATTTGGAGGATGAAAGGGATCTATTTCCAGACTATGACATGTAGCTGAATGGACAATCCATAGTGCTGATCCATTGGTCTTAAACAGAAAATGATCTGGACCCAGAGCTGAACAAAAAGAGGAGGAGGCTAGGTAGCCTTTGGAAAACTACAGTTTTGTTAACAACCCTAAACTTCCCCCTGAAACAAGTATTCATCTTTTTAGTACCAATATTCTTTTGGTGATATTGTATGGTGATGAATCATAGGATATTTAAGTCTCCAAATAATTAAAGCTGTGGGTCACCTAAAGGGCAATGGAGAAATGCATGGTTGGCACAGAAGACTGCAAATATCACAATAAGGAATATGCAGAGATGATGTAAAGAACGTTGTCAGAGAAATATATAATTGGGGTGGGTAAAAAGAGACTGGTCACATAATGAGATCAAGACATGACTAGATAGTGGATGGGCAACCTGAGTGTACAACTGAGAGCTATAGAAAGGGAGCCAGCATTCCTTCGCTAGCTAGAGACAAATAACAGAGGATCCAAATTTTATTTGCTTGTAAATATGCATAATAAAGGAAGGAGTATATCCCTGTTGTTTCTCTAGGTCCTTTTTTGCCCTAATTCATTTACATGCCAAGTAAAAATGATCTTAGGAATGAGATGCCCCAACCTCCACACAGTTTTTAAGAAATTTCTCACCCCCAAGAAAGTCTTCAGATAGGTTTGAGAGACACAAATTCACAATTAAGGGTCAAGTAGAGTTTATAAGGAACTTTTGGCCTAAGTCCAATAGTTGACCTGGACCATGAGCCTCAATTATTGCCAGTTAAAGGGCAGTTAAAGTAAATACACTTAACCTTAGCTTGGGGAGTATCCTGCAGGTGTTTTGTTTGTTTCTGAGTTTGTTAGGGTTTTTTTTTTCCTCAGCTGTGCCTTGATATGTGTCCATGAGCTATCAGTTAGCCCTTATGAGAGACAGGCTTTTGAGCCATCACATGTTAATAGATGGGAATAGATAACCTTGAAGGACTGATACCCAATAGATGATAGCAGAGAGAGCTTGGTGACCAAAAAATCGCCAGTCACTCAACAGAGACATGGTGTTCATCAGGTACAGTTTAGCTCTCAGTAGAGAGAAAAGATATATCAACTAATAGAGAGTAGTGTGTTGACATCACCAAAAGACATCAGCAGCTCTGCATGGTCAGAGGATTGTGCCCTCTCCAGCTATGTTCCCTACCAAAACATGTTCTGTATATTCAGTTTCTCTATGCTCATGTCCTGGTCACATTTCCTTTCTTCATGTCTTTCCTCACTGGTGGTATGGTAAGTTACAGAAGAGTATTCCCTATGTGTGCATGGGAGGATCTTTTCTTATCAGCTTATTTTCTAGGCTGATTAATTAACTTTTGTTAAATTAACTGTCCTTTAGTCAAACTGTTGGTTAGAAAGAGAAATATATTGTTGAAAGCTTGGGAGCCTGATGCCTTGAACCTTGAGAGCTAGCTGCTATATTATATATGAAGTGAATAAGAAGATGGCTTTAGAACTTTGGGTTGGATCCCCTTGAGTAGATGTAGGGGAAGACATGAACAAGCATGACAGAACTCAAAGGCAGGGACTGGATGCAATCTGCATCTTTGGAAGATATTCCAACAGCAGTGAGACTACAGTTCCATTACAGTGCTGGAGAACAAGCTAGGAACCATCAGAACAACCAGTCCATTCAGTCAGAAGATCCCATAAATCAATAGAAAAATCAGCCAAAGTAATTACTTGTCATTGCATAGTCAGAACATTTGATGGTCTGGATTTGTCATTTTCACTTTGTTATTTCTGTATTGTGAAAACACAGCCAGAGTAATAGCATCACAAACAGAAAGGTCTGCCAAGTCTCTTATATACCAAATTAAAAAAAAAATTAATACTGGAATTTTAATTACTTTTTTTCTTCTCTAAGTTCGTTACATTTCTCTCCACACAGAAATGCAGAAGTTTCCTGCTCCACCTTTTATTTGGCAAGCATTCAAGATTGTAAATATACTGACCTAGGCCAATTGACCAGGAAACTGCTGATTTGCAAGAACCTTACAGGTTGTCCATAATGAGTGTTGTTTTTACCTCAGGGGTGCCAGTCTTAGACCTTTCTTGATTGTGTTCCCATTTTTCTACTACCCCTTGCTCATTTACTCACCATGAATGTAGTCAGATGGCCCCTTACATTTCCTTTCTAACTGGGGCACTTAGACAACCCATTTCTGTGGAATCTTGCCACTTTAGCATGCTTAACTCTTGCAAACCTGTTACCACATCAATTAATCAACCAATAAACATTTATCCCCTACTGTGTGCCAGGCACTATGCTAAATGCTAAGGATACAAAAAAAAAAAAGGCAAAAGACTGTCCTTCCTTTCAAGGAGCTAATCTGATGGGGAAGATGATACACAAACAACCATGTACAAACAAGATATGTGTAGGATAAGCTGAAGATAATCAATGGGAGAAGACACTAGCATTAAGGAGGATCAGGAAAAGTTCTGTGGGAGTTTAGATTTTGGCTGGGACATTAAGATTTATTTTTAAAGAAGCAATTATGTAATATTGCAAGTGTCATTAATCTCATTTTTACAAATGGGGAAATTGAGGCTTAGGGAAAGTAAGGACTTGACCAAGGTCACACAGCTAGCAAATGCCAAAGCTGAGAGTTGAACCCAAATATTTCTTAACCCCAAGTCCAGAGCTTCAGTCCTTTTCTCGTCACTACAAGCCCCCAAAATAGCTGAATCAATCTCCCAAGCCTCTGGAACAGGAAAAAAAAATCCTCCCCCAACTCTTCTAATATCCTTAAATAAATACCAGGAAGGCCCAAGTAAATATCCAGAAAGGAAAGGTTGTCCTTAGAGCTAAACAACTTTAAATTGTTTAATTCCTAAAGTCCAAATAAAAGAAGCAGGCACTAGGTAAATGAGTGGGATGTTTATTCACCAACTGGATAGTTTTCTAATTTAATTTGCTGGGGCATTGGGAACACTGCTGACCATTTGAAATGGATGGTTTGTTGTCTTAGATTTCGATGACTGGAATACTTTGCAAAGGCCTCCAAGGCTGGAGAAATTTGAACATTATAGTGCTTGCTATACTAAGGAGGGTGGTTAGATTATCTATGGTAGAGGATAATTGTGCAAAGTATGAGATCTTATCACTGCACATATTATTCAAACAGGTTTTTCAGTAGGGTAGCTATAACTAAACCAAAATAAATATGATTTAGAATGTTCTTATGCAAGGGAGTGATTGTACACATTGGCCAACAGCTGAGAGCTATCAACTATGCCTGGGAAACTAGACAGAGACAAATGTTTTAACTCTATTGGAATAAACTGGAGTGGAATTTTGGGGATGGGAATTTAATTGCAGAACAAAATCCGTCTTGGAAGGAAATGTAAAAACTGACCACTCCTACATAAGGGCAGCTATCCAGACAAGAGCTTTAAGAAATGAGAAGCTTGGGGTCTTGCGCAGCCCCGTCCCTTGACTGCTGGCATAGTGCAAGAGGAACAGAGCACGTGTATAATCCTGGACCACACGGAACCACAGCACTGGCCTTGACAGCTGGAAGTCAAGGCAGACAGAATGTTGCACTTCAGTGTGGTAAATGGACCACCTACACATATTTCTTATTATACAAGTTAATGTTCTTTTTATCCTTCATTTTAGAAGAGAACCAATGACATCACAGATCAATGTTTTGATCATATATGAATTTAAGTGAGGCAGAGTTGCACAAAGTCATTAACCTCACTCGCTCTTCCACGGTCATCAAAGTCCAGTGGTAAGACAAGATGCCTGGCAATGCATGACCTTGGCATCTGCCCAGGCTCCAAGCATTCCATAGGGCCTGCTTCATTCACCTTCATGAACATTGAAACATTGTTCTCATCTACCCATTCCACCAGGGGAAGTCTTTGTATACTTGGGGTAGATATCCCCCTAACTCACCAACAGGCTTGAGTCCCATCAGTTACCCCCAGTCTGGTTTAGCCCGTCTGCTAAGACAATTTATTGTGGTATAGACACTGCTCATGCTTCAGCTTCATGGAGCCACAGGTGAGACTTGAGTGCCAGGAAGACACCAAAGGTAAAAGAAAAGGTCTGCAGGGATGAAAAGCAAGGGTTTGGCAAGCCCTCACACCAGAGGTTCTGGTTCTCCTTGAACACTCCATACACTCCACAAATTAATAAGCCATAGTGAATAGGATAAACCCTATGGCTTATGGTATAATGGATAGGATGCTGGGTATGCAGTAAAAAGACCTGGTTTCAAATCCTGGTTCTGATTGTCTGAATTTACCATTTTTCAACTTATTGTTTACTAACTATATAATCAATGGCAAGTCATTTAACTTGTCTGAGCATCAGTCTCCTCATCTGCGAAATGGGTATAATTATGCCCATAATAACTACCTTACCTAGTTTATATGAAGATTAAATGAGATAACATATATTAAATACTTTGCAATCTTGTCAAAAGGGCCATGTAGATGAAAACTATTATTATATGTTACTAAAAAAAAAAGAAATAAACATTTATATAATTGAGACTGAAAGCTAGATGCTAATCTATGATGGTCCCAATGATGCGGTGACCCTAATTTTTGAGTCCTAGGTAGTTGGTCAATATTGCTAACTATTGAAGAAAGTTGCAGATAAATGTCTCAAAGTAAGACATAACATATATACGATTTTAACCAATCATGCAATTTCTTGGTCAATTCTGTTCCTCTTAGTTTTTGAGCATCTGTTGTGCTCAAAATGCTGTGATCTTCAGGAGCTGGTAATCTTTGAGTCAGATAGAACATGTATACATAAAACATTGATTTGCTGATATGAAACCCTTAGAGAAAGATGGGAAACTATGCAATAGAGTGCTAGACCAAATATAATCAAGTACATGGTCTAGACAATATTAGGGGAGTTAGGCATCAAAAATGCTGAGGCTGACTGAGGTTATTTAGGAAGACTGCATGGAGGAAGTGAAAAGAGAGATGGGCCTTAAGGAACCAGTAAGATTTGAATAGGGGCATAAAACTGGGGAGAGTATTCCAAGCTGGGGGGAAAAATGTTAAAGTAAAGACATAAATTCAGGGATGAGTATGGCTCCCCATCCCCTTTCCTTTCATTAACCCTTCATCCCAACCCTACAACCCAGTGTCTAGCACAATGATTGGCACATAGCAAGCACTGAATAAGTCCTTCATTCATTTGTTCATTCATGGCTTATACATGGGAGTTACAGACTGCAGCCCAACTGTAGTGGAAAATGCATTATAAGGGAGCAATAATACAGAAATGCTGGCAAAGTAAGGTAAGACCATGGTTACTAGGACGAGGAGCTTGGACTTGCTCCAATGGACAGTGGGGAGTCCTTGTAGACTTTGAGCAGGGAGCAGTTTGGTGAAAGCAAGTGTTTTAGAAAGATTAATGGGGTAGCTGTGTACAGGGTGGATTGGGGGTAGGGGTAAGGAACTGTAGGTAAAGAGACCAGTTAGAAGGCTATTATAGCAATCCAGAAAAGATGTGATGACAGCCACACGGGATGGAGGAGAGTAGCAATAACAAAGAAGGGCTAACTCAGAGAACTATTCAGGAGGAAGATTCAACAGGACTTGGTGACAGGAGTTGCAGAAGAGGGAGGAGCTGAAGATGACTCCATGATTTCAAGCTTGATGACTAGGAGAATTTGCAGCTGTGGGGCATATAAGTAATACTGGCTGCAAATGAAATGGTTTTATTCATTTGCACTGTACTAATAACACATTAGGCTAGCCATGTAAACTATTACAGTTATGAATAGTGGTTTCATTTTAGGACACCCCTGCAAGCTAAAAAGCTTGATCAGGGTTAGACATGGTGAATAAGGGAAAGTGGCATAGCAGAATTACTTATTTGACAAATATGAATCTATCCACCGAAGGTACTGTGGTGGAAGTGGAGTGGGTAGAGTAGAAGACAGGCTTCTAACATACTGATAAACAGCTTTAGCACATATTTGATGTGAGCATTTCTGGGTTCCATTGGCTTCCTCCAATCTCAAGCCTTCCTCTAATCTTCCTTGATAACCATATCGGCAAACCTACTGCCCCCATAGCCTACCCACTGAGACTGCTCCTCCCATAAATACTAAGATTTTGAGGAACAACATCTAGAAGGAAAAAATTAGGTCAAACCTCTCTTCTCTTCCCTTCCCTATGCTAAAGCAATGTTTAATCAAAACAATTATTTTGATTAAAATGAGATCCTTTATCCATTAAAGAAACAAAGGGTCTTTAACCTGGAGAATAGAAGACTTAAAGGGAATTGTCTTTAACTATTTGAAGAGCTGTAATATAGAAGAGGGGAAAGATTTGTTCTTTTTGACCCTAAAGGCAAAAACAGAAGCAATGGATAGAGTAGTAAAAGGCAGATTTAACCTTGATGTAAAGGTGGGGGACCCCTAATAATTAGCCTTCCAAAAATGAAAGGGACTGTCTTTTGACACTGGATGAGTTTTTATTGGCCGGATTATAGAAAGAATTCACATTCAGGAATAGGTTGGACTGCATGGTTTCTGGGGTGTTTTCCAGGCTCCATACCCCCTACCTCAACTTCCAGTCTCCCACCCTTACCTGATAAACCTATGCTGCTCCCTTGGAGGGGCTGGAATCCAGCTGTTGCTGGACTACTTCCTGTTTGCACCTAAGTTTGGAAAACAGCCCATCATCCCTAGCTTCTTATACATTAAGCCTCTTTGAATATTCCTTTTTCACCTATTTAGGCAGAAATTTCCCAAGAGCAGAGTATTGAGAACCCATGCTCAATATGTCCTGTCTTCTCCCCTGTGCCACTCCAGGGGAACGTGTGTTCCCCATCCCTCTCCTTCCTGAAGTAGGGTGATCATGCCGGTTCCTCTACCCCTACTCACCTTTAGCCACTTCTTAGTCTAGTAGCTCATAGCAGCTGTTGCCTCAAGTCTTCCAGTACCTGGGTACTTGGGCCAGGGAGTGGGGCCCAATGGAGGGACAGAAAAAGGTTGAGCCAAACTGATCTTCCAAGACCCCTCAAGTGTGTATGTATGTGTTGGGGTGGGGAAACATGGGAGATTTCTGAGAGAATTGGAGCAGAGGTACCCAGAAAACAAAATCTTGGCTGTGCATCATTAAGGTTCTGGGGAGGGAAGAAGGAAAAGACCAAGACAATGGGGATTTAAGCTACTGAAGAATCAGGGCCCTGATCTCTGGACACATATTGCATGTGATGCTAAGGAAAAGATGCATGAAGACCTCCTCCTTCCCCCCCCCATCTGAAATATACTCTTTCCACATTTCTTTCTACTGAGATCCTTTTCCTTCAGGACACAGGGCAAGCACTCTCTCAACCATGAGAACTTCCTGACATCCCCTTAGCTGAAAGCAATTTGAATTCTCCATATTTCGTAACATATTTTTGTGTAGGTGTTTCCTTTGCCTTACCACCTCCACAAGACTTCTTCTGATATTCTTATTACCTCAAATGAGAGAAAGTACTTAGCACAGTGCCTCCAACACAATAGGGGATTTATAAATGTTCCCTTCTCCATTCCCTTCCTCCCCAACCCTTTGTTAATTTTCTCTATTTTTCCAATTAACTGTTACTTTGTATATGCTGTGTACGCATATACCTATGTATAAGTACATGAATATACATATGTATATGCATGTATATATATATATATATGTATATATGTACAGACTGACATTTTTTGTCTTTGTGTCTTGCATTTATTGTAGCAATGTTTGTTGAATCGGATCAAATTGTATCACATTCAAATTGTATCAAATTATTATCTTTCATGTTAGATTGAAAGATAGGAAAGGACTTTTGTTGTTTTTTTTCATCTTTGCATAACCAATGCCTTGCACACAGTAGTCACTAAATCCTTTTTGAATTGAATTGAACTCCAGAAAACTAACAAAGGGAAAAGGGAAAAACTAAAACTTTGGGCTACCTGGGTAAAAGAAATGTTGACCACAATCATTTAGGTGGATTAATTACCATTGAAGCCACCTTACCATGCACCAAATAAACTTAAATTAGAAATCTTACTGGATTACAACAGTAAACTCTATACATATAGGCATAGTCTTCATCAGTTTGTGGTCATATATCATTTTCTCCTATTTGTGTAGCATATTGGTCAGACCAAGTCTTGGGGGGTGGGGGGGGAACCGGAAGGAATATTGCCATCCGTGTCTTTAACTAAAAACAGTTTAATGTGATGTGGTATTGAAGTCCAGCATGTATTTGGCTCCACAGAACAGACACTAGGTATTAAGATGTAACAGAATGACATCTGCAACATAAAAGTTAAAGCTGAAGGATGCCATGTTCTTTGGTATATAACATTTCTTGGCAAAGTGTGGGTGTTGTACCATCTTGCAGAGAAATGCATTGTTATTTGGCCCTCTTTTATGTGTCTCCTCAGCAAATGTTTGTGGCTAACCTTTGATCATTGTTCTAATACTCCTCTAGGGTAAAGAAAAAGGAGCGCTTTCTGTTGTGTGTGTGTATATGTGTGCACTAAGAAAAACAGATGAAAAAACAGCCTGAGATGTGAATACACTATCACGTGAAACTGTCAAAGTTCTGGACTTTGCCTTTTCCATTTTGAGCTCAGACAGTCTAGTCTCACAGTTTTCAGCTTTCAGATTTTTTTTTAATGATTGGTCTGGGTTTAAAACAAATGAAATTTGTTTTCAGAGATATTTGAAACTAAAATAGGAAGTCTTGTTATTGGTCTATTGGTCTATAACCAAGATTCTTTCCTGTAGCATTAAGTGTGAAACCAACCCTCAGGATTACATTTGCCAGGCATGGGACGTTGGTGCCCTCTTGAGGTGGAAAGAACAAGATTAGGAAAAACAGAAAATTGCTCTTGGGGAAGAAGCATCTAGACATATGAGGTGGAAATCAAATAAGTAGGTAGTTCTGTCCTTTGAGCTGTCTCATGCTACCCCAGAGGACAATCTTTAAGGTGACCTTAAAGGTGGCTTTCACTGTTCCAGGGGAAATTTTACCTAATGGTCAGTCTTCCTAAGAGTTTGCCTAGCCTGCTTTTTAGAGGTAGCTGGAGCCTATCTGGAGAGCCAGAACAGGTTCCTTTACAGAGTTTCCCTAGCTAATTAGAGAATGACAGAATTTTAAAACTCAGGGAAACTTAGAGATCATCTAATCCAACATCTTTATTTCGCAGAAGAGAAAAATCGGGCCCAAAGAGGGGAAATAATTGCCACTTGAAAGGAGGTCAGGGTCCCTTGCTAAATAGTTTCACAGCTCTCACAATATAGTAGGGACTGTTTAGCTGATTTTTTTCCCCTTTCTTTCCTTCTTAAACTAGGGACTAAAAAAAAAAATCCTTCCATCCCAGGGTGATGGTGCTTGGGAGAGTACCTGCTACCTCCCCCTCATTCCCCATTTCCCCCCAACCCCTGCCTTTTCCCCTTGCAATTTCAAGTTCTGAGTAACTTGAATAACTACCCAGCTGTCCAAGAGGGATCCTGGTAGACTGAGACAATTGGGGAAAGGGCAGGGTGTAGAACCACTGGAAGTGCTGACTCAAGTAACAAGCACACTGCCTCAATGCCAAGGATAAAAGGATGCAGATTATGATATGTTCCCAAGGGTTAACTTGGAACCGGGAAGAGAGACAAACTTGCAAAGTACTAGGGCAGCTAAACGGCATAGTGGCCAGAGACTGGGCTCAGAGTCAAGAAGACTCATCTTTCTAAGTTCAAATCTGGCTTCAGACACTTGCTAGCTATGTGACCCTGGGGAAGTCACTTAACCCTGTTTGCCTCAGTTTTCTCATCTGTAAAATGAGATGGAGAAGGAAATGGCAAAGCATTCTAGCATATTTGCCAGAAAAACCCTGAATGGGGTTGTGAAGTGTCTGAACATGACTGAAATGACTGAACAACAGGGAAAGTAGTTTCTCTAGCCCATGGAAGACCCCTTGCATGTGATGCCTGGAGTCAGTAATTTTTGTAAAAGACTCAATGAATACAGCTGGATTGGAGCTGTAACTTAGGCTAGTAAAGATACAGAGGAAGAATAACTTGTGTCTAGTAAATGGTTGCTACCTGTCACATAGCGGGTGCTTAGTCAAAATTTTATTTATTATCAACATCATTAACAGTTATGGCTAAGGAAAATTGGAGGATGGGGGGGAAACTACAGCCAGTAATGAATAGAGCCATCTGCTGGGAACTATGGAGAACTACAGGGAAAGAAGCTCCATGAGAGAATGGTAGATGAAACATGTGACAGGTAACATCAATTGGCCACCATGTGCTAGAAGCTAAAGAAAGCTTTGGAAGGTATTCCATGCAATGCAAAACAATGCTGGCAGGGAAAAAACACAACCTTCAGTAGGTAGAAGAAACTAGAGATATCTGTAAGAAGCTAAATAGGAATGTATGAGATGTAGACTTCAGGCAAAAAAGATAGATAGGTAGATAGATAGATAGATAGATAGATAGATAGATAGATAGATAGATAGATAGATAGAACTGTATTAGAGGGGCAGCAACCTGTAGAGTAAGAGCTCATAGGGGTAAAAGCTATGCAGACAGTCAAAGGAACTGATAAGTAGAGCATCAGTGCCTATTGGTTTATAAGGAGATTTATAAATTTGCTCAGAGTGTGGGAGCCAGTGTAACAGTGAAGTTCCTAGAGCATCTTGGCACAGTAGGAGGCAAAAAGTGAACCAAGGACTAGACAGACAAATGAGAATTACTCCAAAGTATAACCAGGCCCTTTGGGTGAGAAAGAAGTCTCTGTAACAGACTTTCATCTTTCTAAATCTACTTTATCACTCTTGCATGATATTTCTGCCTGCCTGATGCTTCTGCTTCTCAGATAGCTGTATATGGTATATAGAGATCTTTCATTCATTCCCCAATCCTTTTCCTAATCAATTCTTGCTTAATTGAACTATATACATACAGTTATTATTTTCTTTCCTCAATGTTCAGCTCTTCTGGTCTTCTGATCATTTATCTTACACTTCTTTGAATTCAGTCCAATTTTTATATATAATTCTAGTTCCAGTAAGAACAGGCTTGGAGAATGTTTTCTGTATAAGGCAAAGACTATGTTTCATTAGTTGCTCTCCTTTCCCTCCCCCAGGAAAAAAAATGAAAATGAAAAAAATCCATTTAAGAATTTCCTGAAGGCTCACCCATGAAGGGAATTTATAGACTAACGAATTGTCCCAGAAGACTTAGTAGACCATCAAAGCACTTTATCTGGTATTTTACTCTACAGGAGTCATCAGTCAAGTTTTCCTCATGGATGTGGACTGACTTGCACCTCTAGAATGAAGTTTTTTAACTGCCTTGCTTCTTAGAGACAATTGAACATATAGGCGGGTAAGTTGGGTCACTGGCATATTAATAAGAGATAAGCTCAGTAGTGGACTTTTAGCTTTGTAGCTTTTGGTTGAATATGCAGGAATATATCATCCCTGCTGAAGTCCCTCTTTAAATGTGCTTTGTATATCCTTCCTCTGGAACAGCATAAGATGCACCTATGAACCATATAAGACACGAAGAAAAATATAGAAATGCCACACATGCTCCTAACTGCCTTTCCTGAAGGTACGGTAGCCAAGGGGTACCAATAAATACTGGTGAGACAGCTAAGTGGCATAGTGGATAAATGAATTCAAATCCAGCTTCAGACACTTACTAGCTATGTGACACTGGGCAAATCACTTAATCTCTATCTTAGTTTCCTTGACTATAAAATGAAAATAATAATAGCACCTACCTCACAGGGTCATTGAGAGGATCAAATGAGATAATATCGTTAAGTTTTTAGCACAATGACTGGCATGGTGTAGTTGCTTAATAAATGCATGTTCTCTTCCCCTGCACCCATTACTAACACCTTTATCCATCATTTTGCCCATTTTCCTCTTGATATTGGCAAAAGAATATATCAATTTCATCTTAAAGGGCACTCTTCACACAAGACTTTCACAAGATCATAGAATCTTCTTCTAAATTCTTCTCCCAATATCCTCTCAGAATTTAGAAGTAACCTGGTATCCTTGAAGGGTATGCCAACAAAATACAAGTTCTATCAAGCAGGAAAGGGCTAGTGAATGAAAATAATTGTATTCAAGCATTTGAAGGGTCGTCAGTTGGATCTGTTCAGTTTTGGCCTCTGTAGACAGAATGAGGAGGAATGGGTAGAAAATTGCTAAGGGACAAATTTGGGCCCAAAATAATGAAAACTTTCTAAAAATTGAAGCAATCTAAAAGGTGAATGGGCTGCCACAGAAGGCAGTAGGTTCTCTCTCATTGTAGGTCTCCAAGCAAGGACTGACTAAACTCTCATGGGGTATGTTTGTCAAATGTGGGTTTGGAGTAGCTACCACCAATGTTCCTTCCACCTCTGT
Organism: Phascolarctos cinereus; assembly: GCF_003287225.1. Classification (NCBI taxonomy): domain Eukaryota; kingdom Metazoa; phylum Chordata; class Mammalia; order Diprotodontia; family Phascolarctidae; genus Phascolarctos; species Phascolarctos cinereus. Next base: position 83,788,626 of record NW_027556180.1, read on the forward strand.
AGAAATGCTATAATTCTGTCATAGCATGACCAGCTACTAAAAGAAGTCCTTATCAGAAGAACTTTTTTGTATTAGTGGAGCTTATACTATTATGGGAACACAAATTTTTGTCTTCCATTAAAGTCCTACGTGCTCCATGTTGATTGTGGAGGTCATCCTGGACTTCTGAAAGCTATCTCAGTGAAACATAGGCCCTGGTAGTTCCCATTAAATTGTGATATCTTAAATCTGAGGATGAACCAAAACTTAGAGAGTTCACCTCTAAAAGACTGGCCACTTTGACCAACCATGATTCCAGAGGACAGATGATGGAGCACATGCCTTTTAACAGAGCGATGCTGGAGTCAGTGTGCAAAATGAGACATGATACAGTGGAAATTGATCGATGCGGAAATTTGTTTTGCTTGACCATGCATGTTTTTCCCCTGATAGGCTAGAATGGAAATTAAAGACAATAGATTTTTGTTAATTAAAAGATAAAAAATCTGGCCACCATGGTGATTTTTTTATGTTTGGATTTCTTTCATTTCGTTTTGATTCTTAGCACAGCAGCTCATTAAAACACCCATGATGGGGTAGAAGGGCTATGATCTACATTAGTAAATGAAACCTCTGACTTTTAAATTGATAACATCTAATATTTATATAGCATTTAAGGTTTACAAAGACCTTTACATATATTATCTCATTTGATCCTCACAGCAACCATGTATAAAAGAGGCTGCTATTATCCTCCTTATATAGATGAGGAAACTAAGGCTGAGAAGGTAAATTGACTTGCCCAGGGTCACTCTGGTGGAGGATTGGATCTCAGTTCTTCCTGACTTCAAGTCCAATACTCTCCATTATGCCACAGAACTTTCTTTATTGCAATGTTAAAGAATTCTGTCTATTGAGTATATGGCCTAAAAAGGTTAGTTACAAATGGATGTATTTGTCCATACCAAGAAGGATACTCTTTCTTCCTGTTCACCATTCTGTCTATAAGGGACATGAATCATCTCTTTAAATGACTATAGGAGTTCTGACATTTCAAGGCATTAAGAGACCACAGAAATGCTGAAGGGCAACCACTTCTCTGGTCTTATTGACACTTTTGACAAGTGTTGTGGTTAATTAATAATAACTGAAGGAAACAATCTGAGCTATACTATTTATTAGTAAAACAGTCATAATAAACAGGTCAGTCCCCAGTCAGTCCAAAGACCTTGAATACAGAGTGAGACAGGTTTTAAAAAATATATTAAAAACAACTAATCAGATTAGCCAATTAATTATAAGAAAACAATCAACCAGGATACAAAATTAGGTCATCTGATTTCTAATTGGAGTAAAGTTTTGGGGCTTTCCAAGTTGGGAGGTGGAAAGAGTGAGTTTCAGTCAAGTTGGGAGGGGGTGAGTAGGTTTTGGGGTCTTTCTATTCTCAGAATTGAGAGATGCTGATTAATTATATCCACCTGCATTTATGAAACAGTAGACACTTGTACCAACCATCTAGTTTCCCAAAAACAACAAAATGGAGGAGAATACACGTGGCAGTATAAGATGGAGTCAGTGCGGATAAGATAAAATCTGATTGGTTCTCTTGCTTCCTACACCAAACCAACTCCATTTTGTAATTGGTCTTCACTCTATCTCATCACAAGACTGTCCACTGATAGTAATCTAACTGCCATCTGTATATGTCCCCTGAGAGTGATTTTCCCTCTGCTTTTGTGTACTACATCATAAAACCAAAAGGTTCTTTCTTAGTTCCATTGGGCAGCTTGGCAATACAGTGATTAAAAGCACTGAATTTTAAGGTTTGAAGATGTGAGTTCAAATCCAGCCTCAGATACTTAACAAAATAGCTATGTAATCCTGGACAAGTCACTTTATCTCTCTCAGCCTCAGTTTCCTCAACTGTAACAAAAAAGGGGGGGGGGATAGTAATAGTACCCAATTGACTTCAGGGTTGTTGTGAGGATTAAATGGAATAATATTTGTACAAATCTTTGTAAACCTTAAAGTGATACATAAATGCTAGCTATTGCTATTTTATACTATTAAGAAGAAGGAGTAGCTTGTGCTGGCTTCCCTGAGGGTTAACAGCACAATTGAATGCTATCTAAACTTTTACTTATGCAAGATGGATATAGATACGCGTCCAGATAAAGCATGTTATTTTGCAGACTCCTCTGTTATTCAGAGATGGCATATCAGCCTCAAAGCCATTCCAAAAGCAATAACTGTATCCTGCTATGTATGGTTTGTCCCCATTGGATTGACAGGTTTGGAGCCTTTTAATAAGTCCTTGTAATATGGCCTCTTCACAGCTAAAATCAGTGATTAGATATGTTCAATCCTGTTGAAATGTTTTTTTATTATAAGTCTTGTTTTCCTTAGCGCTGGCTATCTTGGGATGAAAATTGCTTAACTGGAATCAGGGCAAGCTTTTATATACCATCCGTCATGGAGACTAACCAGGGCTTTTGAGTTCTAGCTCAGTGTTTTGTTAAGCTTTGATCCAAATAGATGGTGCTGTCCCCAGCCACAGGGGGGAAAATAGTCCAAAATATGAACTGGATGGGAAAACATTTTACCTTTCCTGTTTCAATGATCAAAATGTTGTTGGCCTTAATATTTGAACATTCAGCATACCTCTTCTGAAATCTATATCATGACAGGCTTGGAATATAGTAGTAGACTATAAATAAAATGTCTCTATAAATATACTTTACACCAAAGTACCAACAGAATACATTTTTCATCTTCTAAACAGATGGTATAAGAGAAAATTCATGCATGTATATGATTAATCAAACATGCTTTTGCTGATAGAATTTTCATTACCATTAGCAGCATGGCGGGGGAGGGGGAGTGAAACTTCTGCATTTGATATTTTCCTCTGGGAATTAGTTTATTTAGGGAAGTGTATATTAGTAAGTGAGATGTAAAGCCACAGAACTTTCTAATGTTGTCTTCTCTGATATGGAAGTTTCTTTGCATGGGCCTAGCAATTGAGTTCTTTGTGTAGACAGATAGCAGAGTTTCTATTTCTGTTCTTCTCTAGGGCAGAAATGAGTGGGGGTTTTTTAATTTTTTTAAATTTTTGCCCCAATTTTCTTATCTCTACAGCCCCTTTCAAGGTCTCCCTTTATATAAGGAGGGACAAAACCTGTGTCAAAGTCTGCACTTACCTCTGTATGGCTCTGGCCCCTATGTCTTTTCCTGGATAAAGATACAAGTCTGGCTCCCTAACTGGGAAAAATTATTAAATGACAGGGTCTTTCAGCATGTTAAGTTGTGGGCACTGAGAAGATTATATGGTACATGGTTAAAAAGTAGGGTAACTAAAGTAAACAATGTGGAATGGGGTCTGTGGAGTTGCTATACTTATTACTGAGAGGCAGCATTACATGGTGGATAGAGTACTGGACTTTGAAACCAGAAAGACCTAGGCTTAAATTCTTCCTCTGACATTACCTAGTTATGTGACCATGGACGAGTCATTAACATTTCTGAGTCTCAATTTCCTCATCTGTGAAATGGAAGCTCAAGTGTTTGAAATATCTTGTGAACTTTAAGGTGCTAAAGAGAGACCAATGATCATTGGTGCATGCCGCTGACATCAGGAGAGCTTGAAAAGCCAGAAACTAAGGATACTGAAGGAACATTGCCTTACCTAAGATGTAACTATAGAAGGACTTGTTTGAAGTAGTCAGCAGCTGGTGTGTGAGACGATTAAAATGAGAATGTAAATATCTTGTGAAAGTACTGGTAGCAACGTTGACAGTGATATATGAATGCTGACAAATCAAAGGTACTGGGGACATTTGAAGAGTGGATGTACTGAGGCTTTCCTTAGCATAAACATATAAGTCAGTAATAGTTTACCAAAAAAGGTAAGCCCTAACAGGGCTGACAGATTCTGTGCTTGGGGAGATATACACATACTAAGTGGGAAGAAGAAAGTCTAATTTATTTTGAATTGTAATGGTTACTTAACCCTATTGAGTGGTTCTTATACCTATTAGCACTGGATGGTCCTATCTGTTAAGTTATCTTCATGGGTGTCAAGGTCCCCCAACCTCAGTCACTGACAAGCCTTAAGGAAGAGGGAATGGCTCAAAAAATATCACCAAGAACATGGTTATTGTTGACCTTTTGATATAGATTCATTTCTTTAAATTCCTTTAGTGTTGTCTGTGTATGACACTTCAGGGAATCTAGAAATAGAGCCTGATAACAAATTTTTCATGTTTTAAACAGATTAAATGAAACACACTTCAAGAATACACAAAGCATAAAGGAGAGTCACAGGAATAAACACCCAGGAACACTTTGAAACCTTACAGTGGTTCTACGCTATTGTGATATTACCTTTTCCTTTTCTTTCAGTGTTAGAGAAACAATATAGTGAGATTCTCCACATCTAGTATCATTAGAAGTAGTTTTGTACATTCTACTCTTCAATCCTTTTATATCTTGGCTATCTGCAGCCCAAGTGTGGGAAAAAGAGTAATGATAGAAGTTATTTACTTCACAACACTCTTTTACCCCAGCTCAGCTGCTGCCTTCCTTACTGTGCTAACAGTAGAACACTGCTGGTATTGTAACATATCTATTGAATTTGTACTGCACAGGGTATCCAAAAGTGTAAGTGCATCTAGTCTGTTAAGGATTTATTTATACCTCATGTACTTAGCAAGGTATGTGTTATATAGATTATTGTTTTACTATTATTATGATCTTTATCATTATTATTCCTGAGTCATGGAAGTTGATCTGATCTATATTTTTTCTCTCTGTGAAGTATGCTAATTCAGTATACAATTTCATTAATTTGAAGCTATCTTTTATAATTTAGCTTTTCAGACTTTCATTTCCATTTTTTAAAAAATCCTTTCACACTGGGTAAAAGCAACACTTTAAAAATAGGTACATTAGTGCTTTAAGAGCTTTCTGTTCTTTCCCCTCACAGTCTTTAAATGGTGAGTTCTTTGGGGGAACTGGTAAACCCATTAGCCACCAGACCACAATATGTGTAGCAGTACTTCAAAGATTCAAAGAAAATTAAATGTGTGCTTTATCTTAAACCTTCTGAGGGATGTATGAGGCTTTTACCCCATCTGTTGGATCCTGCCTCAATCACATACATTGAAAGAGTTTCAATTAAGCCATTGCAGATAAAGGACTCGTAAGCACTAATCAAAATTTCATCTGCAGAAAAACAGCAATTTGAAATCACCTTCCTTTTTCATCAGCAAAGAAGCAAGAGATTATTTTTTGTATTCTGCTTCCACATCCTGTAGGCAGTGAGGGATCACCATGAATAGTGGCACCTGTACCACCATTCCATGGGTGAAAATCTAAACACCCTTGAATTTGATTGGCATTTCTTATTTAACAGGCATTGCTGAAAATTGTACATTTTCTAAATACGCTAGGTGAGCAACCCTTAAACAGTCACCAGGTTAAACAACTAAGGTGATTAGTTTACTCTCGGATAGGTGCTGCTACTTTCCTTTAGTGACTTAACACCTGGCATCAACTAAGTAGAGCCAGTGTTAGGGCCTGGACCTGTCATTTCATCGACACAGGAAATTCCCAGATGAGGAAACTCTCTCTACAAGTGCAGATTGGCACCTTCTCTGCAACTTACAGTATTTAAAAGTCATGTACAGCATGGAGAGGCCTATCAACTTCCCCGGCTCACACACCCAATATGTATCGGAGGCGATCCTTAGACCTAGGTCTTCTTGGCTCTTAAGGTAGCTCTCTTTGCACTACACCATCCCCACCAAGTAAATGTGGCTTGAAATACCAAACTGAAGAACATAGTCAAACGCAAGTGGAGGTAGGCGCAAGAAACAGAAGGAAGTGAAGACATTTTTACCAGAAAGAATTGTACCTACTACAAAAAATGTTCTCAGGCCGTTAACAAATTATGTAAATTGACAAGTGTTAAAGGACATTTTTGGAGACTGATTATGCTAACTAAGCTTTCTACCTGTGTAGCTCAGAGTGTTAAGTTACAGAACTTGAGTCTTCTATAACAGAGAGCTAAAATCCCCGGGGAAAAGAGGCGACATGGTTAGGTGTGAAAGTTGTGGTCAGGTTGTTGTTTGGAGGAAGAGATGTTTTGCTATCCCACCTATCTCAAAGCTGCCAGAATAATAGCTAATATTTATACAGCTTCCGAAGGTCTGCAAAGTGCTTTACATATAGTATCTCATTTAAGGTATATAGACAGAGTACATATCCTAGTGGGGCAGAAAAGTCTTTTAGAAATGGAGATTCAACAAATATTTCCCCTCATATTTTCTTATCAAAATACTATGGCAGGCCAAAAAAAAAAAAAAGGAGGAGGGGAATTAGGAGTTCCATTATATAATGATGGCTAGGCTTTTCATGCTATCACTATACGTAACCAATATCCCAGCTCCCTCTGATTTCTAATGTATTAAACTAACTCATGGTGGCCAGAACCTATATGAAGCTCCATCTCTGGTGGGGAAAAGAGAGAAGGGTGCTATAACATAATGTGCACTAAAGAAAGGGATAAATAGAGTATTGCTTCCTGGATCCACTGTCAATTTAGATTATATATCATTTCTTTCTCTTGCTCAAAGACCATCAGTATACCCCTATTGCCTTTATTAAGAAAAAGAAAACCAAATAAACAAAAAACACTTTGGCTTAACATTTAAGACCTTACTCTATTTAACTCCAACCTGCCTTTTGACCTAATTTCATATGATCCTCCTTCACAAACTCTGTGTTGCAGAAAAACTAGCCTGAATTCACCCTTCTGTGGATTTACACAAGCTACTTCTGTCTCTTTGCTTCTATCTTTCCAAATCCTTGAGCTCCTTCTAAGCTTCCTTGAAGACTTCCGCAAAGATTTACTTACCTTAGCCTTTTAATTGTTAAAGTTCTCTCTCTTCTACTGACTTTGTGTTTACTGAATTGTATGTATATTTTATCTTAATGCCATACCACCACACACACACACACACACACACACACACAAACACACACACACACACTCACCACCATCAACCCTACTCAATTCCCAATGAAAGAACCTGAGTACAGGAACTATTTCATTTTCTATTTTGTTCATGCACTTACTTACTCCACCTTCTTTCGGCAGGGAGGGGGGGAGGAAGGAGGAGGACAGAGTGGCTGAAATTTACTGAAGTGGATGGGAGGAAGGAATAGAGAAGGAAATGATAATAATTTTGGAGTTGTTTAAGGACTGGAAGAGAGGAATAAGGGATAATGGTACCTGTGTGCCTGGCTATACTTTTACCCTGGCTGCTAGACAAGAATTAGGATACCTCTAAACCAATCTCTCTTCCTGTAGGGAACTGCAAAAGAACTGAACGTGAGCTAAAAAGTAGTGGTATTGAGAGCTAGCCTTTCTTTGTACCCCCAATGTTTGGCTCAGTGCCTAGAACATAGTACTTAATAAGTGCTTGCTGTCTGACTGTTGAATAATGGGCCTAGAGAACCCAGGTTGTAGGAAACAAAATTTCCCAGTAGTTACCCTTCAGTAGAGCTCAGAGATAACTGAGCCATCAGAACACAAGTTCAACCAGATAAATATTGACCCTCTTGAAGGCCATGAGTGGAACAACACAAAGGAAAGTTGACTACCTTCTGGTGGGAACAGCTGCCAGGGAGGCTGAGACTGCGCTACTGAAATGTGTCTAGGAACTCCTTCCTGGGTTTATGGGAGACTTTGGTCTGGGGAAAGACGGCAGGCAAATAGCTCATGTATTTGTTGATGCTTTATCATGTTTTTATTGCGTTTCTTTATTTTTGTTTTATTTTGTCATGATTCGAAAAAAGACTGCATACATTTAAGACATGCTTATGTAGTTGACTCCATTAAGCCATGCTCACTTGAGTACAACTTATTGAAATGGAGAAGACCAGTGAGGAGGTTAGAGCTTTCTTGCTGAATGGAGCTTAAATCAAGATTCTACTTGGAAAAATGTACATTGAACCCACACCGTTAAACTAACAAGATGAACAACTTACACTCACAAAAGCCCAGAGCTGGTGGACAGAACAAGCAACTCCCTAAGAATGATAGAGACTGACATTTCCCCTAAGTACTTCTGGTGTTGGTTGGAACAGTTTTCATCGTAAGTATGGGAATGCCAGCTTCTGGATTCCTATCACTAAAAAAGAGTCAAGTAACCAGACTGAACACCTACTGAGGATTAACTTTTTGTTAACTTTGAATTGATTTTTGCAAGGATTCTTACCTTTTTGTGTGTTGTGGACCCCTCTGGCAATCTTGTGAAACCTATGGACCCCTTCTCAAAATAATGTTTTCAAAGGTATGAAATAAAATAAATAAGATTACTAAGAAAGCAAATTGTATTGAAATATAGTTTTCAAAATATTTTAGAAATAAGTTCACAAATCTCAAGTTAACGAAGCTTGCTCTAATGTCCAGCACAATGCCTTGTTCTGGTAGATGCATATTAACCATTTATCGAATTGAACTGAAATGAAACATTTCTTAAAAAAGAAAAAAAAACAAAAGGAGTTAGAGTTCCATCTCATTTTGGTTTTCTAAAGTTTGAGGTTTTACTATTTTTTGTCTATTCACTTGCAAGTTATGACATTACCTTCCTGATGCCATGGTCCTCTTTGAGAATGAAGGACAAATAACAATAACAACTTGTGATTTCAATGGTCTAGGGAACTCTCAGTGAGGAAACACTATCTGCCAATGCAGATGGACGATTGTTTTATAATTTATTTCTATTTCGGCCAGAAACCCTGAGGGTCTTCCCCAGATTGTTTTTTTTTTTTTTTTTTTTTTTACTAAAAGGCTATTCTCTGCCTCATTTCTTACCTAGCCTTAATCACTCAATGGGCATTGCATCAGTCAAACTGAGACCTATTAAAGACCTTAGCATGAAAAGGCTAAAGTCTTTCACTGCATCCTGGGCCATCTTCAGTTGTCTTGATCTGTATCTGGCCATTGGACCCAGATGGTACTGGAGGAGAAAGTAAGACTAGTGACTTTGCACAGTGTTCCCTCATTTAAATCCAATAGTGTTAGATAGCTGCTGGGGACACTGAGAGATTCTGTGATTTACCCATTGTCTCGTAGAGGGTATGTGTGAGAGGTGGACCTTGAGCTCAGGTCTTTAAAAGTCCAATACCAGCTCTCTCTAGTCTCTTCTCCATATTGTTTCTCCCTTCTAGAATCATTATCATTTTCTACCGAACTCGTTGTTTTCTTCCTTTGCTTCAGATCATAAAGAACATGAATACTGTTTCTATAAATAGTTGACTTTCTCCCTTTGCAATTCATCCATCCTACATCTGTCTTTTCATTTGCTCTCACTAAAGTGGAAGAGTATAGTTGTTGTGGTTGTTTTTTTTTTTACTTTTCTCTTTGCTCCTGCCTCTGTAATGCCATTTTCATTTTCTTGTAGGAAACTGATATGAGAGGATATGGAAAAGTTAGTAAAATTAAGAAAACAAATGATAGAACTGGCATTAGTCTCTATATCTGCCTATTATGTCCCTATAGGTATAGACATAAAACCTGTGGAGGAGGATCAGAAGTGGTTATATGTTAAGAATTCCAACTGAAGTTGCTTATATGGATTTAAAAAAAAAACAGCTTGAAGACATTGGGCAGATATGGAAAAAGTCCATCAGCGTAAAATTCCACATAGAATCCTGTGAAGCTAAAGAACCAGTTGTGAGGGGCAAAGAGTTAGATGAAGATGGGGGAGGTGGTTCTTTATGAAGCAAAAGAGCTGATAGAACTATGAAATGAAGCTCTATTGAAAGAAATCCACACATAAGCACATTTTCTTATACACTTGACAGTTGATACAAAAGTTGAGTCAGTACTTGAAGGAAAAGTATTTTGTTCCTCCCTCTTAAGAAAAGAACTAAAAGATAATTACTAGTTGTGAAGAGTAGAGAAGATGCTGCAAGTAAAGCTTCAGCAAATTGACTGTTTTTTATGGGTTGGGTTTTTTTTTCATTATTGTTTGGTGATTAGTTGTTTTTTTTGTTTGTTTTTTTGTTTTGTTTGTTATTGCCTTTCTTTGTATCCAAGTGCTTAGCATGGTACCTGGAACATGAAGAGTAATTGCTTTAAATAAGTTGACTGACTGAATTACAAATGAACATTTTAAAGCATATATTTTTGCTTTCTCTGCTTATATCGGTGTTCTGTGGTGCATGGGGTAGGGAGTTATTTTCCCACTCCCTACTTTCCAATATCCCCTCTTTCAATTCACTTAGCTTGAGTGAAACTAACATTGTGGTCCAGCCTGTTAAAGAAACTTAAGAAGGTTTAGGACCCATCGCTCTCCTCAGACTTCTTTACCTGCCTCACAACTACTCCTACCTGTCTTATCCTCCATGTATGATGACAACCCTCCCGACCTGCCATCAGTAGAACACTTGTTTTAGATTATTTCAACTCCATTAAAAGGGATTGATTTTAGTTGAGTCATGTATACTCTCTTACCCTGACCAGCTTGGATCAAAGGTCATTTGTTACAGCTACAGGTGACATGGTAGATATTATGGAGATCCTAGAATTAGAAAGACCTCAGTTCAAATCCTTCCTCAGGCACTTACTAGCTATATGATCATGGGTAAGTCACTTAACTTCTGCCTGCTAAGAGAATTGAGGATTTCAGAACAGCAAGTGGTAGTACTAATTGAGTGAATCATACTTACTCCATGGTGTGACTCAATTCTGGAGCTAGCTTATTTTCCTTTCTATTCAGTTATGGGTCTAGTACAATTTCTGTCCTGTAAGAAAACAGTATTCATTTGTGGGAATAACTAAGGTCCTTAACTAAGGACCTAGGTTATGCTGACCAGAAACCTGATCAGATCCAAAGAGTGATGCAAGGAGTTTTCTCACAAGTATACATTTCAAGAACCCACATGTCTTATCTGAAACCTTGCACGATACTGGTCAACCAACTATTGTTTCCATATTCCTTTGATTGTTTACAGACAGTTGTGGGGAGCAGAACACCTCTTTTTGTGATGTCAGGAAATTGCACCTGTTTGCTCTCCCCCTCCCAACTTGACAAGTTCCTAATCTTTCTTCCAATTAGAAATCTGATTACCTAATGTTCCATCCTGGTTGCTTTCTTTTAATTAATTGGTCTTATTTGATTGTTTTTAATGTATAAAAATCGGTTTCTCTCTGTATTTGGGATCTAGCCCAAAGCTGAGGAGGTCTGATCTCAATTTGTTAGGCAATTGACATACACTGCTTAATAAATCAATATGCTCAGATGCTTGAACCTTCATTTTCTCAGTCATTTCATCTTTCACCCTCCACACTGCCTCAGTGACCTCAACTGTAAAACCAGAATAATAAAATCACCTACCTTCCAGGGTTGTTGTGATAGTAAATGAGGGTAAAATGAGATAATATTTGTAAAGCACTTTGCAAATCTTAAGTGCCATATAAATGCTTTGTAGTTGTTGTTCAGTCATTTCAGTCATGTTTGACCCTTCATGACTCCATTTGGGGTTTTCTTGGCAAAGATATTGGATTTGCCATTTCCTTCTCCATCTCATTTTACAGATGAGGAAACCAAAGTAAATAGGTTTTAATGATTTGCCCAGGGTCATATTGCTAGGAAGTGTCTGAAGCCGGATTTAAATTCAGGTTTTCCTGACTTCAAGCCTGGCACTCTATCTACTGTGCCACCTAGATGCCCAATTTACTACTTATTACATTATTATTATCCAATAACAGGGGTGTAAAGCAAAGTTAAGCAATCTCTAGGAGAATTGGAGCACAGTGTTAGTTTCATCAGTGCCTGTGAAGAACTGTCTTTCTCCCTAGTCTTAGGTCCCCCACTGTTGACAAGTGTAACTAACAATTTCCCCCATTGAAGATCTTTCCTCCCAACCCCATTCCCAGTCCATTCTGACTCTAGACAGGGCCTATATAGGAAGCTCAGGCTTACCTATTCAGACTGTTTGACTTGAGTTCTTTTCCCTTTGCTGTCCAGTGCCTTTGACTGAGTCCTTAATGCTTTTTCCCATTCTGTTTCCTAGCCTAGGTTCCTGATTGATCCACAGTAGCAGGTCTCCTATATTTTAGGCTCTGGCCCTCACTTTCCTTACAATGACTGCTTCTCTTTGTGTTAGTTGATCTACCTAGACCAGGGGTGGGGAACCTGTGGCTTCAAGGCCACATGTGGCCCTCTAGGTCATCAAGTGCGGCCCTTTGACTGAATCCAAACTTCACAAAATAAATCCCCTTAATAAAAGGATTTGTTCTGTAAAACTTTTACTTAGTTAAAAGGCTACACCCAAGGACCTAGAGGGCCACATGTGGCCTTGAGGCTGAAGGTTCCTCACCCCTGATCTAGGTATACTCAATTGATGTCTTTATACAGCACCTGATGGCTTTTCCCTACCGTAAAGGACTTCTCTGGACTTGACCTCTGACCCATCTGGCATACCAAATGCATTGCATGTGCTACCTTCTGACCATCTCTGTCCTGTATTAATATGGCCATACCACATTTTAATCATCTAAAGTAATCTGGCAACCAACCTCTGAAAGCCAAGAAAATATCGCCCCAGGAAAAACTCTAGAACAGCTGAACCAGAATAAAGACAGGGTGCAGCAGTCCAGTAGCCCAGGTATCTTGAGGGATTAACGGGAAAGGCCCTCTTACCCTGGGGGAAGAGAAGCAGTACAGAATGGGAGGCATCCCAGCAAGCTAGTGGAAAGCCCTAACTCAGCATACCAGGAGGAGATCATGAAACCAAGGTGGTGGGGCAGGAAAACATCAACACCTGGACCTCTGAGTGCCTGAGTGAAGGTGGGGGAACCAGTGGAAACCAGCTCAGAAAACTACCAGGTGCCTCGGCTTTCTACAGCAGTCTCCCAGTGCCTCAACAGAATTCTGTGAAGTGCGCCAAGGGGCCACAGGCAGATAAACATCCCACAACATCCATCTGAAAGGAGCTGAAGAAAGCAAAAGGAAAGGAAAAGCAGGTAATCTCCAGTGGCCAGACTACCCAATCCTACTCCTAGAGTTCTAGTGTTGCTGATTCCAGCCCAACACCAGGTAAGCTTCCAGAAACCTACAGCCTCCAACAGCCAGCATTAGAGGCCCTAGCACATAAAGCCAGTGACCAGGCCCTAGGCTCCCAACACAAGAAGCTTGGGTCAGTGCCCTCTGCTCCCCAGAAGGAGAGCTCAATCTCTTTAAAGGCCAGGAAATAAACAAATACCATGAGCAAAAAGAAACATGATAGATTCATATTATGAAAACAGTGAAGATCAAGGCAGAAATTCTGAAGAGGACATTGTCAATAAACCCTCAAAAGGGAATATGAACTGGTCTGAATCCCAAAAAGCCTTCTTAGAAGAGCTCAAGAGGGATTTTAAAAATCGAATGAGAGAGGTAGAAGAAAAAATGAGAGGTGTGCAAGAGAGAGTCAATAGCTTGGGGGGAAAAAGGACAGAAATTAACTGTAGAAAACAAGTCCTTAAAAAATATAATTGGCCAACTGGAAAAAAAGTACACTGAAGAAAACAAGTCCCTGAAAAATACAACTGGCCAACTGGAAAAAAAGTACACTGAAGAAAACAAACCCCTGAAAAATACAGTTGGCCAAATGGGGAAGGAGGTACAAAATCTAATAGAAGAAAACAATTTGTTAAAAATTAAAATTGGTTGAAATAATAAACAACTTTAGTAGAGTTACAGGCTATAAAATAAACCCACATAAATCATCAGCATTTCTATATATTACCAACAAAGCCCAACAGCAAGAGATAGAAAGAGAAATCCCATTTAAACTTACTGTAGACATTACAAAATATTTAGGTATCTACCTCCCGAAACAAACCCAGGAACTCTATGAACACAATTACAAAACACTTTTCACACAAACAAAATCAAATCTAAATAATTGGAAAAACATCAGTCGCTCATGGGTAGGCTGAGCTAATATAATAAAAATGACAATCCTACCTAAGCTAATTTACTTATTCAGTGCCATACCAATCAAACTACCAAAAAATTATTTTATAGAGTTAGAAAAAATAATAACAAGATTCATTTGGAAAAACAAAAGGCCCAGAATATCAAAGGAACTAATGAAAAGAAATGCAGGGGAAGGTGGCCTAGCAATTCCAGATCTTAAATTGTATTATAAAGCAGCAGTCATCAAAACTGCTTGGTACTGGCTAAGAAATAGGGAGGTGGATCAGTGGAATAGGTTAAAGATGCAAGACACAGTAGTCAATGACTATAGTAATCTATTATTTGATAAACCCAAAGACCCCAGCTTCTGGGATAAGAACCCACTCTTTGAAAAAAACTGCTGGGAAAATGGAAAAGAGTATGGCAGAAACTAGGCATAGACCCAAATCTCACACCATATACCAAAATAAAGTCAAAATGGGTTCAGGACTTAGATATAAAGGCTGATACCGTAAGTAAACTGGGAACAAGGAATAGTTTACCTATCAGATCTATGGAGAACAGAAGAATTCATGACCAAACAGGAGATAGAGAACATTATGAAAAGCAAAATGGATAATTTTGATTACATTAAATTGAAAAGTTTTTGCACAAACAAAGCCAATGCAACTAAGATTAGAAGGAAGGTAGAAAATTGGGAAAGAATTTTTACAACCAGTCTCTCTGATAAAGGCCTCATTTCTAAAATATATAGAGAATTAAGACAAATTTATAAGAACACAAGCCATTCCCCAATTGATAAATGGTCAAAGGATATGAACAGGCAGTTCTCAGATGAAGAAATTAAAGCCATCTATAGTCATATGAAAAAATGCTCTAAATCATTATTGATTAGAGAAATGCAAATCAAAACAACTCTGAGGTACCACATCACACTTATCAGATTGGCCAACATGACAAAACAGGAAAATGATAAATGTTGGAGAGGATGTGGGAAAATTGGAACATTAATACATTGTTGGTGGAGTTGTGAAATGATCCAACATTTTGGAGAACAATTTGGAACTATGCCCAAAGGGCTACAAAAATGTACATACCCTTTGATCCAGCAATAGCACTTCTAGGGCTATATCCCAAAGAGATCAAACAAATGGGAAAAGGACCCACATGTACAAAAATGTTCATAGCAGCTCTTTTTGTGGTGGCAAAGAATTGGAAATTGAGAGGATGCCCATCAATTGGGGAATGGCTGAGCAAGTTGTGGTATATGAATGTAATGGAATACTATTGTTCTATAAGAAATGATGAACAGGTTGACTTCAGAAAAACCTGGGAAGACTTATATGGTCTGATGCTGAGTGAAGTGAGCAGAACCAAGAGGACTTTGTATACAATAACAGCCACGTTATGCAATGACTAAGAATGTTAAACTGAACCCTTCTCAGCATTACAAGGATCTAAGACATATCCAGAGGCCTCGGGATGGAAAATGCTGTCCATATCCAAAGAAACTATGGAAGTCAAATCGCTGTCACTTATTTTTACCTTCAGTTGAGTTTTGTTTCATCTTTCTGATAGTTCCTCCTATTGGTTTTAATTTTTACTTACAACTTCACTAATGTGAAAATATGTTTAATGGGTATGTAAATGTAAAGCCTATGTCAGATTGTGGGCCATCTTGGGGAGGGTGGGGGGGGAGAAAAAGGGAGAAAAAAAATTTTCAACTCAAAAGCATATGGAAAAAAAATAAAAATTAAAAATTAAAAAAAAATTAAAATTGGGCAAATGGAAGCTAATGACTTTACGAGAGAGCAAAAATCAGTCAAACAGAAACAAAAGAGTGAAAACATAGATGAAAACATAAAATACCTCAATGGCAAAACAACTGACCAGGCAAATTAATCCAGGAGAGACAATTTAAAAATTATTGGTCTACCTGAAAATCACAATGGAAAAAGAGTCTGGACAGTATCTTTCAGGAAGTCACAAAGGGAAACTGCCCTGAGGTCCTAGAATCAGAAGGTAAAATAGCCATAGAAAGAATGTACCAATCCCCTCCTGAAAGAGATCCCAAATTGAAAACGTCAAGGAATATAGTAGCCAAATTCCAAAATTACCAGGTCAAAGAGGAAATACTGCAAGCAGCCAGAAAGAAACAATTTAAATATCATGGAACTACAGTCAGGATTACACAGGACCTTGCAGCTTCTACATTAGAAGACTGTAGGACGTGGAATATAATATTCCATGAGGCAAAGGAGCTTGGATTACAACCAAGGATCAACTACCCAGCGAAAATGAGCATGATCTTTCAGGGGAGGAGATGGTTATTCAATGAGTAGGGGACTTCTAAACCTTCCTGATAAAAAGACCTGAGCTCAATAGAAAATTTGGTCTTCAAATACAAGACTCAAGAAAGACATAAAAAGGTAAACAAGATAGAAAGATACAACATGTTGTTAATAAGGGCAAACCGTTTATATCCCTACAAGAGATGATACTTGTAACTTTTGAGAATAGTATTATTATTACACCATGTTCAAAGGGTATACATAAAGGGGGTGGATATAAATTGACTTTGATGTAATGATTAAAAAAAATCTAATCAAATGGGTTAAATGGGGAAAAAAATAATTTGGCCACAGCTTTCTCCACCATATTCTAAGCAACTCAGTGCTGCCCTATGCAGTCCCTGTTCTTTCTTATTCATCCCTACCTCTTCTCCAATTGATAACAATAAAGATAAGCTGTGTGCCATACCTGAAGCATGTCATCATCATTAGAATTCTTAAGAGGTATCCTTGGCTTCCCATTTTTAGCAACATTAATTAATACCTGATACCTTATAGCTGCTATCTCAGTTTTTCTGTATTTGGCAATATGGAAGTCTTATCATCAATCCAACCTTGCAATGTCATTGTTTAACTGTTGATGTCTTTGGCTATTTAAATGGAGAAGGGCATGATGGAAGAACCTGCCTAGCTTCAGCCAGAGGGGATGATTCATAATTTGGTCATGGACTGAGGAATTGGTTTCCTATCATTGACATACCATGGAGCTTTAGAAGGAGAAAGACTTCTGTTCATAGAATGGGAGTGAGGTTCCTTTCCCTCTAAACTAACCTCTTCCCAGCGAGCTTAGAATGCAGGCAAAAAATGTCCTCATTGGGTAGAGATGAGAACACAACATGAGTAGGATTTGAACCCAAAGTGAGAGCCTGGGCTTCTGAAGTTGGGCTTTTGGCTTTGCCTTCTTGCTTTCCATAGAGGGCATAGGTTGTCCTTTTCTCACTTTTCCTCTTGCTCATGGATTTCCAAGTTCATTGGATCTGCAGGGGTCTACTCAGATTTTTCCAGTTTTCTCAACTGTGGCCTGCTAAGAAAGTTAGGGTTTGGCTTTTCTTTTCTCCCTTTCCATTCTGGTGGCTCAAGTGAGCTCGAGGCTAATCCCATTTCTTCTTAGTGTCCTATATTGCCTCGCACCTGGTAGAGAGTAGAGAGAAACCTGGCTTCAATCTCTCTCTCATGCTGTCTCTCATGAAAGCTGTATGGATTCAGGCCATATTTGCCCAACTAAGCCTGGAAGAGGTAATCCAGCAATAGTCACTTTATAGAAATAATTGTTTGCCTTATATTTTTAGAACTATTATTAAGGTTTTTTTTTTATTATTTAGAAGTCAATACTGATAGATTTGGACATTGTTGACATGTGTTGATGACTCCAATTAGCTCTTAATACCTTTCCCCTTCCCTCCTTCCCCCCCCATCTCTGTCTCTTCTATCTCTCTCTGTCTGTGTGTCTCTCTCTGTCTCTGTTTCTCTCTGTCTCTTCTATCTCTCTTTCTGTCTCTGTCTCTGTCTCTCTCTCTCTATATATATAAAACCATAGATTTCTTTTTCCGTGTGTATGTGCATATATATGCATGCATATATGCATATAGAGAATATAGAGAAATTATTTCCATAAGTATAAATACATATGTTCTTTATATATGTATATTTGTATATGTATGTATATCTACACACACATACCCAGTGTCTAATTATTTGTGAATTCACCTTTACTGACACACTAAGGTCAAATGCAAAAGAGATTCTAGCAATCTTGGTACTTTAATAGAATTAGGAGTATAACAGACTCACAGCAGGTGGGAATCGTAGGCTCTCTGTCCTTAGAAATCCATGTTCATTAATACCTACTAGTTACTAACTGGATCGGACGCAACTCAAAAGTCTATCCTGATTCAATTACTCTCTTAAAGTTATTCTTAATTTCTTAATCTTAGGATTCTTTATTAATTTTAGTATATATCTATATCTATACACACATATTTATTTGTCAAACTCTGTGCTTAAATAACAGCATAGACTTTACCAAACAAATTTAAAAGCAGACAAAACTGAAATTCACTTGGCTCTATTTTCATGATTTATGACATAATTAAATGATAACTGGGCAACAAATGTATGAGAGATACTGCAGTTTTTCACTGGCCAAAATATAGTACCAAAGCTGAGGGGTAGGAGGGCTTGCTGCTGACAAATATACATGATAAAAGCTCAAATGTGAGCCAAGCGTGTTGAGAACTATGATCTTCCATCCTCTAAATATCTTTCATTCAGGCTAAAATTCATTGGTATGGCATACCAAATAGGATCGGGGGATGTTTTCCCCTCTAAATTACAGAGTTGCCTGGAAGAAAGAACTATAATGACAGCCTAAGATAGAGTGTTAAAAAGAAAATATTTTATCATAGTCTAAGGACACTCCACCTTACTTTTGTTAGCTGGGTATAGTCTGGCTCAAGAGCTTTTAACCTTTCCTTATCAAAGAGAGGTTTTCAGTCACACCTCCCAGCTGACTTGAATTGAGATACCTGGAAGCTTTCTCTGAAGAGATGAAACCCAGGAGTTGGTAGTAGGCAACATTGCCTAACGGAGAGCCTAAGACTAGTGGATTGATATGGACAGTGAGTCTCAAATAAGTCCAGATGAGAACAAGAAGCAGGAAACAGCTAAAATCTGATCCCCTTTGGGGGATCAGGAAAGACACCTATTGGGTGGACACCACTGGGGAACAGTAGATATATGATATTATACTTAGAAGCAAGCCCAGTTGACCTCCATTCTTGCTGGGGAAGAGGCCTAAAGAGAAGATAATGGTATATTACTAGAGATATTAACCTTCATCCCTTAGCACAGTGCCTGGTACATAGATGGTACTTAATAAATGGTTGCTGTTGACTGACAGTAGCCACGTAGCATCCTAGATATGAGTTGTCCTTGCACGTGAATGTGTCAACTCCTTTTATTCCCTACATATGTGTTCTTCCATAAGTGTCCCCCCGGCCATACAACTTCCCCATATGTGATCCCTATACATACCCGCTCTTCTTTCTGATGTTATGTGTCTCCACGGGCAAGTGTACCACAGGTTTATGGGTAGAATGTTCTACTGCAACTTTTCTTACTATGCTTGTTTAAGTACCTTTGCTTTGAATTAATTGCATCCTCTGGATAACTAGAAAAAGGAAACATGTTGGTGGGGACTCACAAAGCATGGCTCTGAGCATGTGTGTATTGCAAAGTACCTCAACCTGAAGTCACTTTGAGTGGGGGCCAGGGATTGATCTAGGTCCTACAAATCAAAATAGAACTGAATGGTTTAGATTAGAGTCACTCAAGGATAATGTAGAATACATGTGTTAATAAAACTGAAATATAGAAAAATGACATTTGTAACAAACTAGAGTTATCTTTTGAAAGAGGGAGACTGTATGATTTGACCTTTTGATTTTAAAAACAGCATCATAGAACATTAGTTTGAATTTTACTCAGTCTATGAGAGAGGAAGAGTAAGTGAATATTGGGTTTTTCATCATCGTCGTTATCATCACTGCCATCATCATCATTTTATATATCTATATCTATATCTATCTATCTATCTATCATCTATGTATCTATCTATCTATCTATCTATCTATCTATCTATCTATCTATCTTCTCTGTGTTTCTATTTTAGAAGTAAATGGCACAGATGATTCAGGTCAATTTGCATGAAATTTTACACGTGTCCAGTTCTTATGACCTACTAATTTCATATATATAAATATATACACACACGCACATACACACACATATATATGAAAAAGATATATAAAGAAAAAGAGAAATATGTATATATATATATATTTTTTAACTTGGCTTTCTTTTTTCACTTTTGAAGCATTTTGACTCAGCTCACAGGCAAACTGAAATAAAACTCACTTCCTACTATTTGTCCTAATGGAAAATCATGGACTAAAGCTTTCTGGAAGTGAGCTCAGTATTTTAATAAATTACAAACTGACAGTGTAGTCAGTGAAAGTGCTCTGACAGCGACAAGAAGAATCTGATATAAATGGAAGAAAAAAGCCTTCTATGTATTACTTTAAATTGACCCTACTTTTAAAAGTCTTTCTTTTGACAGCACCTCAGGTGCTCAAATAGATGTTGCCAAAAATAAGTCTATGGCTATAATGCACAGCCCCAGCCCTGGGAAACTTTATATAAGATATTAGGTTAGACCTAGGGGATATAGAGACAAAAATGAAATTGCCCCAACCCTCAAGAAGCTTATGTTCTCCTGGAGACATCCAGAATGTAGACAAGTAACTGTTTTATGACACTGTTCAATTGAGTCTTATACAATAAGTAATAATAGCTTACATTTCAATCATTCAAAAAGTATTTGTCAATTATGACATATCAGGTGGCATGGTAGGCACTGGGGATGCAATGAAAAAAACAATAAAGAGCTCTTGTCCTCAAGGAGCTTGCAATCTAGTCTGGGTGAGCAACATTTAACAAGTATTATTATTATATACAAAATAGATAAATATAATTTTGTGGGGAAGGCACTAGCAACTCAGGGAACTATAAGACTTCATGCAGAAAATGACTCATAAAATGAGTCTTGAAGGAAAGTACAGATTTGAAGAAAGTATGGATTGGGAGAGATTCCAGGTATGGGGGCTAGCAGTGTAAAGGCACAAAAATGAGATAATATGAACACTAGGAAGAAAGCCAGTTTAATCAGAAGTTAGAATGCATGAAGGGGAATAATGTATAAGGCTAGAAAGATGATAGAATGAGGACAGGTTCTAAAATGTTTTAAATACAAAGAGAACTATTTATATTTGATCCTACGATAATAAGGAGCCATTGATATTTATTGAGTAGGGGAAGGATATAATCAGGATTGAGCTTTAGGAAAATAATTTTGGTAGTTGTATGAAAGATGAATTTAAGTAAGGAGAAACTCGAGGAATGGAGAAACAATTAGGAAGCTATGAATTTAATAGAGGGGAACCAGAGTGGTGCTTGCATGAGTGAAGATAAAGGGAAGATACAGGAGATGTTGCAGAGGCAGCCACAACAAGATTTGGCAACTGACCATATATGTGGAGAGAATAAAAATGAAAAGTTAAGAATAATACCAAGGCTACCAACAGGTGACGAGGAAGATGTTGTGGTGTACACAACACAAACAGGAAAGTTTTGGAGGAAAGATAGTGACTTGTTTTGGATATATTACATTAGATATGCCTATGTGACATCCAATTTGAAATGTCCAATAGGCAGTTCATGATACATGGCATTGGAATTGAGGAGAGACACTTGGGCTGGATCTACAAATCTAAGCTGTCTTCAACATAGAGAAGGAAATTAAACCCATGTGAGCTGCTAAATGTAACCATAAGAAAGACTGTGGAGAGAGAAGAAAAGGGAGGCCAGGGCAGAAACTTGGGGTACATCTACATTTGTGATATAAATTATGATCCATCAAATGAGACTGAGAAGATATGGTCAAATATATCAATAGAGAAGACAAGAGAGCAGTGTCTTAAAACAGAGAAAGGAGAGAGAATTCAAGAAGAGAGGGTGGTTGGTGGTATCAAATGCTGCAGAGAGGTCAAGAAGGATGAGAGTTGAGAAAAGGCAATCAGATTTAGTGACAAAGAGATCATTGGTAATTTTGGAAAGAGCAGTTCAGTGGAGTCACAAAATTAGAAAACAGATGGAAAAGGACCTATAAGTTAGAGTGGGGAGGTGCGTGATGAGAATAATTCAGTGTTGGGATTTCATAAGGTATGGTCAATGGTAAGATAGAGGAGCAAAGGAATCAAGAGTAAAATATTGCATAAAGTTGAATTGGTTCATTAAAGCGTCAAGACTAGAAAGGGAAGAAAGTAAAACCAGAGTAGGGATAAAAGCCTAGAAAATTATTGAGAGATTTAAGGTTGTAGTTAAGTGAGAACTAAGAATTGGTTAATGAAGTATACAGCATAGGAAAATATAGAATGAGAAAATATGATCAGATAGGGAAATGTCAGAGTTCTTAAACATGGAATTATTTGAAGGAACATCACATTGTATATTGAAGTCCTTTAGTATAAGGGCATGATTTAGTGTAAACAAGAAGCCTGAGAAAGAACTTAATTCTTTGTATAGAACTGGATAGAACACTGGACTTCTAATCAGGAAGACCTAAATTTATATCTTGCCTTAGATACTTAGTAGCTGTGCGACCTCAATTTCTTCATTTGTAAAAAAAGCAAAAACAAAAAACAAGAACAAGACAATAGCACCTATCTTCCAGGGTTGTGTAGTGAGGATAAAATAAGAAAATTTTTGTAAAAGGCTCTGTAAACTTGTAAAAATGCTGCTGCCACATCTTTGTTGTAGGAAGGAAAATGGGCCAGTAGATAACGACAATGAGGATCTGGATTTTATATAATGACTTTCAAAGGAGGAGAGGTTGCTGAGTAATGATGGCAGAAGAAGAATTCAGAAATGGTAATGGAAAACAAAGAGTATTCTAACTCTTCCTCTAGAACTAGGGTGTTGTAGCATATGGGAAGGTACACTCATTACTAGAAAAGGTGACCAGAAATACAGTGTCACTAGAGGGCAGTAGGCTTTCTTTGAGTTCCAGTAGGTGGAAAGAGCACAAGGTCTAAAACAATGGGAAATTTGTTAATTACAGGAAAGGAATTCCAGAGGGCAATGGGTGGGGCAGGGAATAAAACTGGAGAAGAAGTTGGGTGGATAACATTGAGGTGGGTAGAAATGAGAGAAAGGCCTTAGGGCTTGGCAAAAAGGTGCTTTGTTTTTAGGCCTGAAGGGATTGAGTATCATTGGGTTTGGGAGAGTAAGAGGGGGCAGTAGTTTGCTATTCATAATAGAAGACTTTGGGTAGAGGGAAGCTGATCATGTCAGGTGACTAGAATGTTCTGTCTTGGTGCCACCTTACATCTCAACACTGCCTTTGTGGTCACATGAATCATTAACCAGTTTAGACTGACCCATTTCTTTACGGTTTACTTTGTATGTATTGTATGTATGTGTGTATGTATGTATGTATGTATGGATGGATGGATGGATGGATGGATGGATGGATGTACGTGTAAAGTATGTATTACACATATTATATCATTCTATCCACCCAGCAGTCTTACATAGATAGGGAATGCAAATAATATTATCCCTACTTTGCAGATGAAGAAACTCAAGCTCAGAGTAGTTGTGGCCTCCTTAAGGTTCATAAAACTAGTAAGTGGTAGCTCTGACTCCCAGTTAAGTAACCTTTCCATTACACAAAGTGTGTGTTGAAACACCTGTCACCACAGCCTCTTCATAGCTCTATGTAAGAGACTTTCCTTCCAGAGTTAGTATGAAGAAAAATGGAGCTCAAATCATTTCCTGATTTCTCCAGTTGTTGCCATGTCCTCATTTTACAATGTATCTTCTACTGACTTATCGATGGACAAGTTGTATCCCACTGTAGAATGTTAGTTCCTTCAGGGCAGGGACTATTGTGGGATATCATTTTCGTATGTGCTCAGTATAGTTGGTGTTCAATAAAAGCGACTCAAATTGAACTACATACAGCATTTTATGGTGGAAATAAATGTCCTTTTTCATGTTTGATCGAATATAACCATTCTGATTATATGTCACTGAAAAAAACATAGCTAAAGTGTTCTGGGTGCCACAGGGCAGATGAGTATGTGTGTGGGGAAGATGAGGGAAGAGTTGTCTTTTTCCTCAGTTTCAAAGTGAATTGTACTTATTGCCCTAACCAAGGGTCTGGTCACATTTATACGAAACAGGCATAATCAAATACTTCTGCTGGGGACAGAGTTCCCATTTCAATTACTCACTAGATCAGAGGATCAAGTGTGCAAAGGGATAAAGACCAAAGTTGCCTTCTCTCCGTCAGAGGAAGAGTGTATATCTGATGCCCTTCCAAATGCCAGGGGGACATCACATTTCAGTGCTATTCATGCAGGCACATGATTACATTGACATCAACTGACATTTCAAATAAGGGCCTGTCCCTCTTCTTTGTGGTGTTTTTTTTTTCTTGTGGATGGGCTCTACGTTGTTTTTTTGTCAAGTATCTTAAAAATGTAGCATTTCATATCTTCTGACGATGATCTTGACACCACATTTTCCTGTCTTATAAACATTTTACAGTGTGGTTTGTTTAGTGGAGAGGAAGCATTTCTGTGAGATGTCTGGGTCATATGTGCCCATTTTTGATGAAGTCGGCAATTCTGTCAGCCATGCCCTAAATTGAGTTGAAGACGACCTCTGAAACTGTTCAGGTATTTCTTTAGATATGAACCTATTTTTTCAATCCTTGATCTTATAGATATTAAAAAAAATTCAAATCATTTAGGCAGGGGTGGGGAACCTGTGACCTTAAGACTATGTATGGCCCTCTAGGTCCTCAAGTGTGGCCCTTTAATTGAATCCAAACTTCGCAGAACAAATTTCCCCAATAAAAGGATTTGTTCTGGACTCAGTCAAAAGGCCACAGCCAAGGACCTAGAAAGCCACATGTGACCTCAAGGCCACAGGTTCCCCACCTCAGAAAATTGTAGGGAAATGTAACTCTGGATTCAGTAAAATTCTGAATTATATTGTTTTAAAAATGTAATTTGTTTTGAAGTACTCCATGACTTGGACTAAAGGAACAGAGAACTGACTTTCTCAGGAGAGCCCTTTTAATAGATAACAATCAGATCCTTGGTCTATGCATTGTTCAAAAGTAAACATTTGTTTTCAAAGTGCTTGAGGGTCTAATATGACCGAAGAGGAAAATGACAAATGTTGAAGGGGATGTGGGAAATGTAGGGCAATAAGGCACTGCTGGTGAAGATGTGAATTGTTCCAACCATTCCGGGGATCAGTTTGGAACCATGCCCAAAGAGCTATCAAATCGTGCACACCCTTTGATCCAGCAATCCAACATAACACTACCAGGTCTGTAGCCCAAATAAAAAATGTTATATTGTTTCAATACAGACTGAAGCATGCTATTTTTTACTTTCTTTCTTTCTTTCTTTCATTTCTTTTCTTTTATTTGATTCTTCTTATACAAAATGATTAGTATGGAAATGTTTTACATGGTTACATATGTATAAATTATCTGATTGCCTACTGTCTCAGGGAGGGGAGAGGGGAAAGGGGAGGGAGGAATAGAATTTGAAACTCAAAACTCTTAAAAGAAACAAATGTTAAAATTATTTTAACATGTACTTGGGGAGAATAAAATAAATTAGAAGGAAGCAGCACACACAAAAAAAGAAAAACTTTAAAGTGCTTTAGGGGAAAAAGTGTTTTCCATATAATAAAAAAAGAAAAAGAACTTATGTATACAAAAATATTTATAGCATCTCTTTTCATGGTAGCAAAGAATTTGAAATTGAGGGGATGTCCATCAATTGGTGAAGGACTGAACAAGTTGTGATACGCTATTGTGATGGAATACTATCGTGCTATAAGAAATGATGTGCAGGAGGACTTCAGAAAAACCTGGAAAGACTTATATAAACTGATGCAAAGTGAAGTAAGCAGAACCGGGAAAGCATTGTACACAGGAACTGCATTATTGTACAAGCAATACAATGATCCAAGACAATTCCGAAGGACTTATGATGAAAAATCTTCCACCTCCAGAGAAAGACCTGATGAAGTCTGAATACAGATCAAAACACTTTTTTTAAACTTTTTTTTATTTGTCGTGTGTGTGTGTGTGTGTGTGTGTGTGTGTGTGTGTGCTTGGTCTGTGTTTTGTTTTGTTTTTCACAACATAACTAATATGGAAATATGTTTTGTATGACTGCACATGTATAATCTACATCAAATACTTGCCTTCTCAATGGGGGAGGGGAGGAGGGAGGGAAGGAGGGAAAGAATTTTGAACTCAAAATTTTAAAAAATGAATGTTAAAAATTGTTTTTATATGTAATTGGAAAAAATAATCAAAAAAATAAAATGCTTGAGGGTGCTAAAAAAGATTTTGAATACAACCTAAAATTTCCCCTTGAAATTTTATATTCATGGAAACATCAAAGCCTTAAGACTGGAAGAAAGCTTAAAGCTCATCTAATAGAGTGAAATCAAGCTTAAATAGAAAGGGAGCCATTATTGTGCATAAAAATCCATTGTACATAAGGATCTCTGTGAGCTGCATATTGACTAAGAAAACTGTATGTTAACATTATTTGTGTTCTATTGTATTGTTATTTATTTTGTTGGATGTTTCCCAATTACATTTTAATGCGTTTAGGGTGTACTTGGGAATACTGCAGGCTACACATTTGATGCCTCTGATGTCGTCCACCCTGCTAATTTTATAGATGAGGAAATTTAGGTGCAGAGAGGAGACACATCTTGCTCAAGGTCTTAACAAGTAAATAAATTTGTAGATTTAAAGCTGAAGGCACCTCAGAGATCATCTATTATAGTCCCTTTGCTTTATAAATAAGGCAAATGAAGATCAGAGAGGTTGAATAAGTTGCCAGAGTCAAACAAGCCATGTGTGCTAAAGGCAAGATTCACACCCATGTCTTCTAACTCCAAATCCGGTATTCACTGCAGCCTAGCCTCTTAACTCCAAGTCCAGCATTTCCCCCCACTATAGTGTGCTTGCCCCTAAGTGGTATAAACAGGACTAACACACTGATCTCCAGACTCAGAGAAATTGTGTTTACACTTTTATTTCACTTTGCAAATCCATCATGGAATCGTGGAACTTTATGATTCGAATTGACATTCAAGAATGTCAATTTATGTAGAAAACTGAGCTTCAAGGAACTGAGAGTGACCCAGCTAACTGGTGACAGAACCAGGATTTGAACCCAGATCTGTTGTCTCCTAGTGCAACTCCCTATTTTCATGTTTTCTCCTTTCTTCATGAAGAATATAAAGGTAAATTTGTTCTCTCATCATTTCGGGTATTCAATCCTTGCCCCCCTACTGGTCTTGAGTTCCTTAAGAACAGATACTGAGAAGTTAAAAAACAATGACAATAATAACGATAAAAAACCCTGTGTGGACATATAAAAGATGGTTAAAACATTATAAATGAACTTTAATGTCTGCCTGTGTTTGGTTATTCTTAACCAGATGTATGATTTCATTGGTATAGGGAATTTTTGATGAGGAAACTACTTCTGTTCATGCAATTTGGCATCTTCTCTGAAACTAATATAGTCATAGATAATTGTTTAGTGCACTGGGAGCTTAAGTGATTTGCTCCCAGTCATGCAGCCAATATAGTAATACTAATTATAATGATGATGATGATGATGATAAATAACTAGCATTTATATAGCTCTTTCAGGCTTACAAAGCACTTTACATATCTTAACTCGTTTGATCCTTACAATAATTCTATGACGTAGGTGCTATTATTATCCCCCTTTTTACAGATGAGTGAACTGAGGCTGAGAAGCGTGATTTGCCCAGATAGCTAGTACAAGTCTGATACATTGTCTTCCCGATTTCTGACCCCAAGAAAAACTATCTCCTGTGCCATGCTATTTCTCATGTTTAAAAATATCTACTATATCTATATATAATTTAAACATTATGTATGTATAATGTGTGTGAATGTGCATTTCAGTCAATTCTGTTTTCCTAATACATCAGCCTACCTGGCTCAGGCCAAGTTTCTTAGGCTTGCCTGGGTTGAATCTCTGAGATTCTTTTCCTTAGATGGGGCAGGAATTGATAGGAGCTGATGGCTGCTACACAGAAGTATAGCAAGGGGTAAGCACCAGGGAAAAGGTAGATTTGGGAGACTAGTGTTTATAGTGATTGGGCAGATTCTTTGTCAAACTTAAGTTAAACACACACGGATTGAGCTGTAAGGAGTAGAGAGTGGGGAGAACAAGGATCAGAAGAGAGTGATTATAAGCCAAACTCTCTGAAGCCTATAACCTAAGCCAGTGACAGGGGCCACTGACTGAGGATAGATCCATGAGCCAGACTAGGGTGAGAGAAGGTTGTGAGACAAGCTGAGAACTTAAGCTGAGATCTCTCTCTTAGAAAACTTGTGCCTTTTGAGTCCCTGACTGGAGTGCCCATTGTTAAAAGGAAAACTGTAGCCTTTTTGGCCCAAAAAGAAGTGGTCTGCTTCAGTCTTAAAAAAAGATCAGTCCAAGTGAAGCAATGTCTCAAAATTGCTTATTTCTGTAGTTCTCTGAGATAACAGCTAGCATTTATATAACACGTAAAGGTTTGCAAAGTGCTTTACAAATAACTATCTCATTGGATACTTATAACAGCCCTGGAAGCTCTGTACTATTATTGCTCCCATTCTACATATGGGAAAACTGAAGCCCAGAGAGTTGTGACTTATCCAGGGCCACACAGAGAGTGTCTGAAACTGTATTTAAACTCAAGTCTTCCTGGGTCTGAGTCCAGGACTCTTGCCCAATGTACCACCTAGCTGCCTACCTGAGATGGATATGAAATAGTCCTACAATCTTTGGGGGTAGCCAGGAGAGGGCTAGAGGGTTGAGACACGTGACTGTGCCCTATCCTTCCCCCATGTCCCCACTTCCAAATCCTTGGAGTCCTTCCCTATCCAATTCTTCCGCCAGAGTTTTAATTCCAGGGTCTTTCTGCTAACCATTTTATAAACTGTTAACATAGAGGAATAGCAAGATAAAGAACGTGTCCAAAATCTGATCATCTAGACATGACTGAACAACAATTAACAAAAGAGAGAAAAGAAGTAAAAGGTAGAAAAAATGTCTAGAAGACTCCTTGTTGGTATGGTCAACAGAGTGCTGAGCCCCAAGTCATAAAAACCAAAATTTATCTCCTCCCTGGCTCCCTAGCCTGAGTTCAAATTCTGTCTGTCACTAGCTAGATGACCCAGGACAAATTCCTTAACCTCTCTCCTCTTCAGTTTCCTTATCTGTCAAATGGAAATATAATATACTTGCCTACTTGGGTTGTTGGGCAGGTCAAATAAGATTAAAGCATTAGATAGATGTTAGCTATTATTAGTATTATTTTGGACCAGGTGTGAAAAGCTTGATTCTTGGATTCTTCTTGAGGCCTGTGCTCAGTTTTGATTTGCTTAGATCCATGTCTCTAATTACTAACCAAAGACAATTTTATCCCAAGAGAAAGAATAGAAAGGCTCCCAAAGAAAAAGCAATCCTTGCTCCACAGCCACCAGAAAAATCAGCAGACAGTTTGCTATAGTAAATCATCATGAAAATTGGCCTCCAGAACTTTTTAACAACCAACTCTGGTGGGATCAAAAAATGTGGGCAATACCCTTTTAAATTTAATCTGCCTTGTTAATCCCCATCATTTTCTCAAGTCTAGCCAGTCAATGAAATAATAAATTAAGTCCCAATTTGTACTTATGCTGATTTTCCTAGGCATAAATGTTCACTCCCCAAATTTAATGATCAGCTCTCCTGACCTGGTTCTGGCTGGCTCCAGTGCATGCATGCGTGCACACGTGCATACACACACACACACACACACACACACACACACACATACACACACACACACACATACACACACACACATCAAACAAGGGAATATGACTTAAGAAGAGGAAGGAAAGACAGACAGAGAACATTTGAAGGTAACAGAATTTTGGAATCTAAAGGCAATATCGGGAGAGGAAGAAGACATGGGTAGTTAAGCTGTTTGTTGTCCTGATGAAGTCTGTCAAGGAAACTTTGTTAACGTGTTGTAAATAATAGAGAGGTCTGGTGGCCTACTGGGGCATGTTACCAGTACGTTACCACCTGACAGAGATGGCAACCACTATCTACTTCTGATCAGATGGGGGCAAATGGTACTGACAAAGAGAAACTAAAAAAAAAAACAACTATCATTAGAGATAGTGAAGTCTCAAGCCAGAGACATTAGGGCAAGGTTCTTAATCTTTTCTGGGTCATGGAGCCCTTTGGCTGTGTGATGAAACCTATGGACCACTTCTCAGAAGGATTAGGTTTTTTTTAAATTCAAAATGGAAGGAAATGCTACATTTCTGTTAGAGGTTAATGAACAAAGATTTTTTCTTTTGAGTCCAAGTTCATTAACTCCCTGAAACCTATTCACTGACCCCTTTCAGGGGTCCATGGTCACCTAGTTAAGAAGAACCTTTACCCTTAGGTATATTAAATCAGTGTTTTCAGGATTACTTTCGATTAAAGGCAGGGACTTAAGAAGATAAGATTTGGGAAACTGAGCAACTGGCTGAGAGAATGGTGCTTGAGATGGGATTTAATTCCCACACTTTGGTGAGTGCTTGGCCAGGAAGAGAGTGCCCTAAGAATGGGAAAAAATGAAAAAACAAAAAAGCCCTAAGAATGTTTACCTGAAGTTTTGCAAACCTGATCGAGAGGGCTTTTGATAAAAAAAAAAAAATTAGGAAAGAGGGGGAAATCTACTTACATATATCAGTCAAGACAGAGTAGCAGGTGTCACATAGGGAGAAGAATAGAAGTCAGTCCCAGAAATTCACAGGGAACAAAAAACTATATATCAAAGCATGAAGCCACCAATAAAATCTACAGTCTCATATTGAAAAATACAAATGTACAATGTATGGATGATAAAGAGAGTGAAGACAAGGAGTCAAAGGAAACTTCTTTGGAACTTGACATTCGTGCCTATGGATATGGGAAAGTATACATTATGGAAAAGAAAAAGAGAAGTTTTTATATAGAGAGTCAAAACATCTGGAAAGATTTTGGTGAATTGAGGAAAGTCAGCAAGCCCAGTAAACTTGTCTTCCTGTTTCCAGTCTCTTCCTCTCCAAACCATTCCATCCTCTGTTTTTGATTAGTCTTCCTAAACTTCTGCTATTATTATCAATCTATCAGCCAACAAATCCATCACCAAGCATTTATTAAGTACTTCCTTTGTGCCACGGGCTTGCACAGACAAAAATGGAAGACCTCAAAGTGATTCCATTCTATTATGGAAGACAAGTACACTAGGTATCTATAAAAAGTGTGATTGGGAGAGGGAAAGCACCAGCAGCTGGTGATGGGTGGCTCTATGTAGAAGCTGTCACTTGAACAGAATTTTGAAGAAAATAATGGATAATGAGATACAGACATGAGGAAAAGGTGTGTTTCAGGCTTGGGGAATTTTGAGCGGGAAGGTGCAAATGGGAGGTAAAGTGCTATGACAACAAGACCAGTTGGGCTGAACTTTAGCAAAGGAGCATTATTGAAAAGGTCTGACTACAGGCCCTGCACTCTAGCCACTCTACTGCTTAAATGGCCTTAAAGCCAGGAAACTCTTGATTCTAATCCTGCTTCTGATACATAATTGTTTTGTAACTCTGGGCAAGTTATTTAACAGAGGCCAGAGGTGTCAAACACGCATTGTATGAGGCTGGTATTACTCCCAAATTGGCAGAACGAGATGGAAATGTAATGGGAAAATATTTAACAAAAGAAATAAAATATAATAAAATATAAATAACATTACATTTTAAAACTAAGTTAATATGTGGCCTTCAGGGACCTTTATATACAGATTAGTGGTATCCTCCTCCCCCCTTCATATCCCACTAAGATTAAAGTAAAAGTCAGTGAAAATGAAGGAAATTGAAAAAGATCTGACTTGTAAAATCCAGTTCTGCAATTTGCTTCAAGTGAAGAGACATCTGGCAGACCCCCCCCCCAAAAAAAAGGAAAAGAAAGATAAAGATGTATTTGGTTTTAAAATGGAAGAAGCAGAACTGGTCCTCATTCCCCTCTCACCAAGGCAGGAAATGTTACACACGCAAAGAGTGAAGCAGTAAATTCCATCAGAGTTCAAAGGAGAGAGAGAGATCACTTGAGGCTGAATTGGTCAAGGTTAGATGGGATTTGAGGTGAGATTGCAAGGATATTTAGGGCTTGGAAAGAGAGAGGGGGAAGGATACAGGACATATCTATCCAGTGAAGGGAATGTCACAAAATAGGAAAATAGAGGGTGCAGCCAGAGTCCAGGGAGTAAACCAGGCTGTCTGTAGTTCCAGGGTTTATTTACAGAAGTGGAAGGCTGGAAAAGGCTATAAAGCTATGAAAAGTCAGGCTAAGGTGTTTGGCCTTCATTCTGTAGACATCAAGGACCCAATGTAGCTTCCTGAGCAGGACTGGTGTGATGATAACAGAGTTTTAGGGAAAAGAATTCTAATATAGAGAGTATAAAGGCAGAGAGATCAATTAGGAGGTCATTGTGATATTTTAGATAGGAGATGTAATGTGAAGCATTAGATATAGAATCAGAAGAAAAGGATACCCAGCAAAAGTTGCTTAACCTCACTAAGCCTTGGTTTCTTCACCTGAAAAAAAAGTTAACATTTGTTCTACTTACTTCACAAGGCTGCTGTAAAGAAAGTACTTTGTAAACCTTAAAGTACAATCTAAATGTGAGTCATCATTGTTCTTTTGGTATTTCATCTAGAACAAATATTTAAATAGATTACTACCTTACTCATAAGAAGACAAGGATAATAGTCTAACATGATCAACAGGCATGAATAAATTATCATCTGTGTTGTTGGAGGGAACTTCCAAATTTATGAGATCATAGATATTATATATGTGTGTGTGTGTGTGTGTGTATACATTTATGTATTTTATATTTAAATGTGTTAACTTCTGTGGCCAAGCATCTTTACCTCTCTGGGCCTCAGTTTCCTCATCTGTAAAAATGAGGGGGCTAACTTGAATGACTTTTGGGGTCCCTTCCAATTCTAAATCTTTGATTCCATGATACTCTATTACCTATTTGTCCAATATAAACTCTATAAGAGTGAGCTCCACACATTGGATATAGTGCCAGAGACCTAAGTACCTAGTAAACATTTTGTAAGTTAATTGAATAAATAAAGGCAAATTACAGCTTCCAAAAATGAATAGTAGGTGTCTTGACCAATCACATTTCCAGGTGATAACGTCCTCAGTGAATGCTCTAATGAAATTGGGGATATAAATAATATAAAAGTGAGGATGTGAAGCACATGTGAATGGGCTTTGGGGGATTTCTTGGGACAAGGGGAGGCAGAAATGACTAGTGCAAAGACGCAAGACTATGTATGATTAATTCTGTCTGCTTGCATTGGGAGTTCCTAAGTGATTAAAAAACTTCAATTTGACTAAGCCAGAAACCATGTGTTGAATAACAGGAAGTCTTTTAAGCAAAACAATATAAATTTCCAGATAAATGGCACAAGACTTTTGTTATTTGCTGACCAGTCTAAGTACTTTTACTGACCACAAATTCTGGGTGGGACCTCAGAAGACTGGGCACACATGGCAGGGTGTGTTGGCTGAGCTTATTCCAATAATTTCCGATAAAGACCATTTGCTTTTAATAAAAGAAAAACAAAAATGCCAACTGCTAAATGGAGACCCCTTGTTTCCTTTCAATTCCAACTCTAATTCAGGGAGGCACTTTGTCTATCTGCTTACATGTGTGGCAAGCATCTGTCATTTTTGCCCCATGAAAAGAGAAATGAAACAATTCATGCTTTAGCAGAATTAAACTTTTTAGATACAGCATTGACTTGAAAAGGGAAAATAAATTCAGAACTGTGGAGGTCATTGCGGTCTCCACCCCAGGGGCATGTTATCTTTCCTCTTGATACTAGAGTTAGAATTTTTCCTTAGAAATAATGATTTCCACCTGGTCCCCTGTAAAAGAGCATTCTCAGCCCCATCAATGCTGATTTTCTACCTAAGAAAGGAAGCAGCATGCATCTTCTGACTTGCCTCAGGGAGCTAGTAGGTTTCAAAATAGTGGTAGGAGCAACATCTGCTAAGATTTCCACCATGTAAGTTTGGTTAGCTTTTTTTCCCTAGCAGTCAATGAAATCATCCTTGAGACTTAATTAGTCCAGGTTGCAAAGACTTAAAACTATTGATGTAGCTTCCTGGTTACTTAAGTATAAAAACCCTGCTCATGAAAAGTGACAGGCCCTTGAAACTTGACACTTGCTTCCTACCAGCTAGCATAGCAAATGTGGAGCTGAGGGAGGTTCACCCAACTGAATAAATACTATATCCTTTCCGAATATCTTCCCCATGCTATTGTTAAGTAAACTTCCTTTGGTTAAATGGTGGTTGTTCTGTGGGGTGGATGTGATGTTCAGCATGGCTAGCACCTCTTGTGAGAGGGTTTGCTGAGCCCTTTTCCAGGCTGCTTATCTACCTTTGATGTCCACTTGATTCACCCAACTCTCACTTGTGACTCCAAGAAACTGTAACATGTGCTGTAGCCATACTGTGGTAAATCTCAGCAGATGGGCTAACCCGGGTTGAGGGTAACCAACAGACCTCAGACCTATTGGTAAGTTAGAGGGATGTCTACCCCAAGCATGTAGTGACTTTCCCCAGTGAAATGGACAGATGAGAACAATCTGTTCCAATGGCTATGATGGCAGCTAAAACAGGCATTGTAGAGTGCTTAGATTTGGTCAGATGCTGATGCCAAGGTCGTCCACTGCATCTCAAATCATTGCTAGTCATCCTGACTTTTGTCCTGCCATTGGACTTTGATGACTCAGGAAGAGAGGGTTGTGCAACTCTGCCTCACTTAAATCTAATTCATGCTCATATCAGTACGTTATCCTGCAATGTCACTGTTCCTCTTCAAAAACAAAGAACAAACAATAATAATAATGGCTGTTCTATGGATATTTAATTTCATTCTAATCTTGACCACTGGTCCAGCTTGAATTCTAGGCTTGACCTAGAACAGCAACACATTGCATGTTCCTATATTGAAGGCTAATGGCACTAAACTAAACTTTAAAAAATGGGGTAGACATCCCCATATTTCTTAAGGTTTCACTGGGGAAAAAATTAGCTCAGCCAGCCAGCAATACTGTTTGACTTCAAAGTCAGACTCTAAGGAAAGGATGATATTTAAGTTGGAAGTCATTTTATTTTATTTAGGGCCTTTAGATCCTTCTCTCTGTGTTGGTCATCTACCTTGCTGCTCTCAGCTTTGGGGCCTTGTCCCACCCCAAATCCTTGAATTCTTAATATCTATGTTCCTATTGTTCTCTCAGCATTGGTGCTTATAACAATGACATCCGACAAATCAATCAAGAAACTAGCCTTGTCCTCAGCTAATGAAAAGAGCAGCAATTTCATCACCTGTGAAAGGAGTGAGGTATTCATTACAAAGCAAGAACAAGGCCTAGAGAAACAGAGCTGAAGGCTGATGGGGCCCTACAGAATCTAACAGGACTTTGACACCAGTGTTCCTGAATTCCATCTCTTCAAATGGAATCACAAAAGGGAATTTAGAGGTCATCTAACTCAACTTTCTAATTTTATGGATGAAAAAACTGAGGCTCATAAAGGTTAAGTGACTCATCCAAGGCCACATAGTCAATCAGGATCAGAATCAGGGATAGAAACAAGATTTTCCAGCTCTTACTTCACTGCTCATTCCAGTTGTTCATATCCAAATCTAGCCAACAACCTTTTACTACTATTTGTAGGGCCATTCCTTTGACAATAAGTTAACAATTATTTGTTGAGCTCTTTTTACATAAAAGGTGCTATGTTAGAATCTGGCATTGGAGGAAAGAGGAAAGGAACAGAAGGAAAGTCCATAAGGTATAAGAAACAATCCATATCTGGTTGGGGGGAAAGCATAAACACACACACACACACACACACACACACACACACACACACATACAGAAAGTTGAGTAGTAAGCTTAAAAAAAAGATTTCACAAGGAAGTGGTTGATGAATGATTCAAACAATAATTGCTACTAGTTCAGAGAAAAAGAGATGACAGAAACAGAGAATCTCAGAATTGGAAGGGAGTAACCTTTTTTTGTGTCATGGACCCCCTTGACAGCCTGATGAAGTCTATAGATCCTTTCTCAGAACAAAGTTTAAAAAGCATAAAATAAAATACATAGGATTTCAAAGGAAATCACATTGAAATATGGTTATCAAAATATTTTAAAAGTTCTCAGACATTCGATTAAGAACCCAGGAATTTTAGAGCAATCACTACCTAAAGAAAGAATCCCTGGGTAGGCTGAGCCAATATAATAAAAATGATAATTCTACTCAAATTAATATGCTTATTCAGTGCCAGACCAATCAAACTATCAAAGAAGTTATTTCATGGACCTGGAAAGATAATAACAAATTGTAATAGTAAATAATAATAATAACAAATAATAATAAAATTCACCTGGAAGAACAAAAGGTCAAGTATATCAAGGGAAGAAAATGCAAAAGAAGGTGGCCTAGCTGTGCTAGATCTCAAACTATATATAGTAAAGTGGCAATCATCAAAACTATCTGGTACAAGCCAAGAAATAGAGTGGTGGATCAGTGGAATAGATTAGGTACCCAAGACACAACAGTAAATGACTACTATAGTAATCTAGTGTTTGATACACACAAAGACCCCAGCCTTTGGGATGAGAATTCACTATTTGACAAAAACTACCGGGAAAACTGGAAAACAGTATGGCAAAAACTAGGTTTAGACCAACATCTTATACCTTATAGCACAATAAAATCAAAATAGGTACACGATTTAGACATATGCTAATTAGAAGAGCAAGGAATAGTTTACCTGTCAGATCTGTGAAGAAACGAAGAATTTATGACCAAACAAGATTTAGAGGGCATTACAAGACATGAAATGGATAATTTGGATTATATTAAATTTAAAAAAGTTTTGCATAAGCAAAACTAATGCAACTAAGATTAGAAGAACAGAAATCTGGCAAACAATTTTTATAGCAAATATCTCTGATAAAGGCTCCATTTCTCAAATATATAGAGAACTAAGTCAAATATATAAGAATACAGGTCATTCCCCAATTGATAAATGGTCAAAGAATACGAACAGGCAGTTTTCAGAAGAAGAAATCAAAGCTATCTATAGTCATATGAAAAAAAATGTTCTAAATCTCTTTTGATTAAATGCAAATTAAAACAACTCTGAGGTGCCACCTCACACCTATCAGATTGGATAATATGACAAAAATGGAAAATGATCTTGGAGAGGATATGGGAAAATTAGGACACTAATGCACTGTTGGTGGAATTGTGAACTGATCCAACCATTCTGGAGAGCAATTTGGACTTATTCCCAAAGGGCATAAGGGCAAACTGTGCATACCCTTTGATCCAGCAATACCACTACTAGGTCTGTGCCTGAAAGAGATCATAAAAAAGAGAAAAGTTCTTACACATACAAAAATATTTATAGCAGCTCTTTTTGCAGTGGCAAAGACTAAGAAATGGAAGTGATGCCCATGAATTGGGGAATGGCTGAACAAGTTGTGGTTTATGAATGTAATGGAATACTATTATGCTATAAGAAATGATAAGCAAGATGCTTTAAGAAAAACCTAGGAAGATGTATATGAACTGATGCAGAGTGAAGTGAGCTGAACAGCAGGACATTGTACACAATAACAACAACATTGTACAATGATTAACTAAGAATAACTAAGCTCTTCTCAGCAATACAGTGATCCAAGACAATACCAAAGGACTCATGATGGAAAATGCCATCCACATCCAGAGAAAAAACTAATGGAGTTTGAATGGAGACTGAAGTATACTATGTTCATTTTCTTTATTTTTTCATGGTTTTTTTTCTTTTGGTCTGTTTCTTCTTTCACAACAAGATCAATATGGAAATATGTTTTACATGATTGCACATATATACTTCAAGTCATATTGCTTACTGTCTTAGGGAGGGAGAAAGAGGGAGAGAGAAAGTTTGGAACTCAAAAAAATTTTTAAATGAATGCTAAAAATTGCCTTTACGTGTAAATGGAAAAAATAAAATAATATTTTTTTAAAAGACAGAATCCTATCTACAACATACCCAACAAGGAATTATCCAGCCTTTGCTTAAAGACCTCAAGTGAGTGGTGAACTCATTAACTCTTCACTCAGTCCATTCCACTTTGGGATAGCTGTAATTGTCATGAGAGGCAGCATGCTGAAATGGAGAAAGAGCAGTTTTGGAGCCCACAAGATATGGGTTCAAGTCCCACCTCTAACACTGCCTAAATGACCTTACACAAATCATTTAACCTCTCAGGTCTTTAGACACCTCTCTAAGAATATAAATTGCAGATAAAGTTACTGACCTACTTTGGTCATCTGGAAGTTCTTTATGCGAATGAAATCACAGGTCCGGACCTTATCCCTAATTGCCATATTTTTCCTGACAAGAAGCCTAAATTTGCCTCTTAGCAACTTCTGTAAGTAGTTCAGGATTTCCATTTTGGTGTTTAATTGAGGACTTTTGATTTGTTCTTTTTCTAGTTTTTTTTAAATTATATGACCAATTCCATGATTTGCTCTTTCTCTATTTTATTGGTATAAGCATTTATAGGTATAACTTTTTTCCCTGATTACTACTTTTGCTGTATCTCATAAGTTTTGGTGTGTTGTCCCATTATTGTCATTCTCTTTAATAAAATTGTTTATTGTTTCAGTGATTTGTTCTTTGACCCACTCATTCTTTAGGATTAAGTAATTTAGACTCCAATTAATTCTTAATCTGTGGTTCCATGGTATTTTATTAAATGTAATTTTTATTTCATTATGATCTAAAAAGGATGGATTTAACATTTCTGCTCTTCTGCAATTGACTATAAGGTTTTATGCCCTAATATATGGTAAATTCTTGTAAAGGCACCATGCACTCTTTAGCAAAAAAGGCACATTCCTTTCTATTACCATTGAGTTCTCTCCAGATGTCTATCATATCAAGCTTCTGTTCATCTTTCATCTACCTGACTTCTATCTTATTTATTTTTTGGTTAGATATGTTTAGTTCTGAAAGGGGGAGGTTAGTCCTCCACTATTTTAGTTTTGCTGTCTATTTCCACCTGTAATTCATTCATGTTTTTCTTTGTAAATGTGGATGCCATAGCATTTGATACCTATATGTTTAGTGTTGATATTAGTTCATTATCTACGGTGTCTTTTAACATAATGTAGTTTCCCTGCTTATCTCTCTGCAAAAGATATTCCATATGTGGTCAAGACAGAGTACAGCAGGACTATTATCTCCTATCACCATTTACTGGGGTAGTCTGGAGAAATGTGAGAATTAAGTTGGGGCTTCATACGTTGAAGAATGTACAAAATTCAAATGTTAGAGATAAAGCAAAGGGCTCATATAGAGAAGATAATTTAAGCCAGTACATGGAGAAACTACAAGATGTGTTTAGCATTTATGAATAGGTAACTTGGTTTGTATAGGAGAAGATAAGGCCAGATAGACAGCAGGGTCATGAAGAGCCTTAATTGCGAGACTAAGGGATTTGAACTTGGTAATTAGACATTTCTCATCAGGCCTAATATGGTGATAACAGTAATACTTAAGGAAGGGTAATCTTGTGATTTGGTATGGGATGGATTAGAAAGGGAAGAGTCTGAAGATAGAGAGAACAGTTAGGAAATTCTTCAATAAAGGTGATTATAGTGTAAATGGGAAGGCAGGAAAAGATGAAAAGCATTTCAAAGGAATAATAATATGACTGAATACTATCAGTTTGTGCCCAAATCACCAATTGGGAATGAAGGACAGAAATCAAAGGTAGTTCCTAAATTTCAAATATGAGTGACTGAGAGAATGAGGGAGGAATAAAAAAGTCAAGAAATGAGGGAAAGAGGATGTTTACTAGTTTAATGCAAGTTGAATTTGAGTGGATGGTATGGAGTCTAAGTAAAAATGTCTAGGAAGCAATTGGCAGTACAAGCATAGAGCTTGGGAAAGAGGTCATGACTGCATTTGTAGGTATAGGGCCATCTAAGTCAATGTGATAATTGAAGCCATAGAGGTAGAGGGGAAGGGAAGAGAAAGAATATTTAAATATCAAGGACTTATCCTGAGGGATACAAGGAAAGAGAGGAAGAAAAGGAAATAGAGAAGACTGTGATATCAGAGAAACCAAGGGAAGAGAATTTTTCGAGAAGGAAAAGGTGGCATATAAAATTAAATGCTGCAGAGAGGTCAGAGAATGAAGATTAGAAAATACCATTGAGTTTGATTGTAAAAAGAGTTGTAGTGACTTTTGAGCCAAAAGTTATAGTAGCATGGTAGACCTGAAAGCTAAATATCATAAAGTTGAAGAGTGAGTACATTGTGAGATACTAAAAGAAATGAGTATAGATTATTATTTTGAAGTGTTTGGCATGAGAAGAAAAGATACGGAAATGGTACCTTGACAGAATAATTGGAACAAGAAAAGGAGGTTTTTGTTTTTGTCTTTGTTTTGTTTTATTAGGTTAAGGAAGACCTGAGCAGGTTTATAGGCTTATATAGGAGTCAGCAGAAAGCAAGAAATAGGAAATGGAAGAGAGGGAAACAATTGATAGTGGATGGATCTGCAGGAGATGAAAGGATGTGGGATCAAAGTCATGGGTACAAAAAGTATTTATAGCAATCCTTTTTGTGCTGGCAAAGAATGGGAAATTGAAGGGATGTCCATCAATTGGGGAATGTCTGAACAAGTCATGGGATATGATTGTGATGAAAGCCTATTGTACTATAAGAAATGGCAAGCAGGGTACTTTCCAAAACACCTGTGAAGATGTATATGAACGAATGGCAGAGTGAAGTAAGCAGAACCAGGAGATCATTATGCATAGTAACAGCAGCATTGTAATGATAATCACCTGTGAAAGACTTAGCTATTCTGATCAAGAGAATGATCCAACACAATTTCAAAGGAACCATGATTAAAAATACTATCCACCTCCAAAGAGAGAACTGATAAAGTCTAAGTGCAGATTGAAGCATAATTTTTAAACATCTTATTTTTTTCATTTTGCATGTGTATATGTGTGTGTGTTGTGTGTTTTCTTTTGTAACAAGGCTAATATGGAAATATGTTTTGTATGACTTCACATATATGATCCATATTTTATTGCTTGCCTTCTTAATGGGTGGTGGAGGGAGTCATAAGGGAGGGAGAGTTTGGAACTCAAAATACTTTTTGAAAACAGAATTCTAAAAAGTTTTACATGTAATTGGGAAATATTTAATGAAATACTTTTTTAGGAAAAAAAAGGTCACAGGTGCAGTGTTTGGTTTTGACAAAGAAGAGGGACACTTCTTTCTCTGAGAGAGAAGGATGGGGTGTGGAGGTAGGCAAAGATAAAGAGAAATGTTGAGAAGAAAAAGGAAGGAAGTTGAGGAAGCTCACTTCAGATGGCCTTGATCTTTTTTGTTAAGTAGATCATCTGCTGAGAATAAGGCAGGAGGGGAGGGGTAAAATTAGGGTTTGGGGGAGCAGATGAGATTTCACGAGTGAGTTAACCAGAGAAAATTACAAGGTTTGCCAGTTAATTGTGAAGACCCAGAAGACATTTGGTGCAGAAATATGAATTTTTGGTGTGTCCCAAAAGGCTTAATTCACTTTTAAGCTTTAGTAACTTAAAGCTTCAGTAAGATGTTTGTGATATCTGAATAGTGGAGTTAATCAGCATAGTTAACAAGATTTTTTTCCAAGAATGCTTAGCAGGCCTTCAAGCAGAAGGAAAAAAAGGGCATTGGCTCTTATTTAGGGTAGGAGACTGACAAAGTTGGTATTATAGAAGATCAGTGGGAGAAATGATTCTAGGTTACTAGAGACAAAATAATGGAAATCTCCATTTTGCTTAGTCTGTCAAAGAAAACTAAGAAGGGGTTAATAGCCTGGGAGAAAGGGAGCCTATGAGGGGCTGGA
Organism: Phascolarctos cinereus; assembly: GCF_003287225.1. Taxonomy (NCBI): domain Eukaryota; kingdom Metazoa; phylum Chordata; class Mammalia; order Diprotodontia; family Phascolarctidae; genus Phascolarctos; species Phascolarctos cinereus. The sequence continues at coordinate 83,830,643 of NW_027556180.1, forward strand.
ATTTGCTATGGAGAGAGAGAACAAGATTTAGCAGGAGCAAGAGTTTGGAAAAGATAGACAGTGAGGAAAAGGTTATCAGAGGGGAATTTCAGAATTTGAAAACTTGAAGGTTGAACAAATTCAATTGATACAAGGTAAGATGTGGCCATGATCTGCATTTCACTACTTGTCTATATAGTTCTTCCTGTCCTCTGTCTGGCAAAATCCTCCTCAATCTTTAAAGCCAACTTGAATATCACATTCTCCATGAAGCCTTCCCTGGTAACTCCACCAAGGTATACTCTCTCCTCTCTCTAAACTCCTATATCACTCTGTTTGTAGTATTAACATGCTACTTTTCACATTCTGCCTTGCATTATCATTATTGATGCAGTCTTAGCTCTCCTACTAGTATGTGAGTTGCTCTATGAGGACAAGGATGATTCTCTGTCTCCATCATAGCAATGTCTTGGGTATAAGAGGCATTCTCTCAGGATCTCTTGAATGAATGACTAGGAATATGAAAGCTACCAAATATGCCAAATTATACCAAAAAGTATACAGAGAAGTCATGATTCAAATGTTCAGCTCCTGGTGATACTTTAAGCAGTTTATGCCCTAACTGTTCTAGAGGACACAAAAAACCTCATGATACACTTGTCAGTAAATTGAAACATCATGAAGAAAGCTAGAAAATGTAACTAAAGAACTTTAGGAAAGATATATTTTACAATCTATGGATAGAACCGAACATCACTTACTTAAAAACTGAATATGATTAATTCATAGAATCATAGAATTTGAGTGCTGGGAGGAACTCGGTCATTATACAGATAATAAAAATAGGTTTGTTTATATATATATATATATATATATATATATATATACACATATATGTATGTATGTATGTACACACACATATATATGTATATATACGTGCATGTATGTATGTATGCCTATGTGCTACCTTAAGGTTTTTAAATATATGTATGTATGTATGTATGTATATAAAATCACACTTGATCCTCGCAACAAACTTATAAGATAAGTGCTATTATTATCTTCATTTTACAGTTGGGGAAACAGATTGACCGAGATTAAGAGACTTGCTTAGAGTCATACAGCTAATAATTGTCTGAGATAGGGTACAAACTCAAGTTTTTTCTGTCTCCCACTCCAATGAATTATGTTATGCCAACTTAAAATTTATCCAAAGTTAATTAATGACAGGGTTGGTACTGGAACCTGACTTTAGACCTTCAGTCCAGTTGTGTTGTTGAGCTGTTTCAGTCACATCTGACTCTCATGACCCCATTTGGCAAAGATACTGGAGTGGTTTGCCATTTCCTTCTCTAGTTCATTTTACAGATGAGGAAACTGAGGCAAACAGGGTAAAATGACTTGCCCAGGGTCACACAGCTATCAAGTGTCTGAGGCCATATTTGAACTCAAGATGAGTCTTTCTGATTGTAAGTCCAGTGCTCTATCCACTGTACCATCTAGCTGCCCCTTCTCAGTCCAGGATGCTATTTCTTTTTTGTGCTAAAAATTTAAAAGGAAGAAAACAAAGAAAATGAGGAAGAAATTATAGGTAGAGGTAACAATGTTGACAATGATGAGGTTTAGATATAAAAGCTGAAAAAGAGGAGCAGAACATGAAGGGGAAAAAACCAGACTAACTTTGGACAAATCCTCAGTGATAAACTTCTATCCTTCTTGAATATTTATTTTAGTTATATAAGTATTTTAAGGGATGCATCTGAAATTCAGGGATTTCTCTGTTCCGGGTGAACATAGCACTCTGTTCAGCAGCAGACAGACATCACTTCTGTAGAAAGTCAAGTTGTTCTGTGGAAAAAATTGCTTAGCAAGAATTTCTGCTTTGCGTGGGTGGCACAATTTCTAAATGGCAGGCATCAGAACATAGTTTCATTATGTCTGTCCTGAAAGTGAATTTTTCATCTCAAATCTACAGCTAGCCAAGGTTGTTTGAACTGCACATATGCTATGCTGAGGCTAGAGGTGAGGGCAAAAGGATGGCCACGGATGGCTCAAGCTGGTTAGGGGTATGTGAGTTTGAAATAACTCTAATAGGGGTCCACTGCTCAAAGCAGCTCCCAAAACCAGGGCATATGCCCAAAATGATTAAAATAATGATAACTGTGGGAGGTAAAAGCCAAATGAGAGCACACAACCAACTATGCACTTTGAAGATTCAGAAGGAAGTTAAAAGTAGGTAGCCTGAGTAATTGAGCTTGTTTTTCAACATTTTGTGTTTTTGTGCCTTGCCTCTCAATTTAGCTGCATTGTAAGATCCTTGAGTGTGTGGGTCATTTCTTATATTGTCTTATCTTATGTTCTTTGTAATCCTCACTGTTAAGCAGCATAAAGCCCTACACATAGAAAGTGCTCAACAAAAAGTTGTTGATTAGTCATTAGAAGAATGGTCCTGGTCCTTTCATTCAAGTTAAACTTCTTTCAAATAAAACTTGAAGCCCTTCTTAGTCTGACTGTAGCCTACCTTCCCAGATTTATTATACAACACTTTTCTTCTTCTACATTCCAGATAACTAGCCTACTACAGCAGTGCACATCACAATCCAGGCTGTCCTTTCATGGCCATGTGGTTGGATAGGGCTTAGATCAGCTTCTCTTCTGGACCTGGGAAAATGTCAGTTAACAAGCATGTATTAAGCACCCACTATGTACCAGGCACTTGTTCACTGGATTCAAGTGGCTAGAGCATATGTGCTTCAGGGAATCTTTAGTCTCTGGTCTCCAGTCAAGGAGTAGGATGTAGATATGTGAACCAAGGGAAGGTAAAGCAGCTGGGGATTCCCAGTAAGAGATGAAATGTGTGGCCTAGGAAGAATGGCTAGAGCCTGGTGGGAGAGAAACAATTCACAGAGCTAAACCTTACCACCCAGTAAGTCATGTTGGCTAAAATGCATTCTTTCTTCACTTTTCTGTCAGAGAATGCTTAGCTTCCTTCAGGGCTGAACCCTAGTGCCACCTCCCCAATTGCTTGGTACCTATTGTCATTCATCACAATTACTGTCTATTTATCTACACTCACAATTTTTTTCATTTGCTTTTCAATCATGTCCAACTGTTTGTGACCCTATTTGGGGTTTTCTTGGCAAAGATACTGGAGTGGTTTGCCATTTCCTTCTTAATCTTATTTTGCAAATGAGGAAATTGAGGCAAACAGGGTTAAGTGACTTGTCCAGGCTCACACAGCTAGTAAGTGTCTGAGGCTGAGTTTGAAGTTAGGAAGATGAGTCTTCCTGACTCCAAGCCTGGCAGTTTATCCACTTTGTCACCTAGTACTCTCTCTCTTTCTTTTTCTGTCTCTATCTCTATCTCCATATACGTATGTATACACATATGTATGTTTGTATGTATACAAATACATATACACATACACACACATATCCGGTACTACAGTTATCCCTTCCACATTGCAACTTTTTTTTTATGTCACAGGTCAGCATAAGAAATTAAATGAGATTTTTGGGAGAGCTTTGCAGAAGCTGCTGATGACACACAAAGGCCAGCAGACAACACAGAGCCTATGACCAAATACTTAACCCAAATTGTATAATAAGGTACTGTAAATACCTCATAAAAGAAAAAGAAAAAATTCAGACTTCTTCTCTGGTATGAAGTGAAGGCCAAAAAATTTTACACAGATTTTCCAGATCATGGGGCCATCATACCCCTAACCCCATGATGTAGAAGGAATAACTGTATTCTCTTTGTCTTTGTATCCCCAACATTTAAGATAGTATCTGGTACATAGTAGTTGATTAACAAATGCTTATTGAATTAATACATAAATAAAATATCAATTAAATTCAATAAATGTTTATTAAGTACCTATTATATGTCAGGCACAGGACATTTATCAGATTCATATGTGATGTAGTAGGAAACACTAAATCATGGATCAGGAAATCTATGCTGTCCCTGGCTCTGTCACTGATTCCCTGTGTGACCCTGGGCAAGTCACTTAATCTTTCTAGGCCTCAATCTCTCTATCTGTAAAATGGGGTGGTTGGACTAATTAATTTCTAAGGTCCCTTCTATGATGCTATAGTTCAAAGAGATGGAGGTCTGGATTTTAGGATGTTTTAAGAAATATTAGTTAACTGCCATACTAAGCTTCCATCCTATTCTTGAGTTATGTTCTTACAAAAGACAAAGAGTTGGTCAATAAGTCTTTTAAAATCATTTATCCTAGAGAATAAAAAGTTGGGGAAGCATTGAATGGTCATCACCTGGTATGTAAAGAAATATCATGGAATAAAAAAAAGTCTGCAAAGACTTTTATGAAAGGTCTTCAAGTAGCAACTGGATGACCATTTGTCAAGTATGTTCTATTGTGACTTTCTTTCAGATAATTGTTGGACAAAATGACAGCTGAGATCACTTTAAACCATAAAGCTCTGTGAAATATAAACTAAGAGATGAACACTAGACAAGTTTCTGTTAAAAAGATCTAGAGGACTTCTGGGAGCCAAGATGACAGAGTAAGCACTAAACCATCATGACTCTCCATATTAACCTCCAAACAAACATAAAATAGCACCCTAAAAAAAATCCTGGAACAGCAGAACTAGCAAAAAGATGGGGTGAAGTGATCTTCGAGCCCAAGAAACTTGGAAGATTAGCAGAAAAGGTCTCCCTCAGATAAAAGGAGAGTGCAGTCTACGACAGGAAACATCCCAGCAAGCCAGCAGGAAGCCTCACCTCAGGAAACCAATAGTAGATCCCATACCCCAGTGTGGTGGAGCAGGTAAATGCCAACACCAGGGCCCACCCTCCCCCAGCATAGCCAGGAGAATGGGCAGACTCCATCTCTGAGAGCTGACATGTGCTTGAGCATAGCTCTGGACAAAGAGGCAACCTCCAGAGAGCAGACTTCATGAGTTTCAGTATAGCCCCAGGCAAACAAGTAGACTCCAACCCTATGGGTGCCTAAGCAAACAGACAGCTGCCAGAATTGGCCTCCTTTACAAGCTTCAATGTAGCCCTGGGAAAACAGGCAGACACCAGCTGCCAGACCACCATGTGCCTCAATGTGTCCCAGAGAAAGACAGAAACACCTCCACTGGCCTCAGCACATGTCAGACACCAGTACTAAATCCTTGGCTCAGCACCAGGTAAGCTGTCAGACCCCTACAGCCTCCAGCAATACCAGCCATCCCCCACCCCACATCCTTAGCATAGCACCAGAGACTAGGGTCCCCCATGGGCCTTAGGACAACATCAATGCAGCACCAGGTAAACAGCCAGGGCCTGAAGTCCCTGGCACTAGAACCTGAGACAGCACTCCTTCTACCATGGGAGCAGAACTCAAATTTAACAGAAAGAAAAAAGGCCAAAAAAAAAGATGAGCAAACAACAACACAACAACAACAACAACAACAACAAAGTGCTGACCATTCAAAGTGATTATGGTGAAAGAGAAGATCAAGACAAACTCAGAAGAGGACAACAATGTCAAAACACCTGTGAGCAAAACCCGTAGGTTTCATGTCCTAAAAAAAGGGAACAAGAAGTGGTCTCACGCCCAAAAAAGAACTCATGAAAGAGATCAAAAGGGAGTTTAAAAATCATATGAGGGAGGTAGAAGAAAAATTGGGAAAAGAAATGAGAGTGATGCAAGAGAATTATGGGAAAAAAGAGTCAACAGCTTAGAAAAAGAAAGCAGCTGCATAAAAAAATAGAATTGGCCAAATGGAAAAGGAAATACAAAGATCTGCTGAAGAAAATAATGCCTTAAAAAGTACTATTGGCTAAATAGAAAAGAAAGTACAGGAAAACAACTCCTTAAAAGTTAGAATTCGGCAAATGGAAGCTAATGGCACTATGAGACATCAAGAATCAATCAAACAAATTCAAAAAAATAATAAAAATAGAAGAAAATGTAAAATACTGCATGAGAAAGACAACTGACCTGGAAAATAGATCCAAGAGAGACAGTATCAGAATCATTGGACTGTCTGAATGCCATAATCAAAAGGAGGGCCTGGACAGCATCTTTCAAGAAATTATCAAGGAAAGCTACCCCGATATCCTAGAACCAGCGGGCAAAACAGGCATTGAAAGAATCCACTGATCACCCAGGAAAGAGATCCCAAAATAAAAACTCCAAGAAACATAATAGCCAAATTTAAGAACCTCAGGTCAAGTAAAAAATGCTGCAAGTGGCCAGAAAGAAAGAATTTAAATATTGGGTACCCACAGTGAGGATTACACAGGACTTAGCAGCTGCAGCATTAAAGGATCAGAGGTCATGGACCACGATTTACTGGAAGGGCAAAGAAGCTGGGACTACAACAAAGAATCACTTACCTGGCAAAATTAAGCATAATACATCAAGGGAAAAAAATGGTCATTCTATGAAATAGAAGGATTTCAAGCTTTCATAAAGAGAAGACCAAAATTAAACCAAAAATTTGATCTCCAATATCAAGACCCAAGAGAAGCATAAACAGGTAAAAAGGGGAAAGAAAACAAAAAGGAACTAAATAGAGCTAAACTATTTACATCCTTACATGGGAAGATGATATTTTTAATTCTTAAAAGTTGTATCACTAGTAGTAGTTAGAAGGAATATATATATAATATATATATATATATATATATATATATATATATATATATATACATATATATATACATATATATATATATACACACACACACATATATATACATACATACATACATACATACATACATACATACATATATATGGTATAGGTGTAAGGTGAATTTGAGGGAATGACAAAATAATTAAGGAATGGGAAAGAGGAGTACACTGAGTGCAGAAGGAAAGGTAGAATGTGGCAAATTATTTCACATGAAGAGGCATGAAAGATGTATTACAGTGGATGGGAAGAGAGAAGGATTAGCACTGCTGTTACCTGACAGGGAAGTCAGAGGGGAGAAGATTAAGTAAATGGGTGGTGAGAATGGGAGAAGAGAGGGCAGGTCGGGGGAAGTAGTAGACACTAGAAGCAAAAAACGAGCAAGCAGGGAAAGGCTGAAAAGAGAGAGGGGACAAACAGGATGAAAAATATGATGAAGGGAAATATATAGTTAACAATCATAACTGTGAATATGAATGAGATGAACTCTCCCATAAAAAGGAAGCAGATATCAGAATGGATCAAGAACCAAAATCCTACAATATGTTGCTTACAAGAAACACACTTGAAGCAGAGAGACACACGCAGACAAAAAGTAAGGAGCTGAAGCAGAATCTATTATTCTTCAGCTGAAGTACAAAAAGCAAGGGTAGCAATCCTGATCTCAGACAAAGTAAAAGCAAAATAGACCTAATTAAGAGACAAGGAAGGAAACTACATCTTGCTTAAAAGTACCGTAGACAATGAAGCAATATCAATACTAAACATATATGCACCAAGTGCTATAGCATCTAAATTCTTAAAGAAGTTAAGTGAGTTACAGGAAGAAATAGATGACAAAACTATGTTAGTGGGGGACCCCTCTCAGAACTCAATAAATCCAACCAAACAATAAAGTAAGCAAGTAAATAGCATGTTAGTAAAGTTAGATATGCTAGACCTTTGGGGAAAAAAACTGAACGGGAACAGAAAGGAATATGTGTGTATCTCCGCAGCACATTGCACCTACATAAAAACTGACCATGTCTTAGGGCACAAAAACCTCAAAATCAAATGTAGAAAGGCAGAAATATTAAATGTATTCATTTTGGATCATAATGCAATAAAAATTACATTCAACAAAGGGCAGTGGAAAGATAGATTAAAAATTAATTGTAAACTAAATAATCTAATGCTAAAGAATAAGTGGGTCAAAGAACAAATCATAGAAATAATCAATGATTTCAATAAAAAGAATGACAACAATTAGACAATATACCAAAGGGATATTGGGATATAGCCAAAGCAGTACTTAGGGGAAATTTTGTTTCTCTAAATTCTTACATCAACAAAATGGAAAAAGAATAGATTAATGAATTGGACACGTAACTAAAAAAAACCTAGGAAAAAACCAAAACCAAAAACAAAACTAAAAACAAAAACAAAAATCCCCAATTGAACACCAAATTGGAAATCCTGAAAATCAAAGGTGAGATTAATAAGACCGAAAGTAAATAAATAAAAATAAATAAATAAATAAACCAAACTATTGAGCTAATAAACCTAGGAGCTGGTTTTATGAAAAAATCAATAAGATAGACAAGCCCTTTGCTTAATTTGATTTAAAAAAAAAAGAAAGAAGAAAATCAAATATCCAGTATCAAAAATGAAAAGGGTGAAATCACCACCAAATGGAGAGGAAATTAAAGCAATCAATAGGAAATATTTTGCCCAATTATATGCCACTAAATCCAACACTCTGAGTGAAATTGATGAATATTTATGAAAATATAAATTACCCAGATGAACAGATCAGTAAAAAGAATGCCTAAATAGGCCCATCCCAGAAAAAGCAATTAAACTAGCCATTAATGAACTCTTTAAGAAAAAATTCCCAGGGCCAGATTGGTTCGCAAGTGAATTCTACCAAATATTTAAAGAAAATTAATTTCAATACTATATAAACTGTTTGGAAAAAAAGGCAAAGGAAAAAATAGGCCAAGCTCCTCTTATGACACAAATATGATGCTAATACCTAAACCAGAAAGAGTTAAAACAGAGAAGGAAAATTATAGATCAATTTTCCTAATAAATATCAATGCAAGATTTTGAACTAGTAAGGGGATTACAGTAATATATCACAAAGATTATACACTATGACCAGGTTGGATTTATACCAGGAATGCAATGTTGGTTCAATATTTGGAAAACTATCAACATAATTGACCATATCAATAATAAAACCAACAGAAATCGTATGATCATCTCAACAGATGCCGAAAAAGCTTTTGACAAAATATAGCACCATTTCTATAAAAAGAGATCTGTAAAGAGAGGAGTCATCCTTAAAATGATAAGCATTATCTATCTGAAACCATCAGCAAACATTATCAGTAAAAGGGATAAGCTAGAAGCCTTCCCAATGAAACCATGGGTGAAGCAAGGATGCCCATTATCACCACTAGTATTCAATATAGTACTTAAAACGTTAGCTACAGAAATAAGAGATGAAAAAGAAATTGAAGGAATTAGAATAGGCAATGAGGAAACAAAACTGTCAGTCTTTGAAGATGGTATAATGGCATACCTGGAGAACCCTAGAGAATCAACTAAAAAACTACTTGAAATAATTAACAACTTTAGCAAAGTTATAGCATATAAGCTAAACCCACATAAATCATCAGCATTTCTTAATACTGCCAACAAAGCTCAGCAACAATAAATAGAGAAAGAGAAATTCCATTTAAAATAACTGCAAACAATATAAAATGCTGGGGAGTCTACCTGCCAAGACAAACCCAGGAACTACATGAATACAATTACAAAACTCTTTCCATACAAATAAAGTCAGATCTAAACAATTGGGAAAATATCAATTGCTCATGGATAGGCCAAGGAAGGTTGCCTAGCCACACAAGATCTAAAATATATTATTAAGTAGTAATCCTCAAAACTATTTAGTACTGGCTAAGAAATAGAGTGGCAGATCAGTGGAATAGATTAGATATACAAGAGACAGCAGTTGAAGATCATAATAACCTAGTGTTTGATAAACCTAAAGAACAGAGCCTTTGGGATAAGAACTCACTATTTGACAAAAACTGCTGGGAAAACTAGAAAACAATAAGATACAAACAAGATATCTCATACCGTATACTAAGATAACGTCAAAATGGGTACATGATGTAGACAATAAAAAGTGACACCATAAACTTATTAGAAGAACAAGGAATAGTCTACCTGTAAGATCTATGGGAAAGGAAGAATTCATGACCAAACAGGAGATATAGAACATTAGAAAATAGAAGATAGATCATTTTGATTATACAAAAGTAAAAGGCTTTTGTACAAACAAAATCAATGCAATCAATATTAGAAGGAAAGCAGAAACCTAGGAAAAAATCTTTACAGCAAGTATCTCTGATAGTGGCCTCATTTCTCAAATATATAGAGAACTGAGTCAAATTTATAAAGATACAAGTCATTCCCCAATTGATAAATGGTCAAAAGATATGAAATGCAGTTCTCAATGAAGGAATTAAAGCTATCTATAGTCATATGAAAAAATGTTTCAAATCACTATTGATTAGAGAAATACAAATCAAAGCAACTCTGAGGTATCACATTACACCTATCAGATTGCCTAATATGACAAAAAAAGAAAGAAAATAATTGGAGAGGATGTGGGAAAATTGAGACACTAATAGATAGTTGGTAGAGTTGTGAACTGATTCAACCATTCTGGAGAGCAATTTTGAACTATGCCCAAAGGGCAACCAAACTGTTCATACTCCTTGATGCAGCAATACTATTACCAGGTCGTTTCCCAAAGAGATCATCAAAGAGGGGAAAGGACACATGTGCAAAAATATTTATGGCAGCTCTTTTCGTGCTGGTAAAATATTGTAAATTGAGGGGATGCCCATCAATTGAGGAATAGCTGAATAAGCTGTGGTATATAAATGTAATAGAATACTATTATACAATAAGAAATGATGAACAGGCAGATTTCAGAAAAACTGGGAAAGACTTGTATGGACCAATGCAAATTGGAATAAGCAGAACCAGGAAAACATTGTACACAGTACCAGCAACATTCTGTGATGACTAACTATGAATGACTCAGCTCTTCTCAGCAACACAAAGATCCACAACAAAGGACAAAGGACTATTGGACACTGAATGCAGATCGAAGCATATTATTCACCTACTTTATTCTTTTTCATTTTATTTCCCTTTTGATCTGTTTCTTGTTTTACAACTCTGTCTAATATGGAAATATGCTTTACATGATAGCGCATGTATAACTTATATCAAATTGCCTACCATTCTCAAAAGATGGGAGAGAAGAAGTGAGAAAATTTTGGAACTCAAGATTTGGTAAAATTGTCTTAACTGAAAAGAAATAAATTAATCTAAAATTGTCTTCACATGTAATTGTCTTGACATGTAATAAAAATAAAAAGATAGATTCTAAACGCTATGAGTCAACCACGTGACATGGCAGCCTCAAAAAGCTAAGTCTAAACTGGGCTTCAGTAAGCAATGTATAAGGTCCAGATGAGGGAAGTAATTATTCCCCTCTCCTGTACCCTAGTCAAGGCACATCAATAGTTCTCTGTTCAAGTCTGGGTCCCTCAGAAAAAAAATCTCTTTCTGGAGCATATCTAAAAAAAGCACGATTGGAAGGATGAAGAGTTTAAGATTATGCTGAACATAGATCTGATGAAGAAACTATGTATTTATAACCTGGAAAAGAAAATCTTGAGATCTGTTCAAGTATTGGAAGGCTTGACACTTTGAAGAGGGTTTAGCCCTAGGAAACAGAGCTAGAAATTAATGTGTGGAAGATAGATTTAGGCTCAATAGAGTGAAAAACTAACTATAATGAGTGTTATCCATAAGTGGCTGCTTAGTGACTATTTGGAGTCTTTTTCATTATTGATCTACAAGCAGAGGCTGAACAACTGTTTTCAGGCAGAAGTGGTTCTTGATCAAGTATGGGTAGAATGGGATGGCCTTCAATGCTCCCTTCTTATTCTATAAAATAAAGCAAAGCACATGTACAGCAGCAGGTTTGTGCGCGCGCGCGCGCACACACACACACACACACACACACACACACACAATCAGAACCAGAAAAAAGGAGTACACACTAACTACTGCGATACAGGAAAAAGTATATAAGAATGATTGGACAAAGAATCCTGATGGGGACTTAGTGAAATATTTCAACTTTGTGAATTTAAAATAATTCATTTAAGTGTAAATAATTACTAAGCATTTTTGTTTTCTTGCATTGGTGTTCAATGTCAAGTTTCTAATAACTTAGAGAGCCATGTAAGCATGTGGCAAGGGCCAACACTAGGAATTTGGTAGCTGGGTGACCCAGTAGATAAAATGCTATATTTAGAGACAGAAAAACCTGAGTTTGAATCCTGCCTCAAACACCTAATAGCTGTGGGACCCTAGCTAGTCACTTAACGTCTCTGCCCCTCATGAGTTTCCTCATCTGTAAAATGGGGATGTCCTACTTGCTGGCTTCTGATTTCCCTTCCAGCTGTATGTCTATGATTCTATGACATGGAGAGACAACCATTGCCCCTGCCACACCTAGTCTCAATTGAGTTCTCTTAGAATAGAGGTTAATAACCTTCACCACCCCTTCTTGGTTCAACTGAAGCAAGGCTGAGATTTTTCAAGACTATTACTAGTAAACGGGAGGAAGTAGGTGAGAACAAAATCCCAACAATGAGTTTACAGAGCAGAGATTTCTATTCCTGAGGTAACTAAAGTCTAACCAGATTGGCTTAGCTGACAACATTAAGAATACTCAATATCCCACACTATTCCATCCCTCAATTCTGACTCTAAGGTCCTGTACCCTTCAGGGAAGCATAGTGTTTTCATTTCTTATTCTAAGCTAGCTATACGATATTATGGTAAATACTGCCATCCATGGGGCCTTTCTTCCTTATGGCAGTTCTCTCCAAGGACCAACAAAAGACTTTCTTTTCCTGTTTCAAATCCCACACACGCATTGGACCACCTCCAAAGTCCAAACTTCTGATCTGAGAAATGACTTCAAATTTAATATCATCAGAGCAGAGATGATTGCCGTACTCTGAGCTCACTAACTGATCAAGCTGTTTCCGCAAGCAGGAAGGCAGCAGGAGTCGCCAAAAGCCATGATGAGGGCACCAACCTATTCCCTGGCGCCTGCTGAGGCAACCTGTGCCACGCTACAAAAGCAAAGCTAACCCGAGTTTCTGGGCCAATTTTTATGCTGCAGAACTGACTATATTAAGAGATGATAAGGTGGGGCTTATATGCGACAAATCAGTGAAGTTCTAGAAAAAATTGAGGTAGCTGGGTAGCTCCTCTTGTTTGACTGAATAGATGTTCTCCTTTGTGGTGCGCTGGGACCCTTATGATATCATCTCACAGAACTTTCTGGTAAGATCCCTTTCCAAACTCTAAATCAAATAAGCCAACACTGATACTGAAGGTTTCTGGGTAAATGAAGATGAACCCCAGCCCCTACAGATAGAAAGATGGTCCAAAAGAGGCATTGCCCAATCAATATCCAAAGAGTTTCATCTAGGAGAAATTCTAGGACTTTGAGGACAAAGGTCCCTAGTCTACCCGCAACCATTTTCCAAGTAACTGCTATTCATTGTACTAACCAGCATCCTAGGAGCTCTTGGTCTGGTGCTCTTTGACAAATTGTCCCCTGGCTTCATCTTTTGTGTTCTTACCCATCTGGCTCATTTTTGTCCTAAACCTTGCCAAAGCTTGTCCTGCCTGACTTCAACAGATAGAAAGAAAAGCTATACAGTTCCTGTTTTGTTTCTGTCTCTATCAAGGAAAGAATTTTTCAAGCTACACAAGCCACCATTTTGGTGAACCCATGGCAGAGAGAGTCCCCTAATTCTATGGCGACATGAGGCTGACTACCACTGAGCCAGCAGGGAGCCCTGAGGTACAAGAAACTCTGTATCACAACCATACCGGTAAATTTTTCCAGAATCCTGCAGATAGGAGGACAGGTCTATTTCCATTTCACTCAGGTATTTAGGGCTAAGGACTAAAATTATTTCTTTCACTATACATCTATAATGTGTTCTATTAGTCTTTACAAGGTTGCCTTAACCCAAAACTATACTTGTGAATATCTATCCAATATTGTTAATTACTAAGAGGCAAGAAATGTGCATTGTCTAGGTGATGGTTGACTCATAAAGGTAATATCTAGTTGACTGGCAGAGGTACAGCCCAAAATAGATGACATAGGAGTCCACATGCCCTGAAGCTGGCAGAGCCTTCAACGATCTCCTAGCAAGTCCTATATTCAATATTCACAGATATGCCTGTAGGGAGAAATGATGTTTGCACAGTATCACCAGCACAGCTGAAGCAGAAGTGGACATAATATATCTGTTGGCCCATGACTACACTGACAAAGAAAGTTTGGGTGAGAGAAAGCACTGCTTCCATAAAAGGATGATTATATTAGACAAATTTTCCTTTAGGTGGCAACCTTTGTAACATAAACCTCCTTATATCATGTGTTGCCTCCTGCCCTGCATCCTGTTCCCCTATAATTATGATGACAAGACATTGGAATGACTTCAATATTTTATGATATAATCTTTGGGCATGGCTTTATTCACCATTCTGAAATTCAATTTTTAATGCTTGTAAGGACTAGTATAACATGAGCACTTCTCCCTGCCGGCATCACACACAATCCTTTCTTTGGCCCAGTCTTCTCAGGCTCATATAGCCCGTGGCCAGAACCAGTTGTCAGGAGGGTCTTATGATCAAGTAGCTTTTCAAAGAGTTTCCAGTGAATTAAATCATACTATTTCATCTATATGTTGCTTTTGAATAGCATCAGGATTTAACTTCTCAGTAAACATACATTCTTATCCAGTTTCCCAAATGTCTTTGACAAACATCCCATGGAAACCCCTCATGTGTCCAATGGAGTCTATACCATGTAGACTCCTGAGCTTGGAATCTCTGAACTGCCCTCCTACATTTAAGTGTTCCTGAGAAACTTTCATTCTTGGCCAAGCCCAGCCTCTAGCTTACACCCTCTTGTACATAAAAACTTGGACCATAACTCTCTTTTCCGTGCTGACATCCCCTCAAGCCTAGTGATTTGTCCAATCACTGGCATATGTTAAGGACCTTTTGCAATTTTTTATAGATGGGGAAACTTGTGTGGATAGAGGCAAACTAACTTGCCCAGAGGTCACACAGTATGTGTTGGAGTTAAACTCAAGTTTTCTGACTCCAGGTCCAGCTCTCTATCCATTGTACCACCTAACAGTCCCTTCTCATGAAGCTCACAGTTGAATTAGAGAAACAGCATGTAAACAACAAGGCTGAACAACACACACACACACACACACACACACACATTTTCCTTTTTTAACTTTAAAGTACCAATCCATAGAATCCTCTTCACTCTGGAAACTCACTTCACTATGGAACCCATTTCACCCCTGGGTGAAATAAATGCCATCCCAGTGGCCTCTTCCTGTATTTAATTGGCTGGTTCCTCCCGGAACTTCCATTTTACAAAGAATGTCCAGGCCAGACTTGTCTTCATTCCAGTCCAGGCTACACTTCTGACTCTCTGAACTTTCTCTACAATGCCCCTTTCATCTCACCACACACACACACACACACACACACACACACACACACACACACACACACGGATGCACTTTTCAGCTGCCTTTTATGTGTTGACTTCTTCCATTAGAAGGTAAAATCTTAGAAAGGAAAAGACAATTTCATTTTCTCTTTGTATTTGTATTCTCAGTGCTTTGCACAGGACCTGGCACATACTAAGTGCTTAATAAACCTTATTGATTTGTTGACTTAAGGATATAAATGTTAGCTATTAAAAGGATATTTAGACTGGTAGATTAATGGAATGTCTTAGACATAGCATACCTTGATTTTATATGGCATTTGAAATTGTTTCTCATGATATTTGGGGACCCAATATCAAGATATGTGAACTGGATGACAGCCTGATTAAGTGATTTTGTGACTGACTTGCTAGAGTCATGAATACATATTATCAGATGGATTCAACTCAGAGTGAGATCAACCAATCAGTAAACATTTATTAAATGTCTACTAAGGACTTTGTAATCCAAGCACTGTGCTAAATGCTGGGGATTCAAAAAGAGATAAAAGACAGTCCCTGACTTCAAAGAGCTTACAATCTAATGAATCTAATGAGATCTCTGGTGTTGTACTTAAGGTTAGGCAACCATTCTTTTTATTAATGATTTGAATAAATACAATAAAGTATATTATCAAATTTATATATTACTCAGAGCTGAGTGGGTTAACTATATAATGTTTGATGGCAGAATGAAGATTTTTAAAATGCCGGTATCCTAGAACCACTTAGGATAAGTAAAATAAGTTGAAATTTATCAGGGATAAATGTAAATTCCTGTACTTTAGTCCAAAAAACCAACTGGATAAGTAGAAGATTTAGGAAATGTAGGAGGCTTACTTGATATGTAGGAAAATATCTAAGAGTTTTAGCTGACTATAAGTTCAATATGAGCCAACAAGATAACATGGCTGCCCAAAACAAAGAATAAAACCCAGTGATGTCTTAGATGGAATACATAGAAACATAAAGTATAGAGTAGGAAAGCATGAAGGGAATGGTCCATGTCCAAAGGAGGGAAAATCATGATGACAAAGAGTCTGGAAACAATGTTATATGAAAGATGGGTTGAAAGAAATCTGGAGATACCCTGAGAGTGAGAAGACTTAATGGAGACATAACTACTGTCTTCAAGTTTGTTCTTTCATTTATTCATTCAACAAATATTTATCAAGTTCCTCATCAGGCCTTCATAATCTCACATCTGGGCCATTGCAATAGCCTGCTAATTGGTCTGCTTGCCTCAAGTCTCTTCCTACTCCAATCCATCCTCCACTCAACTGTCTGACCATGTCATCTGCCTCCCCCCAATCATTAAACTCCAGAGATTCCCTATTGACTCCAGGATAAAATATAAAATCCTCTGTTGGGCTTTTGAAGACCTTTATAACCTGGCCCCTTCCCACCTTTCTTATCTCTTACTTCCTCTCATATACTCAGCTACCCACTGACTCTCATCTCCTAGCTATTCCTCAAACACAGCACTCAATTCCCAACTTTGAAAGTTTTTACTGGCTATCCTCCATATCTGATTTTTTTCTCTTCTCATTTCTGCCTTTTGATTTCCTTCCAAGTTTCAACTAAAATCCCACCTTCTAGAAGAAGCCTTTCCCAGTCTTCCTTAATCTTAATGCCTTCCCCTGAAACTATCCCCAATTTATCCTATATGTATGCATGTGTGTGTTGTTTACATGCGTTGTTGTTTATGTATTGATTCTCCCATTCAACTGTGAGCTTCATGAGAGCAGGGGCTGTTAGGTGGTACAATGAATAGAGAGCTGAACCTGGATTCCAGAAAACCTGAGTTAACTCCAACACTCACTGTATGACCTCTGGGCAAGTTACTTTGCCTCTAGCCACACAAGTTTCCCCAACTGTAAATGGGTATAAAAATAGCATCTACCTCATTGTAAGGAACAAAATAAATGTTTAGTACAATATCTGACACACAGTAGGTGCTTAATAAATGTTTCCTTACCCTGCCTTCCCTCTATGCCCCAGGGCTTAGCACACTGCCTTACATATAATAAGAACTTAATAAATGTTTGTTGAATTATTTAATTATTGAACATGATTGGTAAGTGTAAAGGCAGAGGAACTTGGAAACTTGCTCTGCCTCTAACTGCCTGTGTGACATTGATCAAGCAATTTCACCTCTCTGAGCCTCAGTATCCTCAGAGATAAAATGAAAGGGTGTATCAAATGATCTCTAAATCCCCTTCCATTTTGAACATCCTGTGATTCTGATTCAGGTGCTAAGGCAGCAATAGTCTGAATTTGAAAAGTCAAGGACAGAAGTTGCTACACAGGTCACTTGCCTATGATTGCCTCTGGTCCTAAAATGAAATGGTGGTGAACAGGTCATAAGTGAAATAAAGATTCCTTCCCTGTCGCCCCAACCCAGTTAGAGAGACACTTTGAGTGAAGTATTCCACACTCGAGAAAATAAGAAAACTTAGACTGTAAAAAAAAAAACCTTTGTCTTTATTACTTTTTTAATTCATTTGAAAATCTGATACTGTTAAACCAAATTCATTTAACAGGAATTTTGCCTTTTAATAAATTTACTTTGAAATGTTCAACGCTATTGACAGAAGAAGCATTGTATTAATGTGCCTGTTGGCCAAAAGGCCAACATATCAAAATTCAGCCTATTTGTCCACTCTCAATACACTTAGTCAAAAAAGACTTAGTAAAAATCTCTTCAGAACTACAAAGTTAGTCCAGGTGACTGAAGGCAGTGAACATCAAAACTTGATTCAAATTACAAGTTCAGTATTATACTGTACAAACTCAACACTATGCACACTTAAAGCACATAGGTATACATAATGATATCAATAACTAAAACATTAATGATTCTAGACTATCATTTTGCATACTACTAGACACTCAGTTCACATAAGAGGCAAAAGAGAACTTACATACATTTTTGTAACTTGGAAGCTGTGATTATATAAAAGAAAAATGAAGCTGAGAGGATATTAGAACCAAGGATTTCATTTTAAATGTATTCCTGATAAAGGAGGTTTCAAAAGAAATCCCTCCTTTGACAAAGGAGGTTTCAAAAGAAATCTATCTCATTCTATTCTAAGCATCCATCATGAATTCAGAGTTATTCTATGATCCTATCAGAAACTCAGAACTTCCTAGTGGGTTTTAGGGTGAACTGGTTCAGCATGAGGTCCCTGTGACTCCTCCAGTTATTTGCAAACCCTAAGGCAAAAGGAACTGGAGCTAGGGCATACCAATGGAAGTCATTCAACCTTTATGAAGGAGACAGACCTCTAGTGCTTATTTCAGGACCATGTGGACTATCACAGGTCCTTCCATCTTAATTCCTTGGGTCTGGGAGTTCTGAGAGCTCCTCTAGCATATAAGGATGCAAGGTTTAAATAGCAGTTTTATTGAGATTGTTGGCCATGTAGGCAGCCTAGAACTTTTCAAGTAGGTTACCGGACCCTCCACTAGAAGAGGATCACATTGCCACAGAAAATCCTCTGCTTAAATTGGATCTATGAAAATGACATTGGCTGGTAACCACCAAATACAATAGAAGACTGATAATATCCGAGGAAGCTACAGCAATGCTGAGTAGTGTTTCATATCACTGATGATGCTGAAGTAGCTGATATGATCAGATAAATTTGAAGTAACAAGATAAGTTTCTGTGACAGATCATTTGTTTTAGGGAAAACAGATTATATTTATCAAGATCTCAAAATACCATATAGTCTCAAAATACCATATAGTCTTTCTGAACTTCACAGAAATAATTTAGAAATATCCCCTTGACTCCGCTTGATAGAAAAGTAGATGCACAGAAGGAAATGAGCAAATAAGAGAATTCTGCTAGAAAATAAAATATATTTAAACTCTTTCTGAATTGCATCCTGAAGTTCCTAAGGTACTTGAAGTCAGAACAATATTGCCCTGCTGCAGGGCTACCCAATATCTTCAAAGTCCTTAGGTACAGTGCAAGTGTTTCCCCCTATTATCCTATGGGTATGTTTCAAGCTTCTAAGGTGTTTGCTAAGTACGATAAACGACTCCATGGAAAAGAAGAGGTAGTCTGTAAGTGATCTGAGAAAAAGTGCTAGACATTTTCCTCAGAAGAGATTTTATAGCATTGGCTTCATTCTTTTTTTTTTTGAGCTTTTTTTTCCAAAGGTGGATGTGTTTATTTTTGTCAGGGGCCGATGTCTGAGCTGGGCCCAACTGTCCCAACCTGTTGAAAAGCCATTGACAGATACAGTCACTGGGATCCACGTATAGTATAACCAAATGAATTCAAAGCCCCTGGTTGAATGAGAAGAATAGAGAATTCCAAGTAGAAAGAGTTGACTTGCATGCTTCCCAGCATAGACACTCTAGCTTCTGATTATGTGCTCATACCTGTAATGCAAATTTAGAATTAGTCATAAAGATACGACCATTTGCCTTTCTTTTAATGAATTACCTTGTGGAATGCTCTTCTCTTTCCTCTCCAACTATCCAAATCCTACCCATCCTTCAAGGTCTGTCTCAAATCTGACTTCTTCACTGATTCTTAAGCTGTTAAAGCTAGAAGGGACCTTAGAATTAATGTAGTCCAACCAGCTGCATATTACAAATAGGGAGAGTGAGGTCTTCAAAAAGCCTTCCCCAATCACCCCATCCCACTTTTTTTGACTTCCAGTTTTTGAAACTGCCCATATCTGTGCCATTCACTTGGCATTTAATGATAGTGCTTAAAAGGGAATGTAAACTCCTTGAGGGGAGGGGCAATTTCATTTTTCTCTTCATAGCCATAGTACCTAGCAACATACCAACATATAGGCTCTTAATAAATTGCTAATCTATTAATAAATAATAAATGTTTATTACTATGTATTATGATAAATGCTTATCATAAAAGCTTAATAAATGCTTATTTATTATATATTAAATGATTGATTGCTAGCTAGCTAGGTCTTCCAGGCCTGAAGGGAGCTGTCCTAGGTGCTCTTCAGGGCTAAGAAGAAATATATTTCCTATTCTGAAGAAGCTTACATTACATTACCTTCTTTCGAAGTTCTTTCATTCTTTGTACTTTATTCTCAGTACCTAGCATAGTTCCTGACACATAGTAGATGCTCAGTAAACATTTTATTTTTTTATTTGTTGAAAATAAAGTCCTATCAGAATCCTCATTCAAGATATATTTCTTTAGAACTCAGAAGATACA
Organism: Phascolarctos cinereus; assembly: GCF_003287225.1. NCBI lineage: Eukaryota > Metazoa > Chordata > Mammalia > Diprotodontia > Phascolarctidae > Phascolarctos > Phascolarctos cinereus. Next base: position 83,851,173 of record NW_027556180.1, read on the forward strand.
GTGCCAACCAGTGATTATAAGTAGTACCTAAATAAAGCTGAGTGTAGAACACTCATGGTTGAGCAAAAATACTTATTAAATGAGGAGATTAAATTCCATCTCTAGGGCTATGTTTTTATTATTTCTAAGATCCTTTCCTGGCCCATGTTTCCATGTTCATGTCCCTTTCCCAAAGTCAGTTGGATAGTTACAAAATGTGGTGGCCCACAGCATGCTTATTCCCTCTCTTCACTCTAGTCCTGGAGATTTATGAGCTTTTAAACTAACAGTGAACAATTCAATGCAAAGAACTAGAATAAGCACAATTCCTGAGTTCTACTTTTTAGGTAGTTAACTGATTCATTTTTCTCAATGTACTACAGTGAGAGCAAACTGCATTCTTAATGTGAAATTTCTTGCTTTTTTCAAACCTACTAGAATCAATCCAAGAAGAAAGGTACCTTTACCCTTAAAAGAAAACATAAATATTTAGGCCCTAATGCTTCTGTCATTGATTAAAGTCCTGAATTGAGACCTACCTTTGAATCCAGGGTTTTTAGCTGCAGTCACTGCTGCCATAGGCATATATTCACTATTAGTTTCATGCAAACTAGATTGGCTTTGGCTCGTCTGAAAAGAAAGAGCATCCCATGAACAAGGTGAGTCAGTTACTCTCTGTTTCCTAAACTCAAACTGCCAGCTTTGTTTTCCCTCCTTTTTCTTTTCTCTGTTGGAAGTCCCTGCCAGATTCTGACCCTGGGCAAATAATTCAACCTTTATGTACTCCAAGCAACTCCCTTGGATTTTTCTAAGTCATAGATTTGTGTTGGTTTTGGGGGTAGAAGAAAAAGGGTGTTCCCATAGCTGATGAAATCACAGATCCTTCAAATGGGTCCTGAAGTTTTAAGAGAGCTTCAACTTAGGCTTTTAGAACTCATTTATAACAGAAGCCAAAGGGAGTCAGTAAAGAGCATGAAGAAAGAGAAAGTCTGGGGCCAGAAAACCTAGGTTTCACTTCTTGTGACCTGGGTGACTTAGGCAAGTTATTTAACGTCTCTGTTCTTGAGTGTTGTTATCTACAAAATGACAACACTCTTGCATTTTATAGATGATGCAGAGGTTGTACTTAATGACCATTAAGGTTTCATCTACTTCTGTACCTATGATCCTACATGTCTGGTGGTAACCCCCAAAGGGAGAATTTTCTACACAAATACCATGCCATTACGTACATATTTTTAAGTGCAATTTTCCTCATTTTTGCCTTGGCTCCTCTACGCATACCCTGTCCTGAAGTTTTACACTCTTCCCCCCCCCTTTGAAATTTAGTCTATCATGGATTCATTTGTTTCTTTCTATTGGTATCAGGAATATTTGTGTGTTAACAGAACATTTGGTTAATTGAGGCTTCAGCTCTTTGAATTCAGAGCCACAATGAGCTATGAAGCTAAAACAAACCCAATGAAGCTAGGAAGGCTAAGGCCCTCTCATTGTGTCCTGGGTGTCTTTCATGGTTCAAGTTCAAAAGGCCGGGGAGGTAAGTCAGACTGGCATCTCCCTACTCCACTTATCATGCTGTGAACAAGCCAACAGGCAGATTTCCTCCCTGAGTACTCTTGCTGATTTATATTAAGGGCTCTTCTTCCCTTCTGATCCAGATGATTAAATTAACCAGGAGCCACATCTGGTGAATGCAATTCATCCTTCCCCATAACAAGCAAATCTCCCTGATGTTCTTCAGCCGGCTAGGTCCAAAATGCATCATCTATCTTGAAGAGGAATGGTTTTCACAGGAAAAGACAGAATCTTCTCACCTTTTTTCTTACACAGTAAGAAAACGTGCCAACAAAAATTCCGGTAAAACAGAGGAGAAATGCAATTCCAATAGATAGCCATAAGACCAGAGGGAAACAAGACTTTGATTCTAAATTGGAAAAAAACGAGACAAATATCCGTGTTAGGAGTGCAATTTTGAAAATCTTTTTTCCTGTACTAGGGAGTCACAAATCAAAGAGAGATCTTAATAGACTCAAGCTATGCTTTTTAAACACTCACGACATTCAATAAATGTAGAACAATCTAAACATCAGCTTACATTAACTCAGACACCAAAAAAAAAAGAATATATATGTGTGTGTGTATATATATACAGATATGCATGTATATACATGTATACATATATACACATACATACATATACATATACACACACGTATAGTTTATGTAGCCTGTGGTTGGTAGATAAGCCTCCTCTACACAGTGGATAGAGCATCAGCCCTGGAATCAGGAGGACCTAAATTCAAATCCATCCTCAGACACTTACTAACTGTTTTACCCTAGGCAAGTCACTAAACTGCATTTGCCTCAGTTTCCTTATTTGTAAAATGAGCTAGAGAAGGAAACGGCAAACCACTCTAGTATCTTTTCCAAGAAAAGCCAAATGGAGTCACAAAGAATCAGACAGGACTGAAATAACTGAACAACAACAACAAATATCTGTGTAAAGAATAAAAATTGCAAATGTTCAAAGTAATTTCTTCCACTCTGTTTTGTTAATCTTATGTCAAGTGACATGTTATATTCTTATATTCCCTTTATTAGTAATAATTCACAGTGAGAGGCAGTCTAATGTGAGTAAAGGGTGAACCTTGTAGTCAAGAAGGCCTAAATTCAAGTCTTAACCTCTGATGTATACTGGCTTCATGACCACACATAGATCGCTTAAACTTTCAATCTAAACTTCATCTTAAACTCTAAGACTATATGTTATTGGACATTTGCTGATTTGCATCAGTGGAGGGAGTGCCCACACTAGAAAAAACCAATATGGTCAAATAAAAACAAATGATGGACATTTCTATAGTCCTGTTAAGATTTGCAAAGCATTTCTTCACAACAACCCAGAGAGGTAGCTATTGCAAATATTATTATCCCTATTTTACAGATGAGAAAAAAAAAGAATCAGAGAGTTTAAGTGACATTCTTGTTGTTACAAATTCAATTCAATTGGACAAAACTTTCAAGCCTACTATGTGCAAGGCACTGGGGAGCCAAAATTAAAAGTGAAACAGGTCCTACCCCCAAGGAGTTTGTTTAAATCTGCTGGGAGGAAACAATGTCTATAGGGATTAAGCAGATGCTGAAATTTGAGAAGGGATTGAGGATTACTAACTGGGGAAACAGAAAATGTTTTGCCTAGGAGATGGTGCCTGCACTGAGCCTGGAAGGGAAGTAAGAAGGGAAGTAGAAGATGGAGTATGTAGTGGAGATGGGGAGACCTAAGACAGGCAGGTTATCAGAGCTGGAATCTGAATCTAGTCTCACAATTCCACAGTCAGCACGTTTTCCACTGTACCACAGTTAGTTTAGCTAAATATTTGGGAAGTTTTTGTTCATAACCTTAGATTTTAGGCTTATACTATCATCAGTTCAGGTGTGGTTATTTTTTTCTTAATATTTTTCTCAGTAGATGTTAAGTTCCTTGAAGGCAAAAACTGCTGCTCTAAATCTTTCTTAGCCTCCAGCACCTAATACAACACTTTGCACATAGTAAGGGCTAAAGAAATGTATTTTGAATCATTATTGATTTTTAGCTTTTAGGGACATGCATCTAAAAAGAATGTGTTATTAGGTAACTAAAGGGCAAAATGTAGAGAATACTTGAATCAGGAAGATTTGAGTTCAAACCTTGCCTCTGGTACTTGCTAGCTGTGTGACCCAGGGCAAGTCATTTAATCCTACTTATCCTTAGTTTTCTCATCTCTGCAAAGGGTATAATAATAGTACCTGTCTTGCAGGGTTTTATTGAGGGGAAAATTAACATATACATACATACATACATACATACATACATACATACATATGTGTGTATATACATATATATACATATATATATATATATATATATATATATATATACATACATAGTTTTGCAAACCTTAAAGAGCAATATAAATGCTAGCTATTTTGGATTTTTCACTATCATTGAGTAAAACGTTCCTATAAATTTGTCATAAAAACAAAGTTTTATGTAAAGTTATCGCCTTATGTTTTCCCATTAGAAAATAATTGTGACTTGGTGAAGCTAAAGGAATACCAACATCAAAGGCTTTTGATTTGTTGAGACATTTTATAATAGTTGGCAAAATGCATGTGCACATGTCTCTCTAACAGAATGGCTTTTTTCCCATTTTCCCATTCCCTTTTAAGCAAAATAGATTTTGAAAGCTCTCTTACCGTAGATATGTACATAAACTCCATTTGAAGTACTGTTCTGGTAAGGAGGAGGAAAAGTAATATGTAGACTACAGAAGTAATGGCCAGTATGAGTGCTGTTCAAGTCAGACAAGAAGAAAATTACACTTGTCTTGGAAAGCTCGGGCTCACAAGACACCCACTCCTTGGTCTTTTCAACAACTTGATTATCCTTTTTGAGTTCACAGATTTTTTGCTTTCCAGTCCCATTCAGCAACTGCATTTTAAAGTCCCGGGCATCTTCAGGATAGTGACAGGTCAATTTTAAGCCTCTATTATGGTATTCAATCAACTTCAGCTGGGCAGACTCATTGAAATTTTCTGCAGGAGGAAAAAAAAGAACAAGTAGCATTTTGTGTGTATGTGTGTTTCTGAGTACTGGTGTAAAGATATAAGGATAATCATCTTTCACATGTTAGCTTAAGTTAGAGCTTTATAAACTAAATAACAACATAAAATCAGGATCTTAGGAAGCAAAAAATGAATGGCTATTGACAACTGGCTAGCTTCTGTCAGTTACATCCATTGAGGTTTCTTAGTATAAATTTTAACAAAAATTACTTGACTTATAACAGTAAATAACATATATTTATGTCATTAGTTCTATTCCTGTGTTGACATCTAACTTGGACTCACAGAATCTCAGAGCTGCAAAAGACCTTAGACCATCTAGGTCAACCCACATCTAGATAGGAATCATCTTTGCCTGGACAAGCAATCATTTATATTCTACATGAAGACCTCATTGCCTAGACAGGTCCATAATACAAGATGTACCCAATAATCTGTAGATATTAATAACCTAGACTGTTTCTCTGAATAGGAAACTATTCATGTTGATTGCTTGCATGTTATATATTCTATTTGGTATATAAACTCATTTTAAATTTAGTGGAAGGGATGGGGCAGAGAATGAAGTGAATTATCTGCCTCATAACTATTCTGTCACTCTGTGACCTTGGGCAAGTCATCCCATTTCTCTCGGCTTCCATTTTCTCATCTGTAAAATGAGAGTGATGGACTAAATGGTCAGTCCTTTTCAACCCTAAATCTTTGATTCTGTGCTCTATTTTTATTCATTCAGCACCAGATGGAAGAAGTCAACAATGTTGACCTTCCCTAGGTCTTTTATTTCTCCATAGGTCAGTTGTTGGAGCTCTGGAGATCTTGAAAGTCTCTATTATCCCATACCTTATAGTCTGGATTCGGATCACGTAAATTGCTAAAGGTCCAAGATTTCTCAGCTAATAAAGAATATTTTTGAATCATTGATCCAGTGATAAAGAAATTGAGTGCCCTCAGTCTCTTTAGCAGCACATTACTTAGCAGAATCAATAAACATTTGAACAATTGTAAGCAGCCCGGTCAAAAAAGGAAAACCATGAAAATAGGACAATATTAAAAATAAAATTCTAGAGGGACAAAATCATCCAGCCTAAATATGGGTAGAGATAATTACTTTAAAAATTCATTCTTTCTCACTAGAGAAATCCTTTAGATCTTTTAGGTAAAAGATCAAAAAAGCTCTTTTCCCAAAATGAATATCTGTGAATCAGGCCATATCTACTGAGAAAAGAGAGGGAGGGAAATGGAATTGAGAATGAAAGAATAATCAGTTTCATCATTCAATCAACAAGCAAATGTTTACTATTTGTCAGAAATGGTGGGACTTTAATGAATTCACCCCATATTTTATGTCCCGGCAAGTCTGAAGATGAGGGCAGACAAAGGAGGAAGGTGTGGTTTTCCTGGCTAAGCAGCAGAAGTCTCAACAACAGATCAAGATTAACTCTAGAATGATAATTTGGTTTTGATTGAGTTTTATATTGCAAGAGTCCTACCAAAAATGCAATCAAATAATTCTGACCTTTCTTTTTATACAGAATTTCCATGTTGAAAATGATATCATCATCCAGAAGAAAATTATAAACAATATCTGTCTTATGTAAACTAGCAAATGGATTTTTAATTTGAGGATTTGATGCTAAGGAGTAAACAGGAGAAATAATGTTTGCTCATTTATGGGTTTAGTCCTTTACAATCAAAGAAAAAAGAAAGAAGAAAGGATTAGAGGTATACATACCTATACAGGCATAGCCCTCCTATAATTAATTCTATGCAAAAATAATAATACTAGCTGGCATTTTTATAACACTTTAAAGTTTTCAAAACCTTTAAGTACATCATATCATTTGATCTTTATAATAATATTCTGAAATTTATTCTTGGAGTTCAGGGATTGGCACCTGGAGCAGAGGCAAGGTAGGCATAGGTGCCTCTAGTGTGAGTGGTTGTCACCCCTAAAACACTCATCCAAGGACTCTAAAAGAAGTATCAGGATCTTTACCTAATTCTAGTATTTATGGCAGAAGTCAACTTTGCTAAGTTGACCTGTGAGTAGGGAGAGTTGTGGTAAACAGATTATCCTCACCTGTGTGGAATTGTGTGATCATGCTGAGTTCAAGCAGTGCATACACCCTTGGCATAAACAATGAGTAGATGAATTTCTTGATGGGAGCTGGGAATCAGTCCTTGCATCAGGGAGGGTATATCACTGTTAAGGGCTAAGCTAGTACACATGTCTGTGTAAATGTACCCGGACACAGAACCCTAGATAAGTTTAAGAGAATGTGAGCTTTCTGGATACTCTGGAGGTCTGGGGTGCAGTAGGTGTACATCGAGTCGCTTTACTTTAGGACTTCATCACTCTTTACTTAGATCAGTCTCCTTCTCACCCACTTTATTTTATTTTTCTTTTCCATGCTTTTTTTTGGGGAGGGAGAGGACTTGGAGGGGATGGGAGCAGCCTACTGATTAAAAGGCTACTGTAACAGGGAAAGAATTAAGGAAATACAACTTTTTCTCTCCATTAGGCCACCTGAGGAGAGTTACTCGACTTTTGGTGGCTCAGCCCTACATCCCATATCCTGACCTTCTTGGACTGTGCTCTGGCCCTGTACCTGTGTGAGCCAGGTAAAACAAAGCTACACTCCTGAAATACAGGGCAGAGGCTAGGCAGCTTATCAGGTATACACTAATCAGAAACCACCGTCCCTCATCTTGGGGGTAAATCAGAAGCTGAGAAAAATCCAGCGGAAAAAACAACCCAGAAAAGGAGGCTCCATTAGTGTCAGGTTAGATCTCCATTGGTTTTAGGCCTTTCAGGAAGTCTGAGGCAAAAAGAACAGATTACAAATATAACCATGTAGGAAGGGCTATGGGGCACACGTGAGATTTTTAAAGGCAGGTTAGATCGCAAAGAGAAAACAGAGCTGTTGACATCTGTTTTAGACAGAGGATGACTAAAATCAGCTTCTCTTTGTGTGTCTGCTGTCCATTGCTACTTGTCTTCCCAGGCCTCTTTGTGATTTCTAGGTACTACTCCTATCCCCACTCCCAAAAAGAAGTAGGGAAAAGAGAAAAATAAAATGAACTCCCTTCTAAACCTCCAAAAGAAAAAAGAAAAAGAAAAAGAACCTGGGGTGTGTTGCCTTCTGCCAAAAGTGTTTGTGAAGGTATAATATAGCCCAGCAACTCCTAAATATGTTTCTTGGTTGTTTCAAGTTTTATCAATAATAATAATGCCAGAGGTATTCTGGTACCAGTTCAAACTGGGTCTCTCTGATTATTATATGTTCAGCATGACCTTGAAAATCTGCAAATGCTACAAAGTCAGGACTTGATTTCTTATATGGTTGATTATCTAAATTTAAGAAAATGATAGACAAAATGTTAATAATGAAGATTAAACTTTAGCATGTCTGCATGTTTTTCTTTCTCAGAGAACCAGTTGGTAAACATTTGCTGGCACACTCCAGACAATTGCTCACATTTCCACTGTACTTTTCAGTTTATAAAGTGATATAGATATAGATCCATCACATGAGTCTTAAATCTATCCCCTGATGATTTTACCCCAAATTTAGACGAGGAAACTGAAGCACAAGAGAAGGTGACTTTCCCAAGATCCCATGACTACTCTTAGAATGAAGACTTGAGCTCGGATCTGACTTGAATTTGGTATCCGTTGATTTGTGATATTGCCTCTCCTTTGTGGTATGAGACAGACAAAACAACAACTTTATGGAAAGTCCAAATGACCAGGATTTGTGAAGCTTCTGCACAGATGAGCTATGTGAATTTAGACAAGCCACTTGAAAAATGAGGATAATTTTGAGAGTGCTTAGGGATCAATTCTCTCAAGATATTTGAAGGGGAGGAAAACACTAAAAAGGAATAGAGATGCAAAGGCAGTGTAGTGCCATGGGGGAAACAGTGACGTTACAAATAATGTTATACCTCTTAATGGTGGTGAGGAAGAATTGAGAAAATTGATTTTTTGCTAATTTTTTAATTAATTAAAATTAACCAATTAATTTAAAATTTACAACTTGTAAAAAGACATTGAATTGAGGTTCAGAAGGCCTGAATTCTGATGCTGGTATGCCACTTGCTACCTGAGTGTGCTGATCTGGAGCAGGTAACTCTACCTCTCTATCCCTCAGCTTCCTCATCTGTGAAATAAGAACACTAGACAAGGTCCTTTACAGCTCTAAATCTATGGCCCTATGATAATATCTGCCCTGTTCTCCTCACCAAGTGGTGAGAATCCAAGGAGACAGTGTATTCTACTTTAATTGAAGAGCAATTATATCAGCAGTGAAATATCAGTAAGGGAATATTAGTAAGCACATGGAACTGATAGGAACCCTCTTCCAGAATCAGATTCAGTTCCATTCTTTTCCAATCCATAAATACTTGTAACTTTCTTTGAAAATATCCTTTTTTTTGCTGCTCCTTTTGGAATCTGCTCAGCAATTCCATCTTTGGTTGATATTTTTCCAGTCTCAATGGCAAAAACCAGTCCATAGCTACTATTATCCCTTTCTGTGGTTGAGAGATGTTTCTTCCCTTCAATTTTTCTTGCCCACTAAAAGTCTCTAAAAGGCCTCAAGATTAATTTGGAGATAACATTTTCACATAGTCTTTTCCAAGGTCTATAACTTTAATGCCTTCTTTTAAACCAAAAATACCTAGGAAGTCTTTTCTGCTCCTTCCTCACCCCCCTGATATTCTTGGCATGCTCTCTTTAAGCTCAGGTTTACCAATGAGTATCATATGTTCTCGTTTTTGTAGTACTAGGCTGGATAAAAGGCTAGGCTTCCATTTCTGGTCCCTATTATTTAAATTTAAATTTATAATAACTCAAAGAATAGACTTCAGGAAGCTGTGCCTCAGTTTCTCTCTGACAAAAAGAGTCAGGAATATTTTCTGTGTGGGATGTCAAGGGCTCATAATTGGTCGGGTGTACACTCTTACCTCTCTGTATTTTCATCATATTCTAATTTCAAAAGCCAGTTAAGCTTTTTTTTTCATAAACATAGGACTCCAATGATTTCCAATAATTTGTTTATTTTTAACTAACAGTCCAAGTAATGCTTGATCAACTGTATTCAAATTACTCTGCATTCTAGCATTTAAGTATTTCTTCTGGGTGAGAATGAGGAATGGGGACATGAAGAAAGGCTGTGCTGCCTTTACTTTTTAAATTATATGGGTATCCTGGTCTTCATCGCTGTTTTGCGCATGTGCAAAATGTGGCTAAAGAGAGTTAGCCCTTTATCACTAAGGCATATAATGTAATGGAAAATAGCATAACGATAACCAGAAAATTGAAAGAAAAGCTGAACTTACTAGACCTTAAAGCCTTGAATGCAATTTTTCTTAATCCCACTCTACTTTTTCTTATGTCCTCCTATCTCTTCTTTTCCTTTTTCCTTTATCTGTTGATTTTCCTCTATACTTAATCTATACTTCTCCACCTTGTGTGAATATATACATACCCTTCTTTAATATCTTTTGTTTTAGTTTTAGTTATCCTCACTAACACACTTTTTGTCTCTGATACCCATAACCTAATTATGTTTCAATCATAGTTGAATGTTTGATACCACTTTCTACGAACTAATTCAAACTCATTTTCTATCATGACTCATGCCTTCCTAAACCCTAACTTCCAGTCTCCATCTTCTTTGTTCTTACTCTCTTATTACTGATTTACCCTGGAGAAAGTCACATAACAATGATAACTAGATCCACTACAAATTTATATTATCTAATTTCAACTTGGCCCTCACTGCTGTATGGCAATTCTCTTATTCTTCCCCATTGACTCATTATCATACTCTCCACAGTATCTATTCTAATACTTCTTCTTTCTTCAAGTCCCCTCTATAATACTCCCTAATCCTTCCCTCTCAGAAAGCGCCCAAACTCTTATTTTATTAAGAAAAGAGGTTTTCTATTCTGATCCTCCTCTTCTGTCCCAGGCTTGAAAATGCCTCAACATAATTTACAATTTTTTTCTTCCTTGTGCTTGTCTTAGGGAAATAAGTGGCTCTTCTTTTTCAAAAGTCTCTACTTATTTTCTCAATCTCATCCCTTACCATACTCATTTTCTCTGGGAGCTTGCCCTCCTCAAACATACCTTCTTTTTCAACTTCAGCTTCCAATACACTGGTTCTTTCCTTGTCACCTACAAGTATGCAAAGGTCTCCTCTATCATTAAAAAATAAAGCTTCGTTTTGTTACTTTCACAGCCTGGCTCCTAGAAATGGTTTTCTACACTAGTTGGCTCTATTTTCTTACCTCATACTCACTTTTCAATCCTCTAATTCTTTTTTGACCTTACCATTTCACTGGAATTCCTTTCTCAATGAATTACCAATGATCTAATTACTAAGCCAATGACCTTTTTTTCAGTATTCATTCATTTTCTCAGTACTCATTCTTCTTGACTTCTCTACACCTTTTGACACTCTCAATCTCCCTCACCTCCTAGATACTCTTTCCTCCCTTGGCTTCTATGACACTACTCTCTTTTGGTTCTCTTCCTGTGTTCCTGACCATTCCTCAGTATCCTTTACCATGCCATCATCTACTTCTCAACCATTAAGCATGAATGTTCTCTGAATCTCTGTCTTGGGCCCTCTTATCCTCTTTTCTATAGATAGATAGATAGATAGATAGATAGATAGATAGATAGATAGATAGATACATACATACATACATACATACATACATACGTATTATACGAATGTAACTAGCTGGCATTGTGAATAGCGGACTGGCCTGGCAGTCAGGAAGGCCTGAATTCAAATCCTGCCTCAGGTACTTAATAGCTATGTGACTATGAGCATATCATTTAACTTCAATGAGTGTTGGTTTCCTCACCTATAAAGCAGGGATAATCATAGCACTTATCACACCAGGTTGTTGTGAGGACCAAATGACATCACATATGTAAAGCACCTTGCAAAACTTGAAGTGCTACATCAATGCTATTATTATTATTATTATTATTATTATTATTATTATACTCTTTCTTTGTGATTTTATCAGCTCACGTGGGTTAATGATAATTTCTATGCAGATGATTCCCAAATCTATATATTAAGCCTTAATCTCTCTCTCTCTGAAAAATTGAAATGTGAAGCAGTTGGTGTACCAAATAGAAAATTATCCTTGGCCTGGAGAAGAGCTGGATGAAGGTTCCACCTCTGATAATCACTAGCTATGTAACCCTGCACAAATTATTTTATCTTCCAATGGCCCAGATGTCTCTCTAAGACCATAAATTGTAGCATAGTTGTTGGTCTTCATTGGTAGAGGGAGTTTCCTCACCAGCACATCACTACTCCAGTGCAATCTTAGTCCACACTGTCCTCTCTCCTGAACTCCAGTTCCAAACAGGAGACTCCCTGGGGGACATCCCTATCTCATTGTTCCATCAGCATTTCAAACTCAGCATATTCAAAAACCAATCTCTAACACTTGTGACATTTTTAAAAGTGGAAATAGTAAAGACACCTGCTTCACAGGGCTGTTGTAGGGATCTGATGAGATAATATATGTAAAATGTTTTGTAAAACTTGAAGTACTGTATAAATGTCAGCTGCCAATAATTAATAACATCTCATTATGTCACCACCTAAACATATCCTTCCTTCAAACCTCCTGATTGGTTGACAGAGCCACCACATTTCTAGCCAGCCGCCACATTTCTAGCCAGCCATCCAGCCTGAAGTTTGCAACCGTAAGGTTATCTTTGACTCTGTCCTCTATACATAAATACTCAAAATTCAGACAATAGGGAAGATTAGAAGTCCTAATGCAAGAGTTGGATTTGACTTCAGAGGTAATACTGAGATTAAGCAGAATGAAACCCATGCCCGGCATAAAGCTCTGGGAGCCTTTAGAAAGGAGTGCCTCTTTCAGATTGTGGTAAGTTGTATGTTGTAAGAGATAAGGACAGAGGCCATGGGAGACTTTGAGAGGTAGATTTGTATGAAACAAAGTATTTGTCCCCAGAACATAGACTACCACAGTACCTTGTTTCTCAGATACTCATTTGCTTAAGATCAACAGAGGAAACTTGGATTTAAAAAAATAAAAGGAGGGTGGAGGCCTAACAACCATTTGGTGATTGTTGGGCAGAAGATTTGAGAAATGTGCTGTATGGTCACCTCAGTTAAAAACGTGGTCTCACATTGAGGGAACTGAACCTTGACCCGGAAAGTGTTTTTAAAATTAATTCTAGAGGCTCTACCTTTCTACACTGCCACTTGATGCCTGGAACAAATCCAGCTGAAAAGAGGAACAGCTCTCCATAAGAGCAAAGTATCAGAGTCTAGTCAACAGTGGAGAAGTCCTTCCAGTAAAGGTCTGACCCTGTGAAAGGCAAACCCAACCTATTGTTGGAAAGACCCATTCCAGGAGCAGGGCCACTCAGCCCAGCCACAGAATCATCCATTTAGCACAGACACCATGCCCAGCAGTGAATTTAGTGGGGACAATTCAAGAGAAAGAGGAGACATCAAGGCCATTTTGTTCTAGACCTCTGAGTTGTGTTGGCCACCTGTGTTCTTCATTATCATGAGACTTTAAGTTTCTACCCATTCTATAGGTACTCATGGGAGAATGCACCTCAAGTTTATGGGAGAAATGTTTTATAGTATTTGTTCTTTCCTATGCTAATTGATTTTTAAAACCTCCCTTAAAAGTTGTCTACTGGCTAAATGTTAATTGGAAGCACACTAGTGGGGTCTCAGGAACTACAGTGTCATGATTGTGACTACTCACAAGGGTTGTCCCAGAAACCATGAGAGTAATAGGAGTCTCCCCTCTGGAAATCCAACCTACAAGTGTGAATGTGAGTTAGGGTACTACACATTTAATCCTATTCCAAACAAGATAGATAGCAAGTTCAGTGGAAGGGTGGAGGAGATGTAGTAAATAGAGAAGGTAGCATGGAGAAGCATTGAGGAAAGCATCTGGGTTAAGATCAATGAAGGAAGGGAGCAGCTAGGTGGCACAGTGGCTAGAACACTGGCCCTGGAGTCAGGAGGACCTGAGTTCAAATCTAGTCTCAGAGCAGACACTAGACACTTACTAGCTGTGTGACCCTGGGCAAGTCACTTTGCCCTAATTGCATAAAAAAAGAATAATTGCCATTTCTATTCAGATGACTTCCAAATCCATGTAGTCAGCCTTAATTTCTTTACTGAACTCCAATTCTGTGTTGCCAATGGTGTGCTGGATATCTCCACCTGGGCATCCACTAGGCATTTCAGATATGTCCAAAATGGATTTATGTTTTCCCCAAAGCCCATACCTCCTCCAAATTTTTCTGAAAATGATATGAGTATATTCACAGTTACCAATGTCTACAACCTTGGCTTCATCCTTGAATCTTCCCTCTCCCTTATTCGTCATATCGAATCAGTTGCCAAGTCAGTCAGTCAATGATCATTTATTAAGTGCCAACAATACTATGTACCAGGAACTGTGCTAAGCTCTGTGGATACAAAGAAAGGCAATAGACAGTCCCTGCTTTCAAGGAGCTCACAGTATATTGTGGGAGACAACAGAAAAGCAACTATGCACAAATAAGATATATACTGGATTGATTAGAGGGAAGACACTAGCTTTAGGGGACATCAGGAAAGGCTTATTGTAGAAAGTGAGATTTTAGTTGAGACATGAAGGAAGTCAGGTAAACTAGGAGGCAGAGATGAGGGGGTAAGCATCCTAGGCATGAAGGGAAGGCCATGAAAATGCCCAAAGTTGGGAGATGGAGTGTATCTCAGTCCTGATTAGTGTGAACAAAGAATCCCCTGAGTGGTTAAATGGATTCAAATTCACTTTTTGAAATTATATTTACCTAATTTTGAAATTTGAAATTACATTTACATAAATTATTTTATATTTACATAAAAATTACTAATTGGATTCCAGGATTCTGTTCTTGGAATTGTGCTAGTACTAGGAATACAAGGATAAAAATAAAACAGTCCCCGCCTCAAAGAACATTCTAAGACTTACTCTCTTTATCTGTAAAATAGGAATTCAATACAACTCAATTAAACGAGAATCACTAATGATCTTTTTATTGCTAAACCAGTGGCTGTTTCTCAGCCCTCATCCTTCTTGACCTCCCTACAGAGGCTTTTACTGCTTCTCTCAATGCTCCATCCACATATTTTGTACACGTCCTATATTTACTTCTGTGAATGTATTGTAGGCTTTCAGTGGAATATGAGCTCCATGAAGGTAGGAACTATCTCTTTTGTCTTCGTGTTTCCCGTGCTTAGCACACAAATAGTAAGAGCTTAAATTTGGAGAGGGTGATTGATTTTTTGAAACCTTTAAGAAAAGTTTCTTTGCTTGAGAACTACAAAGTTCTTAACAATTTACTCAGAAGCATGGTGACTGGGAAGACTCCTTAAATATTATTCATTGAAATGGGAACAAAGGCATTCTCCAAAATAAGACAGACCTACTTCACTTCATGCTACTTACCAAAAATCTCTGGAAGCAAATGGATTTTTGCACTGATGATAGGGCCTTCAGAGGAGCACATATTCAGGGTAAAGTTATTGATAAGAAGATAATTAAGAACATGAACTTATTAATTGATAAGTACGTGGAGAACACTTGATTTTATGATGTAAATACTCCCTCCAACAATGTAGACGTCACATGCCTTCATCATCAATCAGCAAGCATTTGTTAAATGGTTACAGTGTGCTAGGCACTGTGTTAGGTGCTGGGATAGCAGTACAAAGATTGATGCCATCTCCATTCTCAATAACTGTTCTTGATAAGTGACTGTGACCACTTTCTGGATGGTGCTCTGGGACTGGGCATTTCTGAACTAAGCCTCTATGGTCCTCATATATACCCAGTCAATATATCCAGTCTAACATTGGGCTGAAAGGAGGGCCTTTCCAGAGCTCATTGGTTATTAGTACATCCTTCACGAATGCCAGGTCATCTTATACCATGATAAGGCACCAGATTAAGGCTCTGTGGGAGGGGGAAATTTTTTAACTTCACAAGTGTGTATCATGATGAAAAATGAAAGAGAGACCTTCCCATAAAAATTGTTTTGCTTTGCAGTGATGAAAAAATCCCACAGGTGTTAACTCAGGTGGCCAGAGCATCAAAGTAAATTATTTGTAGACTTATTCTCTTATGTCAGTCACTACTTTGTGGTTTTTTTGAATGGTTGTTTTACCAGAAAGATACCATGAGGTTAAGTAAACCTGCCTTTTTTCACAGCAGTGTGAGTTATGACTGAAGTATAAAGAGAGAGAATTGCATCCATCATCTACGGAAAAGCAAGATGCCCATTCAACAACCCAAGTCCCCCCCCCCCAAAAAAAAATAGGTCCTAGCGCACAAACCAGAGCTGGCAGGAATTGTAGTAAATTCCTTCAGTCCCTTTATTCCTGCACGGTTATTCTTCTAAAGAAATAGTCTAGTGGGAAAAAAAATTAGACTTCTAGTCAGCTCTGAATTCAAGCCCTAGTTCAACTACTAATAAACTAGCAATTTGACTTTGCATATTCTATCGTGAATAGGACCCTAGATTTGGAGTCAGAGACTCTAGATTCAAATCATGCCTCTTTTACTTACTTCCTGTGTAAAAAACAGATGTTTTCCCCTCTCTGGTTTCTTGTCCAGGAAAATGAAAGAATTGATCTAAATTAGGAGGTTTTAGCTTTTTTGACTATGTGTCATGGACTGCTTTGGCACTCTGGTGAAGCCCTTTGGACCCTCCCCAGAATCATTTATTGTCATTGTTGTTGAGGAAAATGCCAGATTTCAGTTAGCAGTTAGCGAAAATAACCATGTAATATTTCTCTCACCCAAGTTCACAAACTCCCTGAAACCTATCCATGGACCCTTGTTTAAGAACTTCTCATATAAATGATCTTTAAGGTCTTTTTGAGCTCTGACATTCTGAGATTCCATGATGAAATAGTAAAGGAAGCAAGCCTTTTTCCCCTGTACACTTGGTAAGTACTTGTCCTCTATCACCAAGGAGAAAAACACAGTTAATTGATTCCCCAAAGAGCCTGCAGTTACTAAAATATCCAAGCTATTAGTGGCTGTCATTTTGAGGGGTATCATTCCTACTAGAAGCAGATGGCAATTTTGAAAAGCGTTAGTTGGTGAATTAAGCAGAAAGTTGGGTAGAGCCAGACCCCACTGTTTCAGTACCCAAAATATGGTGCAGGCACACTTCAGCAGGATATAGGTGCTGAGGGCATCTGTTTGCTTTGAGCCCTGTTCTCAGGCGACTATTTGGTTCAGGTCTTTTAGAGAGTCTCCAAAGCTGGGGCACCTGACAAGCAGCACCAGACTATGTCACATGGTAGAGAATGTTCTTTTGTGTCAATTAATCTCAAGACCTGAAGCTCCTAAGTTACCTCAAACCTTGTCTTGCTTTTAGTTACATAAAACTAATACAATGGAAGTAAGTTTCCACAGTCTAGCTTCTTTTAAAATTCTTTGTACACTTGTCTTATTTCCCCTTCCATACTCTAAGTTTCATGAAGTCATGGATTATTTAAATTGTCTGTGTAGCCCTTGTGTGTATGCCCAATCCCTTCTTCATAGAAGACAGTTAATAACTGTGAATTGGAATATGTATGTATACATATATAAATATATATTTATATATATACACACATACATGCATATATATACACATACACATAAGCATATATGCATATAAATGTATGTTTATGTGTATATATATGTGTGTATATGTATGTATACACATATGTATGTATAGATATATATATATATATATATATTAAAGAATTTCATACACTTAACTCTTAATGCAGAAGCTTGCAGGTGCTGGCTGTTACTTTGATGCAGTCTCATAAAAGAGACAGCTTTTCAGTCTGGGTCTTTAACAATTTGTCTTCAAACAATGTTTAGGGTAGAAGGGAAATGAGTGTTGGCGAAAGTAGAGGGAGAATTGGTGAAGTTTCTAAAATGAAGACTTGAGAAAGTAAAATGGAAGAGAGAAAAAAGTAGGAAAGAAATTAAAATAACATCAAAAGACACAAAGGAATAAAATAGTAAACTGATGAAATGCTCATATTGTTCATTTAGATGAAAAAATGAGCAAGGAGAGTACCTAATAATTGCACATTATTTTTATTTTTGTTTCAGTTGCTCTTGTTATAAGTGAGTCTATCTCCCAGGCTCATGAAGCTACAAATGCAAGGGCCATTCACACACTTAGTCCACCACAGAAGCTTTGACCGGTCTCTGATCTGGAACTTTTTGCCACTCCCTAAAGCCCCTGGGGGACCCCTCTACAGAAGGCTAGTGATATTAGTACCAGAATTAGTGTAAAACTCCCTTGGCTTAGCCCTACTTTAGCTCAGAACTCTCTAGCTCAAACAATTCATCAGCCCCAATAGCAAAGATTACAAGTAAGTACTACCAGGCCCAGTTCAAAAATGCTTTAAATAGCCTTACTATTGGAGCCAAGTGGATCTTATCTCATTGAAAGGATTATCTATTATGTACAGAATGACATTTTAGAAAATCATTTTAAAATATTGAATTGTTTCACTCCTAACAAGTTGATTTTACTAGTTATCAGTCTCACTAACATTTATTGATCATTCTCTTTGTCAATAACACCGCACTCATGTTTGAGAGTTTACAGAATTTGGGAAAGACATGACTCTACACTCACAGAGTTTAAATTTTAAAGGAAAAATTCTACCACCAAGTTATCTGTGAAAATTCCACAGACCTCAGTCACTCAGTTTATAAGATAAACCTTATAAAAATACTTGAATCTCTCTGGTGTCCAGTAGCAAAAAAGAAAAAAAAGAAAGAAAGAAAGAAAGAAAGAAAGAAAGAAAGAAAGAAAGAAAGAAAGAAAGAAAGAAAGAATGTTTTGACACAAAATTAATCTTGATTATAATGAATATGAAATCTCAGATTTTTGTAAAACAAAAAATTTTCCTCCATTTTAACCTTACAACAACCCAATGAGTTAAATAGATGAGCTATGATTATCCCCCATTTATAGACAAGAAAATGAAGGCTCAGAAACATAAAACATTGTTCAAAGTTACACAGCTAGTGATTGGTCATATAAATCTAACTGTAAGTAATTAATTCCGTGAAAAATTCTTAACAAGTTGATAGATTAAAGATAATGACTATTTGAGGCATTAAGAATATTTAATCCAGTCACCCTGTTTAGACACAGCCAAGGTTTCATCCAAACTTCTGAATATAAAAGTTAAAACAGAAGAAGTCAACATATGCTATACTATGTATGTCAGAAGATTTTTGATTCTAGAATTCGTGGTTATTTCTATATACACACAAATGGCTTTACATTTCTATCAACTCAGTTGGTAAACTCACTGGTCAACTGTATTTTAGTTTTTTAAAAGCTGAAGCAAAAAAAATTGGATTTTGACTAACAATAGTTTGGGAATACCATTGGGAACCTGTACTAAGAATAGGTATCTTATATTTCCCAAAATAAAATGTTGAATTCCAATACAATACTTTCAAATGCCATAAGTTATTTCATGTAAAAGAATAAAAATAAAGCAATCAGCAAAAGATGCCTTTGGCTGCCATTTTTAAAGGAACACAATTGGTTAGGACAAGAGCCCCACAGACATCCCATTCACAGGAAAATTGTTGAGATTTTATTTGCCATTGTAAACTATGAATAATTCATTAGGAATAATGTCATTTTGTCCAAGCCTAATCAATCATTTTATAAATCTAACTAAATCTTCTTAGTATTATTATACATGAGCCTTGGTCATAACCTTTGGAAGTCTAGCAAGGCCATGGGTAGTTCAGCAGTTAGAGTTAAGATAAACATTTAAGTTTTCCCTCTGTGTGTATGTGTTTTGATTCCTCCCAGAAAAGCTAATACATGTATGTGTGTGTGTGTATACATACATATACACAAACATATTTTAAAAACATATTTTTAATCTCTATGTGTACTTTCATTATTTTCACTCTCAATCTTCTAGAATCTACTTATTGCATGGTAGTTATCTAAAATTGTTTCCTTTTTTCAATGTGTCTTCTATTATGGTTTAAAGTTTACAAATTCTCCTTTAAAAATAACTTGCACTTATATAATGCTTTATAAGAACATGCTTAACATAACTTATCCCCTTTAATCCTCATGACTCTATAAGGTTCTGAGCACAGTAATACCTATATTTTCCCAATAAGGAAACTGAGTCTCAGGGAAATTAAATGGCTTGCTGAAGGATACATAGTAAAAGTCAAAAACCAGGACTCCAACTCAAGTCTTCTGACTTCAAGTATCCTGCTCTTTCTACTTTGTCATCTTATGAACTCATAAATTTTCTTTTATTATCCTGGTATTTGTAAAATTGAGGTGCACATATACCTATTTGTGTCTAATGGTTGCCATCTCTAGGCTAGTGGAGGGGAGGGAAGAAAAAAAAAGAAGCTTTCACTATAACTTTAATATATATCTGAAAGGAATAGCAAATTGTACGTAATAAATTTGTAGTTTCATGTGCATTTTTTACTATATTATGTTATGGAAATGCTTGTTTTATTCCAGAAATTAAAAATAAAATAAATAAATGTGGAAAAATTTGAGATACAAATGATGGGTTAATTGAACCAGAATTTTTTTTCCTACTTTTTCAATCCATCTCTTCTTAGTCATCTTTCAGAATCATAGTTATCAGAGTGTTGGAAGGAACTTCAGAGGCTATCTAGACTAACACATCCTTGAAAAAGGACCCATCTCTGCATCCCAAAAAGATCATAAAAAAAGGAAAAGGATCCACATGTACAAAAATGTCTATAGCTCTTTTGTGCTGGCAAAGAATTGATACCCATCAATTGGAGAATGGCTGAACAAGTTCTGGTATCTGAATGCAATGAAATACTATTGTTCCATAAGAAATGGTGAGCAGGCAGATTTCAGAAAAACCCGGAAAGACTTTCAAGAACTGATGCTGAGTGAAGTGAGCAGAACCAGGAGAACACTGTACACAGTAACAGCAACATTGTGTGATGACTGACTTTGTTAGACTGAGCTCTTCTGAGCAGTTCAATGGTTTTAAGACAATTGCAAAAGACTCATGATAGAAAATGCTATCCACATCCAGAGAAAAAAATATGGAGTCTGAATGCAGATCAAAGCATACTATTTTCTCTTTTTTGTTGTTTTTTCTTTCTCATGGTTTTTCCCTTTTGTTCTGATTATTCTTTCACAACATGACTAATGTGAAAATATGTTTAATATGATCACACATGCATAGCCTATATCAGATTGCGTGCCATCTTTGGGAGGGGAGAGTGGAGGGAGGGAGGGGAATTAGAATTCAAAATCTCATAAATAAATGTAAATTAAAAAAGAAAAAAGACCCATCCCTTTTACTATGTACCTGATAAATTTTACCTCTGTAAAATGAGCACAATAACAGCACCTCCCTCCCAGGGTTGTTATGGAGATATGTGAGATAATGTGCTTTGCAAACCTTAGAGCACTATATAAATGCTATTGTCATTATTCTACTCATTGGCTCCTAGTTCTACTCCCAGTACCAATTAGAACAAAGTGAATAAGGGCAGCTAGATGGTGAAGTGGATAGAGCACCGGCCCTGAAGTCAGGAGGATCTGAGTTCAAATCCAGCCTCAGACCAAACACTTGACACTAGCTGTGTAAACCTTGGCAAGTCACTTAACCCCAATTGCCTTAAAAAAAAAAAGAACAGAGTGAATAGCTGTTCTATCTGAGAGCTTTTCAAAAGCTTGAAGATAGCTCTCATGTCCTCCTACCCCAATGGTTCCCTTTTCTAGACTAAATACTCCCATTTTCTTCAACTGATCTCCATATGACATAAGCTCTAGGCCTTTCACTATCTTGGGAACTCTCCCCATGATATATTCCAAACTTATCAATGCCCTTCCCAAAATGTGTTTCCCAAAAATGAATTAAGTGTTTCAGGTGTGGTCTGATAAGGGTCCAAGAGAATTATCACACACCAGGCTCAAAATATTCCATTGGTTCTGTAAGTTTATCGATCTGTAAATTTGTTCCAGTGATGCAGTTAACAACTCAATACCTTTGTCCACATGTTAGCACCTCATAGCTAAATAAATTTCCCAAATTTACCGACATCGTCATGTTAATTTTGCATCCAAAACATTTCTATTTGCTGTAAAACTAAGTCTAGGCTCATCAACCTACTACTACTCAAGGTTCTTCATAAACTTACCCTGAAGTAGACTTAAAACTTCTCTCCTATACCATACTCCAGTACAAACACTGGACTTTGGTTGTCTCCTGAACTCCCCACACTTATTTCTAATCTTCTGCCTTTACTCATTCTGTTCCCTCAACTTGGAGTGCCCTCTCTTCCCTTCCAATTATCTTTCAAAATCCAACTTTGGTACCAAGACTTCTCTGAGCATTGCAGCCTGTGGATATGAATCTCTTCCTTTTCTGAAATTCTTTAGCAATTGTTTTCCATGGCATTTGACTGGTCCATCATTATATATTATTTTGTATTGTTGCTTAGCTGTTTCAAATACAAGTCCTTCAACCACATTGAAGGACCAATGATTGAAGATCAGCCAGATTATTCTCCTAGAAATCAATGACTGTATCACATTTCTTTTGTATCCCTCCCTGTACCTGGCATACTATAGGGCTGATAGTTGGTATTCAATAAATAATTACTGAGTGAATAAAAGTGCTCCACTTGTTTAACATGGAAGGGAGAGGAAGTTGAAATGGGCCAATACCCAGAGAATCAATATGATAAAGTAGATAGAACACTGAACTTGTCAGAGAACCTAAATTATAGTCCCAACTGCATTGCTAATCAACTATGTGCCTATGGACAACTGACCTTACCCTTCAGAGCTTCAGTTTCCTCATTCATTAAATGGAAATAATATGTGCACTAATCATATCATATGGTTATTGTGAGAAAAGAACTACACATATTTGAGTTCTTTGAGTTGTTATCACCACCTTGGGTTTTTCTCTTAAAATATGCATGCAAGATACCTATATAAAATCTTACAAAATGGCAACTAAGTGGTACAGTAGATGAAGTGCTGGAGACAGAAGGAATTGAGTTCAAAGTCAAATATGCATTAGCTATGTACCCCTGGCAAGTCATTTAACCTCTATATGCCTCAATTTCCTCTTCTTTAAAAATGGGAATAATAATGACACTTATATCACAGGGTTATTATGGGGATAAAATGAGATAATATTTGCAAAGCATTTGAAAATCTTAAACCATTATATAAATGCTAACTCTTATCATTATCATCATAATTATTGTTAAATCTTGTACTAAGTAGTACTTCCATGAGTACTCACTGAAAAAGCAAAGTGTGTTAATAATGCTAACATGTATATTAATAGCCTTTATTTTAGGAGAATGTTTTAGGAACAAAAAGAACCCCCCAAAAAAAACCCCAAAGAGCACACACTCATGTGTGTGTGTGTGTGTATGTGTGTGTGTGTGTGTGTGTGTGTGTGTGTGTGTGTGTGTGTGTGTGTCTTTTCCCCAAGATGAGATAGACATGTTTGGCTTGTAATTTGAGGACGGGAAACCCTTACACAATTTAAACCCCATTTCATTTGTAGACAAAGATGTATTTTTATTTTCAGCCATCCCCATGGGTGCTAACTAGACCAGGAAAGAACAAAAGGTGCTCTGTACTTCAACTCATTAACAAAACTGCCAGACGGCTTCTGACTCAAGAAGCTGTTATTGGGGACAGTGTGCTATGGCAGATGATACATTAAGTGGAACAGTTGGATGAGCTGTACACATGCTGAGCTGGGATATGTTACAGGCAGTTAGAACTTAGGAGAATGGGGGAAACTTAGTATACATGTCACTTGTGGCATAGAAAGATGCTATTTTTATGGGATAACTTCTGGGTTCTTAACTCAGTGTCAGGAAAAAAGGAAATATTTTTCTCCTTATGGGTAAGAAAAGCATGAAGTCTAAGAACCTGTGTGTAGAGTGAAAAGGACACTGAATTAAGAGCCACAAAATATGGATTCTAATCTCTGATCTGCCACTGACAAGCCACATGGGTATCTCACTTTGGCCACATCACTTAACCTCGAGGAACTTCCGTTTCATCCTTGGTAAATGTGGATATATTTAGACCATTCTTGACCTTTGCCCAGGCTACGAAGAACATGCAGGTTCTTTAAATATTGTAAAATTTGCTGAGCATGGTAGCATATGGCTATAATCCTAGCATCTGGGAGTGCTGAAACAGAAGGGTTTCATAAACTTGGGGTTTCTGAGCTGCAGTAGAGACAAGCTGATATTTGCACTAATCCCTGTGAGGTGGGGGGAGAGGGACAGACTTGGGCACCAGGTTGCCTAAGAATCATAGGACCACGTCAGAAATGAAGCATATCAAAGCTTCTTTGTTGATCAGTAATGGCATAGGGCCCATGAATAGCCCATGTACTTCCAGCCAGGTAGAGATGAGGAGATCCAATACATACATACATACACACACACACACACGTATACATATATACATATATACATACATACATATATACATACATATATATATATATATATACACACACACATTGCTTGCATTATTTCAATAAATGTTCCTAATGCTTTATGGCAGAGGAAGGAATAACACAGTGTTTTATACATAGCAGTTTCATCAATTAATTAGTAAGCCTTTATTAAGTATCTACTATGTGCCAATCATGCTAGAAACACAATAACAAAAATAAAATAGCTGCTGCATAAATGTTTGTCAAATGAATGAATGAAGCTAGGAAAGATTAGCTTACCAGTAGCCTTTAAATGCAGTTAAGAGTTAGAAATTACCTACTAAGTCAAAGCTGCTTTATATAGAAAGGAAACAAATATTAATTAAGCACCTACTGTGTGCTAAATGCTGTGCTAAGCACTTCCCAAATATTTCATTTGATCCTCAAAACAAACCTGCAAAGCCGGTGCTATTCTAATCCTTATTTTACAGTTGAGAAAACTGAGGGGATACAGAGGTTAAGTGACTTGTCCAGGGTCACATAAATAGTATCTCAGGTGAGATTTGAACTCAGGTCAGCCTGATTCTAAGCTCAGCACTGTATGCTCTCTAGCTACTTTTTGCTGTTCTATGCACAATAGACAATAACCACCATAATTAACAAAACTTAGGCTCAGTTAAACTTTTTGTTGGAGACCCAAGGAGAACTGGAATAAATAAAAAATTCCCTCATTGACCAACCTCTCCTATTTATCCACATTATTATCATCTATTTGCAATTTTTACATGAATTTCAGAACAAGCCTGGGAAGTCACATGGGAGTTACAAGCCCTAAGTTCTCATTCCTTCCATTTCTGCTCTGCCCTCAATTCAATAAATATCTATTAAGCGCCTAAGTGCCAGTCACTGTAATAGGTACTTGGGACACAAAGACAAGCTGAAATAGCCCCCTCCCTTTAGAACTCTAAATGCTACAGCACTGCTTGCATTCTACTTCTGCTTTGAGATCTTTGAATCACAGTTACTGTGCTAATCTGTAGAATTCGGCAGAGTTTTTTCATATGACCATCATTATCATTATTGTTATTGTTATGTGTCCTTAGTCAATGGTGCTTTCAGTTTCTTTAACCATCAAATGAAAAAAAGATGTTCCCTTGGTGCTATTTGTGCTATGAAATTCAGCGAATAAATGTCAAAATGATGTGAGATTAATTGTACTCTAGAAAGATTAAATTACTATACAGACTTTAAAAAATCACTCTGGTGACTTGAAATACCTCATCTAAAACTGAGTCTGAACTAGAAAAAAGGCAAATATTACCAAAAGTAACTTGGAATCTAATTGACACACTCAGATTGATGTAGAGTCCTTAGATGTTATTTGACTGTTCCTCAAAACAATACACTTTGAGAGTACAAAGAAAAATCAATAATCTTATTCAAATATAAGCATCCTGAGGCCATGTCTCATTCATTTTTACATCTCCCTCACCACCAAGCATGATGTCTGGCATATAGCATGCCATGAATAAACATCTCTTAAATAAATGAATGCTATCCAGACTTCATTTACTCTAACTAATCATAGATTTTCATTTATAGAGAAAGCACAGGCAAATATGTAACTATGGTGGCCTGGAAGTGGATTTTATACATTGCCTAGAACAACCACAAGGTCTGTGTGTCCTAAATACTTCATAGGCCTCACTTAATCAGGTTTTTTTTTCCTCCAGTGCCATTGATTCATTCTGTATCATTACAGTGCCAGGCACATACATTTGTGTCAAGACAGAGTCACTTAAAAATTTGGAGGCAAATTAAAGTGTTTGTCTCTGTACCACTCCAAAATATGTTTACTGATGTGATTAAGCCTGTCAAATTGTCTTCTTTCAACTCTGTAGTTAGCAGCACTTCTTTCTCATGTATCACTTCAGTTGTATGCCTTCCCAGCCATCAAGAGTGTGGCACAGAGATGAAGAGCAAATAAAAATAACATGAAATGAGGCATCATCCACTGTTTTTCTGAGTTAGAGACAAGGACAGTTTAATCTCAACCTATTAAAAAGGAGTCATGTGAGAATAACTTTGGGGCCTTTTTTATAGTTTATAAATAATGCATGCCAAAAGCCCTCACATAAATATCATCAAAATATGTAAGTATTTTTCTGAGGGACTTGGATGTACATTTTGTTGTTAATAGAAAATAAATAACCAGTGTAAAGATGCGGGGTGGGGGGAGGCTCCAAAATAAAAGTGTCCTCTTTACTACTCCACTCATCGCTTAAGTTCCTGTTACAGGGAAAGCTCATATCACCCAATTCCAAGGAAAATTCTGCGGCTAACTGGGCATTATGAGCCTCAGATCACAGGAAAGATGAAAATATCAAAATGTTCCTCCTCAAAGACCATCTATTTGATTTTCCTACAAAATAAGAATTCCCATTCCAAATATAGTGCTATTTATTTTAAGTAACTTAGCCGTTTAAATTCTATTGATGGAAGCCATTTTAATTTGTATCTCTCTAGGAGAGAAAGAAAATAGAATCCTACTTCCTGGCAGTGAACAGTAACTCCAAGAAGATAACAAGAATGTTATACAACAGCCTGTGCCATTTTCCTTAGCAAAAGAAGACAACATCACAGGTAATAAATAATGGAAGCACAAAAACTGAATCTGACCTCAGTGACAGGCCCAAAGTTGGGCACATAAATCTTCTCTTACAATTCCCAGTTCCCCAAGCCCATCCTCTGGGTCCTTGGCTTTTCTTGCCATGATGTTCTTAATCTCTTTATGGGTTATAACCTAATAAGAAAAGCACAGTAGGACTACTCACCTGCTAGAATTTTAGCCTGGAGGCTGAGGAGAACAAAAAGCAAGATGTCTATCTTCATATTTGCCTGAAACAGATGTTACCACTCTCTCAGGATTTTTCAAAGCTGATGAGTTCACGTGTTCAGTTGTTTTTCTAAGCTCTAGGGAGGAAGTGTGTTATGTGGGGGTTGAGTTGAGAGTTATGCAAAAGCACTAGGTCAAAGGCTTTCACTTGGCTCCCAAAGGCTGTACTGGTGTTATTGTGGCTCGTGAAAACCAAAGATAAATGTGTCCATGAATTACTGGCAGATTAATGTAGAGATGAAAAGTCGTTCTGAATATGAGAACACATGTTACTGTGTTACTAGACTGTTTGCCATAAAGCACGTATGGATTTCTCTCAGTGTTACCTTTGTTCCCCTAGAAGTACTTTCCCTAAATTATCAACTCATATGAATAAAAGTATTTCTTAGGCAATTAAGTGATGCAAATTAGTTATATTCTCACATATTTCAAATTATTCTGTTGTTTTTAAAGTTGGGAGAGCTTTTGGAGAAAGATAAGAAAAGGAGAAAGGAAAGCAATAAATTACATTTATATAATACCTAAAATTTATAAAAAACTTTCCTCCAACAGTCTCATGGGGTAGGTAGATAGAAAGAGGGAGATGGAAATAAGAAACAGGTGAAATCTTTTATTGCTGTCAGTAACTCCTAGGTAAGGAATAAGGGAACTCCCTCTACCAATGCGGTTGGCACCTTCTCTACAACTTATGGTCTTGACAGTTGCCTATGGTTCTGTGAGGCTGTGACTTGCCCAGAGTCACTCAGAGATGGGTCATGATCCCATGTCTTTCTGGCTCTCAAGACATCACTGTATTGACTATGCCATGCTGCTCCTCTTAAGATAAATTGAGCACATGCTATTTTACTGATGAGGTAAATAAGAAAGCTAGGATTAAGAGCATTGTTATGACTCCAAGGGCAGTGCTCTTTCCACTATACTACCCTGTCTTTCACTAACTAAAATAGTCAGAATGTGAAATGGGTAGGGTTCCATTCAACTCAATATAAATTTGGTGAATAACCAATTTATGAAAAGTGCTGTGGTAATCTCTACAAATAAAAACATGAAAAAAGATATTGTCCCTACAATATATCTACAGACATGTAGTAGATTCATAGGGGCTAAAGAAATAAAGTAGAATCTAGAGCAAAAACGGGGTCCAAAGCATGAAATGATGACCACAAGGATGCTAACAGGAAGCAATGTCTGGGGTTCAGGCTACAATAAATAGTCCAAGAGACAAAATGTTCCATCAGTCTGCTATTCATTAATTGGTCCCATAAAAACATTGAGTAAAACAATGTTCAGGGGACATTCAGTTACATAGGTAGAAAACTGAGCCCAGAACTTGCCAGGTAGGATTCAAAGTACAAGGAGTAGGATACCAGTGAAGATGAAGACAAAGACAGAACCTGGCAACATCCTGTCTACAGGTGAAAGCTTCTTTTGTGAGACTACATCACAACATGAAAGGATACATAAAGGAGGAGAGAAGTGAACAGGGAAATAGAGATGAGTGAGTGATGGGCTGTCAGGGTCAAATCAAGGGCTAGAAATGAGGAGAAGATGACCTCTGTGGTGTAAGAAAGAAGAGGGTATAGGGGAAGAAAAGAAGAGGAGGAGGAAAGATTGAAAGGAGAGAAAAAAGGAAAACTACCTTTCTTTGGAGGGAGGTGGGTTCCAATAGTGAATACTACATGGATGAAGAGAGATGGTCAGTGAAAGGAAATGAGAACTTTTCGCTGGATGAAGCCTAAGAGAGTTGGTGCTTGGAAAAATCTACTTGTCCTGAGAGGGAGGGAGTTGCAGCCCTTGGAGACAACTGGCATCTGGAGAAGTAGGAGAGCATACACAAAAGGAGGACATTTTCAGGCAAATATAGAAAAAAAATGATCAACGAAAGAGTGTATAGATCAGAGTTGGGCTGCATAATCAAAAACTAGTGAGGGAGGGGTCCTTCTATGGGCAGTGTCCTTTCTGACACTTGCAATATTTGTCATTGTTCTGGAGGTGTGGCACAATGGAAAAGGAGAATCCATAGGGCAAACCCTACAAGGCAGTCACAGAAAGCAACCAGAGGAGAGACCCTAGAATGGAGAACTTGGAAGCTTTGGCTGCATTAAGAATACAGAGAAAAGAGAGAGATGAGATAATTATGTGGGTCATGACTCAGAAAACAAGGGTCTAGAATGAACAGGAAAAAAAAGAGGAAGAAAATGAGAGAAATCCTTTTCAGAAAGGGGAACCAAAAATGTGAAAACTAAGGAACAAGGGGAAGATAGAAAGGGAGAATATTAAATAGAAAGAGGGGCTCAGATGTGAGGGAAAGAGAGCTAATGGGGACAGAGCCACCTTAAAAAAAGGTTAAGGTAAAGTAACTGAAGGAATATAATGCCATGTAGAAGAAGAGGGAACTGAAAACTGAAAAGCTTCTGCACAGAGAACATTAATGCACCTAGAAGAAGGGAAGTGGTAAAATGGGGGGAATATCTTTGTATCAAATTTCTCTGATAAGGATTTGGTATCCAAAGTATAGAAACAATTTACATATATACATATATATATATATATATATATATGACTAATAGCCATTCTCAAATAGATAAATGATTAAAGGATATGAACAAATAATTCTCAAAAGAAGAAATAAAAAGTATTTAGAACCACAGGGAAAAAAATGCTGGAGAAATATAAACCAAAACAACCCTGATGTTTCACTTCATACCTTGCAAATTGGCAAAAATGACCCGAAAAAAATTACAACAGTCAACATTGGAAGATTGTGGAAAGATATGCATGCTAATACATTGTTGGTGGAGCTGTGAAATGGCACAATCATTTTGAAAAGCAATTTGGAATTATGTAAATAAAGTGACTAAAATGTCCATACCCTTTGAATCAGCTCCATTACTGAGCTTATACCCTAAGGAAATCTTTATATAATCAAAATACTTATAGCAGCATTTTTTTGTGATAGCTAAAAATTGAAAAGAAAGTAAATGCCCATCTACTGGGGAATGGCTAAGTAAATTTGGTACATTAATTGAATGCAGTAAGAAATTATGTGTGATGATGAATACAGAGAAGCGTGGAAAGATCTATATGAACTGATGCAGACTAAAGGAAGCAGAGTGAAGAAAACAGTATATGCAGTAAATAAAATGGTGTAAATAGAAAGAACAATACACCAAAAAATCAAAAGCAAATATAACAAAATTATAAAGATCAAGTAGAACTCAAATGAAGATTTATGAGAAGATACCCCCAAGTATCTTTTTTTGTTGAGGTAGAAGGTGCACAAGTGTTACATGTTTCATTTGTTTTCACTCTTTCAATATATTGATTGTTGTATTGACTTCCCCCCCCCTTTCCAAAAAGGACTATTTGTCCTCTGGTACCATGCTCTGGAAGTAGGAGGAGGAAGGATACATGATGATGTAAGAAATAGAAAACATTAATAAATAATTTCTTTAAGTGCAAGGAGCCATGCACTAGCAAGGCAAGCATTTTCCAACAATGGTCTCTAATCAATACTCTATGGGTGTCCAATGGACAAAGAACTTTTCTGAGTAGAGAATATGCTGACTAAGAAGTAAGGGCAAGGCTAGATAAAGCAAAGAGCTCCCCCTGTTGGAGATTAGCTTAGCTGCTGGGCCAAGCTGGAAAACACTAGAGCTACCTAGGCAGTCTCTGAGACCACACTAGGTTGGGAGAGAGGAAGAAGAAAGGGGACACTTTATAAGAAGACTATGCTAAGCCATTTTTGGAGCTGGAGGAGAGGTTCAGCAAGAATGAGCTCTGGCAACTGGCCTACATTAAAAAAAAATTGGGTTTGGGTTTTGTAATTTTCTGGGGCAAATAAATTAATTCATATAACCTACATTTTTCACAGTATCCTCAAGCTCTGTGTCTCAGAGAACAATCCCTTATAACAAAGAATAAAAAAGAGGAGGAAAAACAATTCAGCAAAATTAACCAACTCTTTGAAAAAGTTTGACATTACGTGTAGTGTTGTACATCCATTTCCCCCCAGCTCTGTAAAGAAGTTGAGGGAAGTGTCTTCTAACATCTCCTCTGGGGGCCAAGCTTGACTACCATTTTATAGCGTTCAGTGTCAATTATTTTATTCTTATTCTTTCCATTTATACTGTTACAGTCATTGTGTATACTGCTTTCCTGGTTCTTTGCCTGGTTGTGCTTAATTTACCTTACATTGGCCTATATGTCTTTCCATGCTTCTCTGTGTTCATCATATTGGCCATTTCTTACAATGCAGTGATATACCATTATATTCATTTACTACAACTTGTTCAGCCATTTCATAATTAATGGGTATTTACAAACAAAGTAAATGATTATGATTCTTTTCTACTACAAAAAAAAGAGCACTGTTAAACATGTCGTGCTGTATATGGTACCTTTATTTTTGTCACTAACCTCCTTGGGATATGTACTTTAGCAATGAAATCTCTCAATCAAATGATTTCAACATTTTAGTCATATTATTTGCATAATTCCAACTGCTTTCAAAAATAGTTGAACTTATTCATAATTCCACCAACGTTGCATTTGTGTACCTACTTTTCCATAGCCCCTCCAACGCTGGATGCTTCTGTCTTTTGTTATCTTTGCGAACTTGATAGGCATGAGGTAAAATCTCAGAGTTGGTTTTATTTGCATTTCTCTTATTATCAATTTGTAGCATTCTTTGATATGATTGTTAATAGTTTGCAATTCTTCTTTGGATAAGTGTTTGATAATATCCTTTGGCCACTTATCTATTGGGTCTGGTCATGTTTTAATGGCATTATTATAAAATTAGATTGGCCAAGCAAATGTTACATGGACTATGAGATCCCTGAGAGCAGGAACTCTTTTACCTGTCTTTGTATCACCACCACTTAGCCCAGTGCCTAGCACACAGTAAATGCTTAGTAAATGCTTATTAATTAAATATACCTGCTTAGTGCACATTTACCCCGGCACAGCCATGATTTTAGATACAAGATGGCCTCTTTTTTTCTAATGTAAAAACTATTACCCATTCTGGATCATGACCATTGTGCCACAGTGGTGATCCTGGCCAGAAATTACTTTAAACATCATCTTTTTCTCTTATCTCAGTACTTTCTTCGGGTTACCAGATAAAGTTCCAGAATCCTGGGGGATATAACAATTTCCAAAGAAACAAACTAAAACATGTTTAAGCAAACACATTGAGGGGAAAAACAGGTTATGGAAATTATAATTCCATTAAGGTTGGACATGTATTAAGTTGGGAGGGTAAAGAAAGATGTGGAGTTTTAGTTTGTCTGAATCTCTTTGCCTTTCCACAACAGCCTGGTTTCTTATTCTTCAGAAGTTTCTGGCTAAATACCCTGTACCAAATATCAAATACCCATGGCCAAACGAGATCTTTGAGTAGTCATAACTCTGGCCCTTAATTTAATTATAGCTCATGTTGAATTGTTTCATGCATTTTCTTTCTCATTCCTCAAAACTCCAAGCATCACCAATCAAATTGCTTGTAATTTCCAATATTCAGGTTACTTTTTTAGGTGACTGGAAATTTAACCCAGTAAAAATTTCCATTCACCCCATAGGAAGCCTCTTTGTTTGTTTTTGTTCATTCTATGACTTAAAAGTGTTTTGATTTGTATATGCAGATGCCTGGGGTGGGAGTGTGTGGGATGGAAACTTTGCTATACTGAGAATTGAGAGGAATGTTTATTAATTCTTGCCTTTTAGGCATTGGAGTTCAAAACCAAATGCTGTCCTAGACTCTGCAGGTGAATAACTTTCTACTTCATAGCTTGAACCCCTGATTTCCTTCAAAATAGCTCCAACACCATCTTTTACACGAAGCCTGATACTGTCTCCCCCAACTGAAGGTAAGTTCCTTCATGGCAGGGACAGTTTTGCTTTTTCTTCACATCTCAGTCACCTAGCACAATGCCTGGCACATAGTAGGTACTCAACTAACATTTGTTGATTAATTTATTAATTGAAATATATTGGTTGTGGCATATCCTTCCATGTGCCATAGATTTTCAACTTGAATGAAAGTGGAATAGGGACGGAATTCACAGAACCAAACCTCCTACACACACACACACACACACACACACACGTTAAATGTGTTCATACAAAATTGGTGAAACTATCCAAATATGATTTGCCATCCTCAGATAGAAACATCAAAGCAAGATGATTGCACCTACATATTCTTATCTCCTAATAGGATGAAAATACCAGAAGGGAGTGAAATTACTAAGGTTTTACTCTCTGGATTATACCGTGACATAGGACTGGCAGGGAATGCAATTATTTTAACTTAGCATCAGTGTAAGAAGAATTTATTTAACACTTCCAATGACTCATGGTACCACCAGTAGAGCGCTGTTTCTTCTACTGGTTCACATGGTGAGTTCTCCCCACATTACCAGATGGATGCTTGAGTCACTGTGGTCAAGAGAATCTGCCCCTTGATGGCTGGACAACCTGTGATGCACTTCTTGGAATTTAGTTAAACTAGTTCTTGGTGACATTCTGTCACTGTCTTTGAAGCCTATCTAGCTCAATAGGACCTTCCAAAGTTTGTTGTGACTTCAGCATAGCTGCTGAGAACACTATCAAATCCTGATGAGGCATCAGTGTAAGAATTTAGTGGAATGTTAGGGTGTAATAATAGTAATTAACTCAGGTGCACTCTTGGGTTACCTGTTTTTTCCATCCTTCATTGAAACCTAGAAGAAAATTGAATTTGAAATTAGTCTAAAATGTTTTGAAGTTTTGCTTTGTTTTGTTTTTAATCCCCAAAGTGATTAATTTGTCAAAAAAAAATTCCAATATCATTCTCAGACAAGGCTACATGTTTTTAAAGAAGATAGGAAGTCTGCCCTATGAGGTGCAACTATATAATCAGTTAACAGTTAACAAGCATTTATTAAGCCCTTACTAAGTGCCAGGCACTGGACTAAGAATAGTAATGTGACTCATTTTGAAATAAACATACGGGAATTTTTATATCCAAATGAGTGTTGCCTTTCAAAAAAATCATGATGGGAGGCTGGGCCAATGGTTCTTCTCATGCTCCAGACATTTTCTGAAGCACTTCATTTAAAATTGCTTTCAGGGCTTGAGGTATAGTCTCTTCAAAATACTAATAGTGGCAAGTCTTTGTACTTTGGGGCTAGATTAAACTTTTGGAACCAGCTAAAAGTCATTCAGAGCCAAGTCTAGTGAACAATATGAATGATCAAATGGGGAAACACCAATATTTGCTGCCTATTTCATTTTCAAAAAAATAGAAAGCAATTTTACAAGTGTTTCTTTTGGGTAAGGAAGTTCTATAAAAATTTTGTGGGAGGGAGAATCTCAACAATTCCTAGTCACCAAAGGCCTCCATGCTCTGCTAGCCCCTAATTTTGTTTGGTGAGACGATTCTCTAAAAAGTCTCAGTACTGGTAGCCTTTGGTCTTCCCTGGATGCTCATCAAGTGTTAGCCTTTAGCAACCTCTTCACTAATGTACTGGTGTATTTTTAGAATCAAGTGATGACAATTCCATGCCCAGCAAAGTCATTCATTTTCCTTACCAGTAGGCTCCTTGATGGCAGAGACTATTGGGCACATAACATCTCAGATTTGGAGCTGCCAGAGACCATAGAAAAGGTTACTGACTTCAATGTTCCTTATTTTACAGATGAGAAAACTGAAGATCACAAAGTGACACAATTTACCCAGGGTTACATATCTAGTGTCTGAAGCAGGAGTGAGCTTACCATACTTGAGATGAAAATTATTAAAGCCAAATTATCACACATGACTTAGTTATGTAATATTTAGGTATAATAGCAATTAATTCTTATTGATTCCTAGGGTGAATGGTAGGGAAGATTAGGAGCAAGGATGGTTCATGGTGACCATAGGTGTTTAAAGGATCAAGATATGATTCAGTTTTGTTATGGACAGTCCCACAGAAAAACCGTTAGAAAAAAAATGGCATCACAGTCCCTAGGTTCATACATACATTTCTCCAGTGAGATTGAAGTCTTACTAACTTCAAATTAAGAACCTGAAGTCATTACAACATTCTCTCTCTGAAATCTTTAGGACCTAATTCTGTTTGCTGCACTCGTAGGACTTCTGATAGGGGTTCAAACTGAAAGGCTAAAATTTAGTCGAAGTAATATAATAGAATTCTAAAATGAAAGTGATAGAACATGAAGAAATGAAAGGTGTCAATAAAACATGAAAAAAAAAAACAGCAGTGGGCAGAAGGTAGCTTAGGAAGGAACAGACAAGCAGGAAGGTTTTGTTACAACCATGGTAAATTTAATATATTATTTATTTTAAAATCAACAAACATTTATTTTGTACCTACTATGTTCCAGGCATTATGCTAGACCCTGAAGACACAAAGATACAGTGAAATAATTCCTGAAAACTATTCTTAACATTTTCACAGTTCCCTAGACTTCCCTCATTTTTATTCTTCTTTCTATAGTTAGGTCCCTGTTAGTGAGAACAATGAATCCCCTGAAGTGGTCTGGTTGAATGTATTTGAATCCACACCATTTGAAGCCATGATTATGCAATATATAGTAATTGGGTCCAGCCCAATGGAAATATGAAGTGTGAATTGGAGAAATGTTACCATCTCAGGAGATTCATTTCCATTAATCAGGCCTAACTGCTTATTGAAACATTCCAATTTTTTGTTTAAGTTCACAATAAAAGTGAAAATGGGTATTTTAAAAAGGAATACCATTTAACTTCTTTATTACTAGAGAGGGTTCAATTTGGAGGTGGAAGTAGCACAATGTTTCCAAAAATGACAGTGATTTTAAAAACACATCAATAAAACTGTTTAAAAAGAAATAATAGCATTTAACTCAAAAATGACAGTTAGCAAATGAGCGGCAACTGATATTGCTTGAGGGTGTTTTGGTTCTGTTTTCTTTTTTTATGTGAATGGCTGACACCTACTGGCATAATCAGTAGTGGGTTTTGGGGGTTGTTTGTTGTTTTGTTTTGTTTTTTCAGAAGAAAAATGAATTATTATCTTGGGCTGAGAAGGGGGAGGGAAAGAAGCACCTATTTTGTACAAGTTGCCTTCACCAGTGAGTTAGTTGTGGGTACTAACCTGGAGCATTTTGAAATTACTTTATGTAAAAGGAAGAGGACAGGATGCCTAGGACACAAATTCATAAGACATCAGCGAAAAGGTAAGCCCTAATGGGTCACTCTACACCTTAAAAAGCTTTCATCTAGATCAAGTTTCTTAGCCTAGATCTATGAACTTGATTTTTAAATATTTTGATAGCTATTTTGATACAATTGGCTTCCTTTGTAATCCTTTGTATTTTATTTTATGCATATGAAAACATTCTAAGAAGGGGTCCATAGGCTTCAGCAGACTGCCAAAGGGATATGTAATTAAAAAGAAATAAGTTAAGAACCTCTGATCTAGAAGGAGATGGGAGTCTAGAACACATGTGAAGGAAGGAAAGGGTTTCCATGGATTAGAACAAAGAAAGGCAGCAAAGGGGAAAAGTGTGCAAATCATTATCTTAGAATCAAAGCTGGCCATGGAGGATAATTTGAAATAGTAAGTGATAGGGATGGGATCTGTGCCCCTAAAAGGAAAATACCATGTCTTTCGGATCTGGACCACAGAAAGAAAAAACCCTAGACTTTCCCATGTGGTCAAATCTCTGGATTTTGCCTGAAGCTATAATCCCATCAACTGGCCTTTCATTATCCCCTGACCAATCTCCTAATTCTCTATTATCCTTAACCTAGCCCAGCCCTCCATTGGCTGCCCACCAGCTACTTCCCACCCCAGACCTTATCTAGACCTCATTCTCAGACCTCCCAGTCACTCCCATAAAGATCCTCCCTAGATCCCTCCCACAATCTTTCTGTATATAAGGTCCATCTTGTCTCCATTAAGGTGCTCAGATTCTTTAAGAGCATAACCAAGGGCTCAAATTTTTATAATCTGGACAATAACTCACAAATGATCAGATTCCTTAAGGGTCTGGTCAATACAGCAGATCTTTAATAAATCTTGTCTTTGGCTGAAAGAAGGCTTAGATCAAATTCATTCAGGCAGGACCCACGTATCATGATTTTGGGGTCCCAGCACCCCGAAACCTCTAGACCTCAACAGTAAGGGATGGACCATGTCATCATCAGTTTAGAACCAGAATGGTTAAAGGTCATTGAATCTAATTCTTTCCTTTTACAGGTGAGGAAATTGAGCCCCAGAGAGGCTAAGAAATCAACTTAGGGTCATACTGCCAATAAGTTTCTGAGGTGGGATTTGAACCCAAGTCTATATTCTATATACTATTCCATGATGAAGATGGAGTCAGAGGATATGTGCAAAATGTCCTGGAATCAGACAGATGGAAGAGGTTGGTGGCAGAAATTAAAGAAATTACTAGACATTGGGGACACACTAAAAAATTAAATGATCCCTGCCCTCAAGGAGCTTACATTCTTTTGGGGGAGACAACATATACATACACACATATATACAGAATAAATATGAAATAGAGGCAAAGTAATTGAGAAAGAAGGAAAATGGAACTTTTTCTTATATTATCCCGTGGAAACCCAATTTTTGGATGTGTCCTAGACCACTGTCTCCTTCAAAAACAGTAGTTCTTAGTGTTGTTTTCGTTTTGTTTTGTTTGTATTATGGACCCCTTTGGCAGTCTGGGGAAACCTATGGACTCCTCAGAATAATGTTTTCAAATGCATTCCAAGAATAGAAGACACTGAGTGCAAATGCATGAAGACCCAGATGCAGTGTTGTGTGTGAGGAGCAGCAAGGCTAGTTTGGCTCCAATAGAGAGCATAGGAAGGGGAGTCATGTATAATAAGAACGGAAAGAAAGGATGGGGTTAGGTTTCAAAGAGCTTTAAATGGCATGCATAAGAATTTATATTTTATCCTAGGGGCAATAGGGAGCCCCTGGAGTTTATTGAGTAGGTGAGGGTATGCTCACACCAGTATTTTAAGAATATTACTTCAGTAGTTGGGTGGAGAATGTTTTGGAGAGGGGAAGGACTTGAAACAAAACAATAGTCCATCATTAGGTCCTGAATGAGAATGGCAGCTTTTCTAGTCAAGAGCCTTTTCCAGTTTGAGAGAAATGGTTCAGGAAGAGTTGATAAGATTTGGGAATTGAATGAATATGTGAGGTCAGGGACACCCCAGTGAAAAGTCAAGGTAATGCTGAAGTTGTAACACTGGGAAATGGAAGGATGATGCTGCCTTCTACACATTATGGTAGTTTAGAATGGCACTGAGTTGTAAAACACATAGTAGACACTTAAAAAATGTCTTAATTTGGGAGAAAAATAAATTTTCTATAAAAATAAGTTTTATGTATATAATTCCAAACATCTGGATAAAAAAGGAAACGCTTTGGA
The DNA here is from genome assembly GCF_003287225.1 of Phascolarctos cinereus. NCBI lineage: Eukaryota > Metazoa > Chordata > Mammalia > Diprotodontia > Phascolarctidae > Phascolarctos > Phascolarctos cinereus. Next base: position 83,889,636 of record NW_027556180.1, read on the forward strand.
GTCAAAGAAGCTTTACTATTTATTATTTGCCTTTAGGCAAGTTACTTAGCCTTTCTGGGCCCCACATTCTTGATCTGTACCATAACTTTTATCTACATGATCATCAATGTTCTTTTCAGCTTTAAATCTATGATCTCAGTCGTTTAGCTATTCTGTCCAAATAACACCAAACATCTAGCTAGCTAACCAAATTGTTCACTTTTCATTTGGATGTTTGGCATTACACAGGCATGGTTGTAATGAACCAACTCTGTGCTAGCAGAGGGGCATACAAAAGGTGGAAAGTGGCATTTGATGTAGCCTGTTCCTTTCTTAGAAATCTGCACCCCTGCAATAAGCCTTGGAAAAGGCAATAAGGCGAATGGAAAATATAAAATATTCTGCTGCTTCTTTCTAGGTCATTCTGATTCAAGAATCTGTATTTTGGATTGGGTCAGGATGGAAGGGAAATCTGACTACATATAATAAGCAAAGATGCTTGAATTCTCTTGGTTACCTGTAGATTTCAGTTGTCCGTGCTATCCCTAGCCTCCATCTCTATAAATAATTAAGAGCTTTCATTCTGTGTACTGAACTCTTTGTCTTTCGAAAGATAAAAGGGACTCCATGGCAACATTTTCTATTATTTCATATACAAAGTCATGTTCTTTTCAATTATTTTGTTGAGTTCTATTTTTTCTACTGCCGCTGCAACACTTTCGACTGAGGGCTTCTAAATTCTCTTGTGTGCTGGAAAGACCACTTGTACTGGAAAGACCATTGGACTTTGAGTCTAAAGAACTTGGTTTAAATCCCAGCTTTTCTACTTAATAACATGTGGTTCTAGTAGGAGTAACATCTACTAAGGTTCCCTGCCATGTAGGCTAGTTTTTCCCCCCAAAAAAGGTCATGAAACTGTCCTCGAGGCTTAATTGGTCCAAAGGAGCAGTGATCATGCTATTGACATCTTCCTTGCGGACAAAGTATGAAAGCCAACATAGGAAGAACAACAGGTTCCTCCCTCATTCTTGACCATTGCACCATCATGGTTACCCCAGAGGCAGGCAAACTATGCTCACCTGGATCACTGCTGTATTTTTGATGGATATGCTTTCCATGCTATGGCTAAATAAACTTATATTGGTCAAAAAAGTATCTCATTTTTATTCCAATACTGAACCACCAGACCCACCTAAGATAATGTTATATGGAAGAAAGCCCTATGCAAATCCAAGGTATTTTTAAAAATTTATTTTATTTTCAATTCACAAAACAAAACAAGCAGTTCTATAACACAGTACAATAAAAAGGATGATTGCACATGAAAATGCAAATCTACCATGTACAACTTGCTATTCCCTCCCAAATGCAGAGCAAAGTTATTATGTAGATTTCTTTCTTTTCTTTTTTCTCCCCCCTCCACTCTAGAGATGGCTACCATTAACACAAATAGATGTGTATGTTTGTGTGTATGTATGTGTGTGTGTGTGTGTGTGTGTGTATGTGAAATTATACTACACATACTTCTATTTATCAGTTCATTCCCTGGATGCAAACAGTGTCTTTCTTCATATGCCCTTTATTTTTAATTTGTGTGTTTATCAGTCAAAATGACTTAGCTGTTCTTAAAACAAAATTGCTATTATTGTGTACACAATGTTCTCTTGGTTCTGCTCACTTCACTCTTCATTATTTCATTTAAGTCTTTCTGTGCCTTTCTAAGATCATTGAGGTCATTTCTTATAATACAGTAGTATTCCATCACATCCATACACCATAACTTGTTCAACCATCCCTTAATTAATGGGGGGGATCCCTGCAATTTCCAGTTTTTTTCCCCCACAAAGAGAGCCACTATAAACATCCCATTCACATACAAAGTTATAATTACTATTTGTGAATTTTCCTCCATCTGATTTTTGCTCACTATTTTCTTTGTCAGCTTCTCTTTTTACCCTATCCCTGCTATCTTATCTTCTCCCCCTACTCTCCTTCCCCGCTAAGATAATATTTTTAACATAGGCTTCCAACAGTGTTGATCTATCCATCTTTTTAATGCTCAAGTCCTAAAGTGAACTCAGCCCCTCTAAATATAAATGGATTCCCTGGACCCCATACTAAGATAGTAACCTTTGATTTACACTTGAGAAAATATAGATTCTCCCTCCCACCTTCTAGGGTCAGCTAGCTGTGGATAGAGTGCTGGGCTTGAAATCAGGAAGATTCATCTTCCTGAGTCCAAATCTGGCTTCAGACACCTACTAGCTGGCTGGCATCACTTCTGAATGACTCACAAGCTCCAACTCTTCTGATGACTTAACCCTGTTTGCCTCAGTTTCTCATCTATAAAATGAGCTGGAAAAAATGGCAAACCAATCCAGTATCTTTACCAAGAAAACCCCAAAGGTGTTTATGAAGAGTCAGACATGACCGAAATGACTGAAGAACAACAACCCCACCCCCTACACATACATATCCTTTCAGCAATGCTCGAAAGAAAACCTGTTTGGGGTAAGGTTATTCTGTAATTAATAACTCTTTATCCTTTTCCTGGGCAATGATTCACAGACTGATCATGCACAATTCATTTCAAATGTTGGGCCTTGAGAATTTTTTCTCGTAGCTCTGTGCCTTTTTGCAAGTTGTCCTGAACCACACCCAGAATGGACCCCCTCTTCATCTCTGCCTCTTAAATCTTTATTTTCCTTCTAGGTTCAGCTCAGGTACTACTTCCAATGCAAGCCTTTCTTCATCCCCACCCCTATTCCAGTTGCTATTTCTCTCTCTCCTTCCTCAAAATTATCTTCTGGTTTTTTTCTTACATGTATAGAATAACTCCCAAGAAGATGTAAGGTCCTTGAAAGCAGGGACTATTTTGTGCTTTTGTATGCCCAGCACCTAGCACAGTGATAGATAAATGCTTGTTGATTCGAAGTGAATTGAATTTCCTCACTATAAAAAAGTGAGAAAAGTGAGATAGCAGAATAAGAATCTTGAATTCATTCAACCAAGCTTAGTTACACCATGCTCAAACTACATAAGACAGATTCGCACCTACCCTCTCCTTAAAATTCATCAGGGACAAAAATTTCATGACTTCTCAAGTAGCAGATTCCAGTATCACTCCTTTTTTTTTCATATTCTCTCCCTTGGTCCTAAACTAAATCTTCCTTCCTACACTGTAAGTTGGAGAGAAAAAATATATAAAGGAAATAGTTACTGTAATGCAATATCCCAAACCAATAGCAAAATTTATTATAAGTGGATTTTGCCACCTCAGGTTTAATTATGCCCTATAGTGACTTTACTGCGATGTTTCATTTAAAAATCTAATAAAGCAAACCACAACTGATCAGCCAACTGGGGATGTACACTAGATAAAGGCTTAAAAATGAGTGAACATTCTACCTGCTTTGATCCTTAAAAATAGGAAAGGATTGTTAAATACAAAATATTTTCCTTCTTATGCCTGGATGTGATGTTATTGAATGATTTTCAAATGCTTCCACTAATATGATGTTTCTCTGTGGTCTAGAGGTAATCTTGAATCATTGAAATGTTGCCAATAGAATGCAAGCTCCCACAGATCTTATCAAGCTGAATGGACATCAAGGATGTGCCTTATGATGTATTATATGTATGACATACTAAAACAAGACCAAATTCATAAGGACTTATCCATAGTCCCTGATTAAGCCAATTACTAAGGCAAGCAGAGATTGCTCCTTTAGAAGGAGTATCCATACTGATGAAATAACAAATTGTTAAAAAGTGTTAAAAGGTAAATGTTGTAACATACTGGTCCATGCCCAGTTTCTGCCACACTGCTTTCCAGTTTTCCCAACAATTTTTACCAAATAATGAATTCTTGTCCCAAAATCTTAAGCCTTTAGACTTGTCAAATACAATGTTATTATATCTATTTCCTGCTGTCAATTTAATGGCTATTGTGTGCTATTGATCTACCTTTCTATTTTTCAGCCAGCACCAGCTATTTTTGATAATTACTGCCTTATAATATAGTTTAAAATCTGGTACTGCTAAACCTCCTTCTTTTACATTTTTTCATTAGTCCCCTTTATATTCTTGACTTTCTGTTCTTTCAAATGAATTGTTATTCTTTTTTGTCTAATTAAGCAAAATAATTTTTTTGTAATTTAATTGGCATACCCTTGTCTCCACCAGAACTCACAAATACACAGAATAAAGGACTGTCCATGTGGTAAATTTTCTGGTGTAATTCATCTGTCCTCAGGGTCCTAGTTCCTGACAAGATGAAACGAGGTACAATTTGGGGGAGTCTGGGAGGGATTTCTTACAAAATTTTCCTGGTTTGTGCCCTCAAATAGGAAAAACGTAACAAATACCTGTCTCATGGTCTCACACAAAGAACTGCCAGAGAAAATCAGTATGTGGTTTGTTCTGCCTTTTCTGAAAGAGTACTGAGTTCCCCTATAAGAATTCAGGCTACAAAATAGCAAACAGAGGATAGTGTTTATTTAAACCAACCAAAGAAAATCAGGACAACACAAAAACAGTGCATATGTGAGTCCCTCAATTCTCAGGTGCACTCCTCTTCATTTTCCTGAGGTCATTAAGTCATCCTCCCCTCTGGTTGGCCCCACCAGAGTCCGTATGGCTCATTTTACAGGTTGCTCATTGGTGTTGTCGGTTCACCACTGTGATGAGCTCTACTGCAAACAAGGTAAGGTCAATGAATTTGCCCTTCCCTCTTCTGTCTCTGTTGCCATCCTAGTGCCTCTGCGCAATGTCAGTTCTTCAGGGGACATGACTCTTGGTAGATACTCAGGAATGCCTAAGACTTTCTCCAGGCATGATGCCACTCAGGCTTTTTCTTTTCCATGGCCCAGAAGGTCTATTTTATGTCCTCTTCTGCATGCACTCTCAGAGTCTTCTTTGAACGAGGGGAAAGAAAAGGAAGAAAGAAAAAGAAGTATTTCTTTACATAACACTATGTGCCAACATCTGTGTCAGGTGCTTCATAAATATTATCTCCTTATAACCACCCTTTGAAGTTGGTATAGTTGTTATTCCCATTTTATAGCTGAGGAATCAGCAGCTAGGTGGTGCGTTAGATAGAGTGCCAAGCCTGGAGTCATGAAGATCTGAGTTCAAATCTAACATCAAACACTTACTAGCTGAGTGACCAAGGGCAAGTTACTTCACCATGTTTGCCTCAGTTTCTCCTCTGTAAAATGAGCTAACCACTCTAGTATCTTTGCCCCAAATGGGGTCACAAAGAGTTGGAAACAACTGAACAATAATTGAGTTGAGGAAACTGAGATTTCTTCAAGTAACCTCTCTTGGGTCTCAGTTTCTTTGTCTGTAAAATAAGGTCATTAGACTACATGATTGCTAAGATCTCCTCCAGCTTTATATCTATATTCCTATCATTTCGTTAAGCTAACATGAGTTGGCAGACTATAAGACAGTCTAAATCCAAATGTAAAAGCCATTCTTAGGCATAGGACCATACAAAAATAATCTTCTGATTGTATTAGGATATAGTTTGCCAATCCTTGAGCTGGAACACTGGGATAAATCTAGAAGGAGGAAATATAATAGTAATAAATGTAGTCGTATACTTGGGTCCAAAAAACTTACTGTACAAGTAGAAGATGGGGGGATGCGTGACTAGACAGCAGTTCATCTGATAAAGACCTTGGGGGTAGCAGTAGAATGCAGCCTTAAGATGAGTCAACAATAAGATGCATTTTAAGGCTGTATTAAGAAGGACATAGTATCCAGAACTAAAGAAGGATGGGGAAGGAGAGAGTACCCTGTACTCTGCCCTTGTTATCTCACATACGTAGTTTTGTGTTCAGTTTTAGGAAAGGCCAAATTGATAAGCTGAAGGGTGTTCAATACTTTGAGACCACATCAAGTGAGGATCATTTGAAAGGATTGAACTGGATATGCTTACCTGAAGAAAGGAAGTCTTAGAGAATGCATGATTCATTAACTGTGATCAAGTACTTGAAGGCTGTCATGTGAAAGAGGGGCAGCTAGGTGGACCCATGGATAGAGCACTGGCCTTGGAGTCACGAAGACTCATCTTCCTGAGTTCAAATCCAACTTCAGACACTTACTAGTTATGAGACCCTAGGCAAGTCACTTAATCTTATTGGCCTCAGTTTCTTCATCTGTAAAATGAACTAGAGAAGAAAATGGCAAACCACTTCAGTATCTTTGCCAAGAAAGCCCCCAAAATAGAGTCATACACAGTCAGGCACTGAAATGACTGAACAACAATAAATGTACAAGAAGGATTAGGCTCCACAGAATCATAAAATTTCAGATTTAGAAAGGACCCCAGTTGCCATCTAGTCTAACTCATAAATGAAAAACAATCTCTCCTATAAGACACTAGGCCAGTGGCTATTCAGCCTTTGCTTGAAGACTTCTGTTGAGGAGAAACCCTTTTACCTCCCAAGCTATTAGACATTTAGTCTCTACTGGTATTGCTCCACTGATCTCAGGTAGTCTTGTAGAAATGATTTGGTACATTTTCTTTCCTGGTCCTCACTCCCTGTTATTAACCTCTGGACTTTATCTCTTTTGGGTCCCTTGTTGACCGTCTTATCTCAGTCTGCTAAGTTATAGCAGCTAGAACCTCTTGCTGATGTAGGCAGGATAACCCACTAAGGAACCCATGAAGTAAAACTGAGGTAGATTAAGTCTTGTTCTGGATTAATCATACTCCTTTTTTCTGAATTATTATTTTGTATTTGACATTCCCAAGATCTTCTCCAGTTTAGCATGTAAATTAATTTGAGGCAGATAAAAGAAAAGTAATCTAGAGAAGAAAGGTCATTTTTGTCCATCTATCTAACCTCCATTTCTGTCTTTATTATGAATTCTCTGTGTCATTAGCAAAACCTTAACTTTGGTTTGGTTCTATATTTTGACTAGTGAAAAATCTCAATTTTTATTCATATGAAGAAATCGGTATGTAACATTAATTTAACAGGGAGTGGAACACTCATTTTCCATTAAGTGAGGTGTACTTGTAAAGAAAAAAACACACAATGATACAGATACAGAGACAGAGAGATGTCCACATGGAATTTCACACTGTGTAAACAGGAGTCCACTCTTGCAGGGAAGAAATAGGATATCTGGTCTTATTATCCTCTTACCAATCAAAGATGGAATTCTCAGTCACACTTTCCCTGGCCCTCTGGGAAAAATAAAAAATTAAAACAAAAACAAAAACCGAAAACGGTGATGCTAGAAATTGAATCTACATTGAACTATGCAACTAGGACTGTTTGAAAGGGAATATAAAAGGAATATAAAAAACCTATATTAGGGGACCCTCAAAGGGAGACAACAAAGTCAAAATATCTTTTCTGAGCAAGGGCTCAGAGACTGGGCTTACATGTAGTGGTTGGATCTGTGATATGAATTATCTTGGTGGAGTTCCCTTCTTTCCGTGGTCAGCTCCTACCTTTCCTGCAGGCAGTTAGATACTGGGCTTATTGATTAGAACTGTGATGTGAGTTACCTTGGTGGAGTTCTCTTCAAGGGTCTAAAGGTGAACTAGTAACTACTGCTTTTCACACCTCAAAGTGTAGCCTGCAATAGTCAACAAATCCTTATGAAACTTATTATCAGGTGCTTTAGAAGTGCTAAATGTAGTAAAAGAACAAAAATGTTAAGCATGGGTTAGGAAAAGTTAGGAAAAATAAATTAAGCATGGTGTCTGAAATGGTGTTCAGGACAGGACTCATCAAGTTTTATTTTGTTAAATCACATGGAAATCCATGTTTTCCTGGCTTCAAGGCTACTTCTCTATCCACTAGATCACACCACCACCATAAATTTTTAAATTGCATAAAATATAAAAATTGAAAGGGCCGATGACCACTAATCTCATCTTTTAAAACTTGATACTTTTACATTGAATTTTCTAAAGTGCCTTTCCTCCTCCTTTCATATATCTAGTGAGCATTCTCTGGTAATGAAGATTTTTTTAAAAGTTCATAAAAATCATACAATATCTCAATCCAATTATGATAGCATAATTGCTATATGCCATACTTATAGTTTCTCTAGTTCCCCAGATGAAGAACCTAAAAATCATTATTCTAGTCTCCAGAAGTTCCAACAATAGTCGTGGGGGGAAAAATGTCCCCAGGCTTACCAATTTCCATTCATTTCATTCACACTTCTCAATATTAGCTTGGTAATGCAAGCATTGCCAATACTAGCTATAAGGATTCAAACCTAGTTTCTCTGACTCCAAATCCAACAACCAAAAGCCTGAAGTTCTATATGTAGACTTTGGGTCAGATTCAGAAAATTTTGGTTGGTCACTGTCCTTCATTCTCAAAGAGGACCAAAATGACATCGCTATGTTGGGGTCAAGTTACGGTGTGTCCAACTGTGGCTGATGAGCCCAATATAAGTTCATAATGCTCTACCACAGCTCAGGCACAAATACTCCAGGTGAACATTTGGGGTGGATTCCCTAAATTTGTACGTCATGCATTTCTTTTGAGCTAGTCAAAGCAGAATTGAAGCAGCTCTGTAAATATCATAGTATGCATGGCCATGATAATCATAGGAAGGGAAAAGTTGGTCTACCTAAGGACTAGGCAGCAGAGGACTTTAAAAACAATAGGACTAGAGTAAACTCAGATATCTCAGTGGGAAATTGGGGAGAACTGAGCCAAGAAAAGTAGAAGACAAGCTTAATGTTTGGTCAGATGGCAGAAGGCCCAAAGTTAGAGGAATACTCTGAATCATGTTTGAGAGATCTTTTATATGGGTTAAAGGAAGAGAGAAAAGTAAGGCTATCATCTATTTTCTCTTTTTTTTTTTAGAGAGTGTGAGTATCTGGACCTGTGATTTTGTTAGGATAGGGAACTCTCAGTAAGGAAAATCCCTCCACCACCACAGATCATTAACTTTTCTGCAATTTATAATTCAAGAGTTATTTGTAGACATTGAAAGGTTAAATGACTTATATAGGATGATAAACCCAGTTTGTCAGGGGTAGGATCTGAATTTAAAACTTTTTGACTGAGACTAGCTCTCCATTCACTATGTCAAGCTACCTCTTTTTTCAATTGTTTCTAATGTATTAGGGAGAGTTGGGGGAGGGATCAATTATGTTTATTTAAAGCTATTTTTAAAAGGCAAATGGAAAGATGTAAAAGAGAAAACCCACCAAAACTGATCCTTCACAAGCAACCCCTGGAACACACTTCCAGTTGGCATATGACCATATAGGGACCCATTATTATTTCCCTCTGCCTTCCCTTTCTCTCTCTCTCTCTCTCTCTCTCTCTCTCTCTCTCTCTCTCTCTCTCTCTCTCTCTCTCTCTGTATATATATTATATGTGTGTATACACACATACAAATACTCATATGTATATATGTATATGTATATATGTGTGTGTGTGTGTTAATATATGCCAAAATATGCCAGGTATATCCTATAGACTTATTTATCCAATTGTGTTAGGGCCTATTTTGCCCTATACACAGTGTAATTGACTGTGACTCATCCCTCATATACCAGACACCCCATAATTATGAAATATTAAATAAAAATCTTTGAGTGACTATTAAGACCCAAGTTCAAATCCAGCCTCAGACATGAACTAGCTGTGTGACCACTTAAGTGTAAGCCACTTAAACTCTGCCTACCTCAATTTCCTCATCCATAAAATGGGGATAATAATAGCATTTACCTCATGGCAAGGATCAAATGAGCTAATATTTGTAAAGCACTTTGCAAACCCTAAAGAGCTATATACATGCTAACTATAATTATCACTGTGCCTATTGCATTCTTGTGTGGGACCCAGCTCAAAGTACTAAGAGAGAAGTCAGAAATTCAGATCATAAACAAACTTTGGTACCTTGTTCTTTGTGTTAACTCATGAGATTCTGCACAGGGGAAGAGTTTCTCAGATTCTAGGCAAGACATGAGTAAGCTCCTTTCTCTATAAGAATTTGATCCAAAATCATCCATGGAATGAGTAAGAATCTTCCTCTACACTGTTTCCCCCATTCTCTTTCTCCCACCTTTGACCCTTCAGACAAAATGCTCAAAGGTTTCAAAGACAGAACTGAGATAGAAGTAACAGATAGTACCTTGCTTCTTCACCAATCACAGCCCTGGGGTCCCATAAGAAGCAAAAGAACATCCTTAAAACGTGTCACAGATTGGACTTTTCCCATGCAAAAGAGGAAATTGGAGAAGTCATCTTCAGAACAGCCATAGCCCTTCCCCTCCCCCATCCCTTGCATGGGCACCAGATGTAGACTTGGAGATTTGCAGCCTCATGAACCTGCATTAGCTGTGTGGAATATCCTTCAATAAAACTTACTAAGACGCTTAATTTTTGCACAAGTTTTGTGTTTAGTTTTTTCCTTTTCTAGCATAGACATGGATTTTATGGAATCATTCATTCAGGGAGTTGTTTGCCTCCAAATGCAAGAATTAAGATGCTTTGGAGAATTTAGATACTAACTTTGCCATTTAGTTCCTGCAAAACTTTGGGAAAGTCACTTTACTTCTCTGAGATGAAATTTCCTCAACCGTAAAATGAGGGAGTTAGATTAGGTGACCCTGAGGGTCCTTCTCAGTTCTCAATCTATTATCCTTTCCATTTTAGGAAAAATCCTGAGAACTCAAGGAATAATTACGAATTGGTATACCACAAGTGGGGCCCATTAACTAGACTAAGGGGTTATCCACCCAGGCCATTTTTTTTTTGTGAATAGATTTTTTTTCGTTGTTAATAGACACAAGTTTCATTTATAATATGAGTTAGAGGATGTTGAAGCTAGAAGAAACATTAAAGATCATCTAGTCCAATAACCTCTTTTACAGATAAGGAAAGTGAGACCTAGAGAGAGGAAGAGAGCTAAACAATTGTTATGAAAGCATAACACTTTTAGATTTAAAAACTGGCTACAGTTTGAGGAACACAAATCAACTCTCCACCTACAGGTCAGAAAATTTATTTGTTGAATGAAAACATGAAAGTAACAAATTCGTAAATTCAATCTTTGGCACAAGGGCTCACTGAGAGACTATGAGACATGAGATTCTTCTTCTGGTATGGGCTGAATAATGTTGACCTCCTCCAAAAACAAATACAACTCTCTTCTTGTTGCCAACACAGGATGTTTGCTACAAAGGAAAAAACCTACTCATATAGGAAATAAGAGATACATACAAACAGAAAATAAAGATCAGGAGTAGAATTTGTTAGGAAAAAACAACAGGGATAATAATCATGATCTAAGACAAAGTTAAAGCAAAAATAGATTTCATCATAAGAGAGAAATAAGGAAACTACCCTCTATGTCAGCCATATTAATCAGCATTGTTTTAGACTATTTAAAATAACTAGACAGTATAAGGATGGAATATTTCTGTGGTGTAGGAAATGACGAGTTGGTGGATTTAGAAAAATATGGAAAGTCTTGGACTTATGAAGAAAGAGGTTATCCACCTTCAGAGAGACTGAGGACAAACAAGTATAGCATGGTCTTGCATAGATGCATATGAATGTATATATCTATACGTGAGTATGGTTCTAGATAACTAAGTATACATGTGTGTAAGCAAGTATACATATGTATGTGTGTATGCAGGTATATATCTTTGTGTGTATGTATGTATTATGCTTAGGTGTCTATGTATATATGTATGTATAAATGTGTGTGTGTATATTCACATTTAATTGTACCTTCTGGGGGAGGGGAAGAACAAAGTAAAAAGTGCACAGCAGACAACAAAAGAAAACTTATAAGGAAACAACAAAAAGATGGACAGCCCTCAACACAGCAAGTAGTATTTATGATGTAGGCTTTCTTGAAATGGAAATTTATTGCTGTATATTTTGAATCCTCTCTTAAGTTCTGCTATGCACATGGCAATGCTTTTGTTTTTGTTTTATTTTGTATTTAATTTTATAATTCTTTTCCTTTTGTTGTTATGTGCTTAAGTTTTTATATTTAAGTTTAAAATAAATAAATTTTAAAAAAGAAACCTATTCATGAGACACAAATGAAAACATTGTCTAAAGGCACAAACTGGTGGCAAGGCCCAAAGCAAGGGTGGACGTGGACTAAATAAATACACAAGCATGCATACAAATAAATGAATGAATTAATGGAGAAAGAAAGGAATGAATAAATAAATAAATAGGGGACAGATTCCTGTCATCAAGAATTCCTTATGTGATGAAACAACTAGATTAGAATAGAAAGTGCAAGGCTATGTATGGCTCCTCACACGGAGACATTTTAGACATAGCCATACAATACAGAGGAAAGAGTACTGAATTTGAGCGTCCTCATATTACAGAGCACCTGGGTTCAAACCCCTTACATAAAATCTTTGTGACTCTAGGGAAATCATTTAACTGGGCTTCAGTATCTTTATCTGCAAAATGAGGGGGTTGGATTGACTGGCTCTAAGTCTATGACCCTATGAATTTAAGTTTTAGTACTATCATCCTATTTCTTGGGAAATTGGTGAACTACGTGTGATGTAGGAAGTAATATGTTCAGTTAACCAGTGTATTTGATTACGCAGAATACCATGTTACCTGGTCATGACAAATAAGACTTTATTTGTTTGCTTAGACATATCTGTGATTAGCTGAGTCATTGCTTTCCCGTGTGTTGGCAAATGCTTGGTATGCATGGCATGTCGATGATTCTGAAACCTGGTTGCCCTTGATTAAATACAGAACCAAATCTGTCAACCAATACTCACTTCAGTGGTTTAAAAACAGTGTTTTCCATTCCTCTGGGCAGACTTAGACTTGACTTTTGGCTACTGTGTCTCATTTTTTCTGGAGGCAGAAAGAAAGCATGAGAGGGCAGCATTGGAAGGGGATCCAAGGGGAATATTCCATCACCTAAATTATCCAAAGGGTAGAAATTCAAGCCACCTCACTTTGTATTGCAACCTTGAAAAACAGTGGAGACTAAGCCAATAAAGGATGAATTTCTCACCTAAAGATACATAAATATTTTCTCTATCCATTATTTCACACATGCACAGAGGTAGTGGGCTTTAATGGAAAGAAAACTAACTTGGAGTCAAGAAAACCTGAATAGTAAATGATAGCACTTACAAGCTTTGTGAGCAAGCCACTCTGAGACTCAGTTTTCTCAAATGTCAAATAGGGACCACAATACTTTCAATACTTATCTTACAGGGCTGTCATGAAAATCAAATAGCAAGTTATATATAAAGGTATTTGTATATGTAAAGCACTATGTAAACATAAGCTTTTATTATTATTGATACTAATAATAGCTAGCACTTATATAGAACTTTAAAGTTTACCAAACACTGCACATATGCTATAACCTCATCACAACAACCCTCTGAGGCAGATATTATTATTATAATAGCTATTTTATAGATGAGAAAATTGAGGGTAAGAGAGGTCAAATGACTTGCCTAGGGTCTCACAATAAGATGATTCTTTTTGCATAGAGTCAACAAATATTTAGTAAGCACATACTATATGCCAAACACTGCACTAAGCACTGGGGAAAGGCTACAAACAATGAAAAATAATTCAGTCCCTGCTTTCTCTCTCTTTCAAGATGCTCCAAGTTTAATGGGCGGTCAGACGAAAACAACCATGTACAAACAATCTATATAGGATACATTGGAAATAATCAACATATAAAAAGCAATGATAACATTGAAAGGAATAGGGAAAGGCTCCTTGCAGAAGGTAGGATTTTAGTTGGGACTTGAAGTCATGGAAGCCAGCAGACACAAATAGGCTTGTATGCGTGTGTGCGTGTGTGTGTGTTTATGCATATGTAAAATTATTCTATATACACTTCTATTTATCATTTCTTTTTTCAGGATGCAAATAGTGTTTTCTTCATATGTCTTTTATAGTTAATTTGGGTATTTATAATAGTCAAAATAAATTATTCATTTAGGAGGCTCCAGCTTCCTAACCATGTGTGTGGGGTACTCAGGTCCTCTGACTCTCACCTGTGGTTCCAAGCTGTAGCATGCACAATGGCCACACCCTGGTAAACCACCCAATTCACGTCCAAGTCAGGACGTCACTTCATGATGTCATCGGTTTTCTTTGAAAAACTAAGGATGAGCAACAGCAACTTTAACAACAACAACAATCAGGGGAGCCAAGACGGCAGAGTGAAAGCAGTGACTTGCTTGAGCTCTCCTCCAAACCCCTCCAAATACTCATAAAAAATGGCTCTAAACAAATTCTGAAGCAGCAGAACCCACAAAAAGACAGAGTGAAACAAATTTCCAGCCCAAGACAACCTGGATGATTGATCAGAAAGGTGTATCGTGCTGGGCTGGGAGCGCAGCGCAGCACAGTGTGGGTCCGTAGGCCTCAGAGAACCTGGAGCAGGCCTCAGAGGACTGAATCGTGGGCAGCTGTGGCAGTGTCCAGACTCCTCAATCTACCAATGCCAAAGACAACTTAGAAGGTCAGTGGGAAGAGTCTGTTTCTGTCGCTGCTGAGACAGGAGGGTGGGGTCTCAGCTCCATTCCCCAAGAGCATGGCGGGGGGGGTGCAGCTGCTTCCCGAGCTTCTGGCCCACAGACCAAGGGGGAATCCAGTGGCTGATCAGAGAGGGATTGCAGGGATTTCTTGCTTTGCCCATGTTTGGATCTGAGCCACAATTCTGGGCGGCGGTGCTGGGGTGAGGAGGAACACTGGCGTGGTGGAGCTTGTAGTGGCTGTGCAGAGGATACCCTCCTCACAGTTACAGGACAGAAAGGAATACTTGTGGTCACAGGCCAGGAAAGGAGTAAACACCTCACCCCTTATCATACCACCTTGGAAGAACTGAAAATTTACAGGTCCCTACAAGTATCTCTGAAAACAGCTGTACAAACCCCCGAAGCTTGGAACAGTACATTCTCCACATTGGAAGCAGATTACCTTAACAAAGAGGTTAAATCTCAAGTAATTGGCCAGGATCATGAGCAAGCAGCACAAAAAGAGTCAGACTATATTATCTTACTTTGGTGAAAAAGATCAAAATATACAACCAGAAGAAGACAACAAAATCAAAGCTCCTACATCCAAAGCCTCCAAGAAAAATATGAATCCGTTCCAGGCCTTGGAAGAGCTCAAAAGGGATTTTGAGAAGCAAGTAAGGAAAAGAGGAAAAAATGAGAGTGATGCAAGAAAATCATGAAAAACAAGTCAACAGCTTGCTAAAGGAGACCCAAAAAAATACTGAAGAAAATAACACCTTAAAAAATAGCCTAACCCAAATGGCAAAAGAGGTCCAAAAAGCCAATGAGGATAAGAATGCCCTAAAAAGCAAAATTGGCCAAATGGAAAAGAAAGTCCAAAAGATTACTGAAGAAAATACTTCCTTAAAAATTAGAATAGAGCAATTGGAAGATAGTGACTTTATGAGAAATCAGACACAGTAAACAAATCCAAAAGAATGAAAAATTAGAAAACAATGTGAAATATCTCATTGGAAAAACAACTGACCTGGAAAATAGATCCAGGAGAGAGAATTTAAAAATTATTGGACTATCTGAAAGCCATGATCAAAAAAAGAGCCTAGACATCATCTTTCAAGAAATTATCAAGGAAAACTGCCCTGATATAGTAGAACCAGAGGGCAAAATAGAAATTGAAAGAATCCACAGGTCTCCTGAAAGAGATCCCCAAGGAATATTATAGCCAAATTCCAGAGTTCCCAGGTCAAGGAGAAAATATTACAAGCTGCCAGAAGGAAACAGTTCAAGTACTGTGGAAACACAATCAAGATAACACAAGATTTAGCAGCTTCTACATTAAAGGACGCAGGGCATATAATATTAAAGGAGATAGGATTACAACCAAGAATCACCTACCCAGCAAAACTAAGTATAATCCTTCAAGGGAAAAATGGTGATTCAGTGAAATAGAGGACTTTCAAGCATTCTTGATGAAAAGACCAGAGCTGAATAGAAAATTTGACTTTCAAATACAGGACTCAAGTGGAACATGAAGAGGGAAACAGGAAAGAGGAATCATAAGAGACTTACTAAGATTGAACTGTTTATATTACTGCATGGAAAGATGATATTTATAACTCATGAGACCTTTGTCAGTATTAGGGTAGTTGGAGGAAAAAAATATATGTATGCATACGTAGATAGATAGATGGAGGGCACAGAGTGAGCTGAAGATTAAGGGGTCATAACACTAATACATTGTTGGTAGAGTTGTGAAATGATCCAACCATTTTGGAGAACAATTTGGAACTATGCCCAAAGGGTTACAAAAATGTGCATACCCTTTGATCCAGCAATAGCACTTCTAGGGCTATATCCCAAAGAGATGAAACAAATAGGAAAAGGACCCACATGTACAAAAAATATTCATAGCAGCTCTTTTTGTGGTGGCAAAGAATTGGAAATTGAGAGGATGCCCATCAACTGGGGAATGGCTGAGCAAGTTGTGGTATATGAATGTAATGGAATACTATTGTGCTATAAGAACTGATGAACAGGCTGACTTCAGAAAAACCTGGAAAGACTTATATGGTCTGATGCTGAGTGAAGTGAGCAGAACCAAGAGGACTTTGTACACAATAACAGCCACGTTATGCAATGACTAAGATTGTTAAACTGAACCCTTCTCAGCATTATGAGGATCTAAGACATCTCCAGAGGCCTTGGGATGGAAAATGCTGTCCACATCCAAAGAAAGAACTATGGAAGTTGAATTGCTATCACTTATCTTTACCTTCTGTTGAGTTTTGTTTCATCTTTCTGATGGTTCCTCCTATTGGTTTTAATTTTTATTTACAACTTCACTAATGTAAAAATATGTTTAATGGATATGTAAATGTAAAGCCTATATCAGATTGTGCACCTTCTCGGGGAGGTTGAGGGGGAGGAAGGGGGAGAAAAATTTTCAACTCAAAAGCATATGGAAGTGATTGTTGATAAATCAAAATAAACTAATAAAATATAAAAGAAAAGATTAAGGGGTCATATCTGGAGAATAAAATTAAGGATGAGAGAGGATTATACTCGGAGAAGAAGAAAGGGAGAGGTAGAATG
The DNA here is from genome assembly GCF_003287225.1 of Phascolarctos cinereus. Lineage (NCBI taxonomy): Eukaryota > Metazoa > Chordata > Mammalia > Diprotodontia > Phascolarctidae > Phascolarctos > Phascolarctos cinereus. The sequence goes on from NW_027556180.1 coordinate 83,906,695, forward strand.
GGGTAAATTATCTCACAAAAAAACCAGAAAAGTCTTTTACAGTGGAGAGGAAACAGGGGAAGGTGAGAGGGAATGAGTGAATCTTATTCTCACAGGATTTGACTTAAGGAGTGAATAACATACACATTCCATTGGGTATGGGAATCTGTCTTACCCTACAGGAAAATAGGGGAGAAGGGGAGAAGAGAGCAGGGGGATGATACAGAGGAGGGCAGATTGGGAAAGGGAGTAATCAGAAGTAAATACTTCTGAGGAGGGACAGGGTCAAAAGAAAGAATAGAATAAATGGGAGAGCAAGATAGGATTAAGGGAATAGAGTTAGTTTTTCACAACATGTCTACTATGGACGTGTTTTGCATAACTGCACATGTACAACCTATATTGAGTTGCTTGCCTTTTCAATGAGGGTGGGTAGGGAGGGAGGAAGAGAGAAAATTTGAAACCTAAAGTTTTAAAAACATATGTTTAAAAAAAATGTTTTCACATGCTACTGGGAAATAAGAAATATATGAAATAGGGTACAGAAGTCTATCCTGCCCTACAGAAAAATAGAAGGGGAAAGGGATAAGAGAAGGGGAGAGAGATAAGAAGAGAGGACAGACTAGGGGAAGGGATATTCAGAATGCATGTAATCTCGGGGTGGGGGAAGGGGGGAGATGGGATGAAAATTTAGAACTCAAAAACTTGTGGAAGAAAAAGTAGAAAACTAAAAATAAATAAATTTATATTAAACAGTTTCAAAAAATGAGGGTGGGTGGGGAAGGACGAAGGGAGACAATTTGTGACCCCAAAATTTTAAAAACACATGTTAAAAATAAAAAAAAATTAATGAAATAAAAAATTAAAATAAAAACAACAACAACAACAACAACAATCAGGAGTGTCCCCCAAGGTGTTATCTTTGGCCTTTTCATCTCTCCATAACCATCTCTCTTCCTGATCTCATCAGATCAGAAATCTAAAGCTTGAAGAAATCTCAGACGCCACATAGTTCAACTCTTAACCTTACCGATACGGAAACTGAAGAGATGTTTGGCAATGCCTACACACATATGATAACAAAATGGGATGCCAGCAGTCTGGATATTACAGATATTGCAACTCACTCAGTTAATATGGTCCTAATGATTCCATAGTAGCTTTTTCTGACCTGTAGTGACAGCCTCTTCTCTGTTACTAGACTGGACTTCTCATGTTCACAGGTTCTTTCCAACATAAAATCAGTACTTCAAATAGGCTGACTATTCACAGAGGCTTTGGGGATTATCATTACCCTTACTGTGGCTGAAAAATGCCAATATAGTGAATAGTGGTGGAGTATCCACTCTTATTCTCTTTTCATACTGATCATTTGTATTATATTTGCCATCACGGTGCATTATTAATCATGTGTCAATCCAGTGAAAACCAAACCCAGTTTGATGATAATAGCAAGGAAAAAAGCACTGTTAAAAATGGGGACAAATCAGAGCCACATGAGAAACCGTAATCATTTTCACAGACAACAAAATAATAGGAAAGTCAGAGAGTTCATGTGAACGAGATACTACTGGATCACGACTGATGGAGAAGAAATCCATTGGTCAGCACCCTTAGTAAATCATACCAAGGTAACTCTTCTTAGTTCAATTATAGTGAATATCAAAGTTTGGAAGCATTTACAAGACAGCTTTGTTTTTAAAAGCAAGCACAAATCTAGTTTTTGTAAGTTTGATTCTGCTGAAGATCCATCCCACTATAAAGGGAGCTTACAATTATTTCTGCATATTCCTTTTTTATTGGGAAAAAGCAACTTTCAGAATATATCGCACCGTCTGCATTTTAGCACTGCTTATAAAAACAAATGAGGTGTTAGAAAATGTAGCTAAAATCCATGTTAAAAATGAACATGTATTTCAGAATATAAAAGTGTAATCACCAGTTCCCTGTCCATTTTCACCACCACCTGCCTCTTTTTAAACTCTGTGTGTAACTCAAAAGTTCATTCAGGTGAAGGCCAATAAAATTACTGCAAACATAAATGGTACATAGGGAACTAATTGTTCTGTATAGGAACTGTATAGGAATTGTACCTGAAAAAATTAATATAGTTTACCTAGGATCACATAACTAGCAAGTACCTGAGGTAGGAGGTGAACCTCGGTCTTCCTGATTCCAAGTCCAGTACTATGTACTCTACATCTCTTCCCTTTCATGGTTCCAATTATCCCATTTATATAGATAACTCCCAAATCTATATATCTAGCCTTAATCCTTCTCACAGAATCATAGAATTTAAGAGCTGGAGAGGATCTCATTGGCCATATATTCCAACTCATACCACCAAAAGAATCTCCCCAATATAACATACCCATCTCTCTGTGAGCTGCACTCCAAAATTTGCAGTTGCCTTATTGATAGCTCCCACTAGCACCTTAAAATCAACAATTCATGCAACACTGTACCATTCAGAATTGAAAGCTCAGTTCTTCATCTTCCCCCCCTTCCCTCCTTGTTTTCCCAATTGAATCCTCAAAAATCAATATATCCAAAGCTGAATTTTTCATCTTCCTCCCAAATTTTCTCTTCACCCTACCCTACTCCCTCCATCCCTATTTCTGTTACTGGCATCATCATTCTCACAGCCACTTAAATTCAAAATCATTGCCGGCTCCATTCCATTTCCAATCATTTGCCAAGTCCTATCAATTCTGCCACCACCATATCTCTCATACTCATCTCTTCTTCTCTACTTCCATGACTATCACTATATTTCCAGCCTCATTATTTGTCTCTGATGATAGTACCCTAACTGGTTTTCCTGTTTTTAGTCTCTCCTTCCTCCAGCTGCTAAATTAATTGTCTTAGTTCAAAGTTATCATGCTCTTACTCCAAAGACTTCAGTTACTCCCATTTCCTATACAGTCAAATACAGACTCCTTTATCTCATAGTTAAGTCCCTCCATAATCTGACTTTCAACCTACCTTTGCAGGACCTATGTCATACTATTCCTTCATATATTCAATCTTCCAGCCAAATTGGACACTAATCTCATGTTTCATCTGCACTTTTCCATATCCATGCATCCATGAAATGTACTCTCCCCTGCCTAGAATGTATTCCATCCACACCTCCTTCTGTTCAAATCCTCTTTCTTCAGGGCTGAAGGTGCCACCTGCTCCATAAAGCCTTCCCTGCTGCCTCCAGCTATACACAATCTTTCCTTCCTCATATATCTCATTGCACTTTGCCTTGGACCTTGCCTTTGCCATTTTTGCATTCTTATTTACATCATATTTAATTTGAATATATGTTATTTCCTTCTCCAGCTCATTTTCCAGATGAGGAAATCGAGGCAAACAATTAAATGACTTGTCCAGGGTCACCCAGCTAGTAAGTGTCTGAGGCCTGATTAGTACTCAAGAAGATAAATCCTCCTGACTTCAGGTACCACCTAGCTGTTCAATATTTGGCCCATGGCAACAATTAAACGATTGACTTTTATCTCTCCTGAAACTCTAAATACAGAAACTTCCCCAGGTTAGAACTGGTGTGAGTTACTCTGCAGTTACTAAGATTGACCACAAGGGCGCGCTACAGAATTAGAATTTCTCAGTGCTACGTGACTAGTGGACATGTTTGCTTTTGCTGTCAGAAATTAAACCTTTCTGTAAAACTGCACATAGAAACAATTTCTCTTAAGACGTGAAATAAATCAAGAGTATTTGTTCATTTTTTTTTTACTCTGAGCTTATAAAATACCACGTAAAATGAGCATTTCCATATACATTGTAGAACAGGAAAACTGAACCTCTTGGCAGTTTGTTGCACTTCCTTTTAAAATTTTTTAACTATGTAACAAACCCAACCTACAACTTTCAAAGCTGTCCTGCTTGTCTGTGATTACTTCTGGACTTCTTTCTGTTCTCTTCTCTTGGAGGTGGTAAGGGGGAACCTCATCCCTCTTCCCCTTTCTCTTACCCACCCCAGTTGAGGAAAAACAAAAACAAAAACAAAAGAGAAAGGAAAAGGAAAGGAAAGAAACCTCTTGTAACAAATACACATAGACAAGCAAAACAAATTTCCAGATCGGCTGCTTCCAAAATTATCTATTAAGGGACAAGCAGCCCATCTTTCAGGAGGTAGGTAGCATAGCTCACCCCTGGATGATACTCTAGGTATCAGTAGTTTTTACAATGTAAGAGAGGAATATTTAGTTTCTGAATGTGATACATGCTTTTTATATACTGTATCTGGTACTTGCCCCTTACAACCTGAAAATTTGCCCAAGCCTGAAGGGGGTATACACACACACACACACACACACACACACACACACACTCTGGCTGCTATATTACTGGGGGGGGAGGAGGGAGGAGGGAGAAGGGAGGGAGTTTCAACAACAGACTCTTGCCACAAGAAGGAATTTCCCTGGGTCACTCTTCCATTTGCTTAGGGGAAATAAAAAGAGGATGCATCATTTATTTGATGTGTGAATGTCCGCCACTCCAAAGTGTCACGTTTAGATGGGTTGGTGAACAGAGGCAAGATTCCAGAAGAAAAAAAAGTTAAAATCTCCTACCAACTTTTTCAGGAGCCTATGCTCAAAGGTCTGAGAAAGAAATACAGTGCCCTTTAATGAGCACAATGGCCCAGGGAGTGGTAGACAGTTAGCTGAAGTCCTCTAGGATTTGCCAGAAGATTTTTGGTTGCATTCCCAAGTTCTGGAACGATGGGCACGCAACTTATTCTTCTTGAAAAACTGGACTGCCCTCTAGGTTAACAGCAAACATTGTGAAGACTTAGCTGCTTAAAATGGGAAGGCATCGCTCAGCATGCTGGGGAAAACAGAAACTACTAGAAGAATTCCAAACAAAGGCCCATTTGAGGGAGCAGAGTGCCCCCATTTGGGGAGGTCAAGCACCACATGGAGGGAAAGGGTGCAATTAAGGCACAAGTAGTCCCCAGTTTACTAAAGGATTGCATTCCAGAGGTTCATTTGCAAGTCAATTATTTGGAATTTGGAACACATTTTCTTATAGAAACAATGTTTGAATGTTTATGTGGTGGTTAGGTTGCCAAGCTAACCCGCAGAAGTCTAGTCTTTAACTCATAACATAACAAAGGTATAGTTGTGATAATACTGACCAGAGTTTGGAATGGTTTGGGAATAGGGAGGAGAGTCAAGCAACAAGGAAGTGACAAATTGTTAATGTAATTGTTAATGTAATGATAGAAATAATAACAAATGTAATATAGGCTGCCATTCCCTTAAATGATTCTTTAATATCAGAATTTCAGGAATGTCCTTACATTCCTACTCTTAAGATATTTGCTCTAGATTAGGTCAAGCTGAACCACACCCTAGGACATCCTGAGATCTTGCTTTATGAAGGAACCTGGCTCAAGCTGGATCTAGGCCTTTGAGGTCCTCGCCCCCTTCCATTGGGATTCATGGCATGAAGGGCAGAATAGACAGAATGAAGTGGCTTTCCTTGCCTGGATTGCCAGAGGTCACTTGGGTTTCATGACCAGGCCTCGCTACCTCATACTGACTCCTCCCCCTTTCCTCCTGAAGGTATGAAAAGGTTTTGCATGGGTCTTGGAGTTGAGACATTCACTGGACATCCCCCAGGGTGGCAGGCTTGCTACCCTGTTATCTCAGTTAAAGATGCTTTGTTCCTCAACTCATGACTTTTGATTTCTTTTAGGCCTTGACAGAAGAGCACAGCTTCCTTCCCCCTCTATCCCTTTTCTAGGCACAGGGCTGACCCAAGTTGGAAATTTTGAAACACACAAAGCATATCTTATTCATCTTCCACCTCCTTTTCTCTAACCCAGAGGTAGGGGACCTGTGGCCTTGAGGCCACATGTGGCCACAGGTTCCCTATACCTACATCCTTTCTTTATATTGTAGTGAACTTCCCCCTATGGTCATGATTCCTTCAATCTGTCCTAGCTTCCCCACTGGAGTGCCATCCCAAGCCTGGCCTCTCCTCTAAGACTTTTCACGCTCCAAACTGTCAGTTCAACCATCCTTCAATCAATGACCTCTCCCAGCCACCTTTATTTTTCCTCTGCATTTGTGTGAGGAAAAAAACAACTCTGATTGTACTAATTGACTTGGAACCTTCTTATCCGTCTGGAAGTATTTGCTTTTAAAAATAGGATCCTTATTATTTCAAATTATTACGTTTCAGGTGGAATATCTTGCAATTATAGTCAACTCAAATATTCAAAAGGATCTTTGATCTTGTCAGTGTGGGTATTCCCTACAACTAGGCAGGTGATAACCCACCCATGCCTTTCTATCCTCTGTAACTCTCTCATCCACATCCAGCTTCCCTACAAGGTGTACCCAACATCCTCAAATGGACTGTCCATTTGAGTCCTTGATCTCTACCAGCCTATGACCAGTCCATCCTCTTTCTCATTCCTACACATGGAGAGACAGCCTTGCTTGGAGGTCTGCATCATTTCCCTTTAAATTACTCCTAATCTTCAAAGTTCCTCCCTCCTTCTAAAAGTTCTAAGTCTTTTAAATCCAACTACAGTAGCAATGAAAGAGAAGAAAAGAAACACGGATCATGTTGGGAAGGGTGACACACATCAGTATGTGTACAGTTGGAATTGAAGGATGTCTCTACTTGTGTTCTCTTCATACTGAATAAGGCCACAAAAGAAAAGAAATGGGAAAATTATACTCTCCCTCCTAAATATAATTTTTGCCCTAAAATGGTACTTCATTGAATGCTTATTAATATAATTAAGTACCATCTATGTGACATATTGAATACAAAGATAAAAATTATTTTTACAAATAAGAGTTTGTCTTCCAGAAAGAAATTCTTCAGGGAAATATTTCAGTATAACAGCTAATGCTATGAAGACATGGGTTCTAGTCTTGGTTCTACCACTAATAAAAGACGGGATTTTTGAACAAGTAATCTAAGTTTTATCAATCTGATGTGGGTCTATGGGAAAAATCTATTTTTTTCAGATGTTTATTACTATCTATCTAGTATATACAAGTTAGGGTAGAAAAAAATTCAGGCCTATCAAAATTTTTAGTGGCCTGCAAAATTTCACCAGATTTTTCCCTCTAACTCGTATAGTAATCACAAAGTTCCTGAGGATGATAAACTTTGGAAATGCAGTAGTAATATTATGTGTCAGAGGATCATAGACTGGAGGGGACCTTAGAGAACACCCAGTCTAGGCCCCTCATTTTTACATGTCAGAAAACTGAGGCCCAACTGAATTGCTCAAGGTTATACCTATAGCGAGCTATAGAGACAGGACCAAGTCCTTTGAAATCAGACCTAATACTTTTTCCAGTATCCCATGTGCACCATACTAATATTTTTTTCTTGATTAATGCAACATTTATTTAATCTCTCAGCTTATAAAATATTTGGAAGGTTCTTGAAAATATACAAATTGGCAAAGGAATCAGCCTTTTCAAAGTCATTCAAATACCATATAATAGTAAAGGTGTAAAGCAGCTTCAATGGTGGTCTAGCTAGCATCAGCAGATCAGTGTCTAATTAGTTAAGACAGAATTTCATTGATCCTACTTAGAATTCCACAGGGATAAAAAAGAATTTCATATTTCTAATTAGCCTGTTCCAATTTTTTGATTTTTAATTTTTTTTGGGGGGTGGAGACAATAAGGATTAAGTGACTTGCTCAGGGTCACACAGCTAGCCAGTGTCTGGGGCTGGATTTGAACTCAGGTCCTCCTGACTCCAGTGCTCTATCCACCTATCCACTGTGCCACCTACCTGCCCCTAATTCTTTTTTTAATAAACAAAAATTTACCTTCTCTCCTTCCCACCTTCTTCTATGCCCATTGAAAATGGGGAGGTGGGAGAAATCCATTGTAACAAATATGCCTCATCAAGCCAAATATGTTCCCACATTGGTCATGTCCAAAAAATAGACATCTCAATTTGCTCCCTCGTGGCATCTTTGCCATAATATGGGTAACATGTTTCATCATCAGTCCTCTAGAATCATGGCTGTTCGTTGTTTTGATTAGAGTTCTTATGTCTTTCAAAGTCATTTGTCTTTACAATATTGTTATTATAAAAATTCTTCTCCTGTTTCTGTTTACTTCACTTTACAAAATTTCATCCAGTCTTCCCAGATTTCTCTGAAACTATACCCTTAATCATTTCCTATACCATAATGGTCTCCCATTGCATTCACATACCATAATTTGTTTGGGTATTCCCTGATTGATGAATACCTCCTTAGTTTCCAATCTTTGCTATCACAAAAAGAGTTGCTATAAATACGTTTTGTGTGTGTGTGTGTGTGTGTGTGTGTGTGTGTGTGTGTGTGTATCAATTCTTTTATTCTTTTAACTCTTTGGGTTATAGGCCCTAGTAGTAGGATCAGTATCAAAGGGTATGCAGAGTTTAGAAGCTTTTTGGAATTTTTCCAGAATTACTGGACCAATTTCACAGCTCCATTGTTGTTTTCTTAGGACTCTCCAACATTTATTATATTCTGTTTTTGTTAAATTCACTGATATGATGGTGGGAGGTAGACCTGTTCCAATGTTAATCACCTTAGAATCTCAGGAACACATTCTTGTGTTTAGGCAAATATCCTTTATTTCTTCCTATTTTGACCCCTGTGGACTTATGGTCAGTGCTCTTCAAGAAATAACCCTTTGTATCCTTATGGTCATTAAGAATCCAAATGTCATTTTGATTGAAATTTTCTCATTATGTTCTCATCTGTCATGAAAGGTAGGGTCTCAAATAGTTCTGCCTAGTCTGTGAGCCAAGACTCGATACAGATGACAAATCTGTGTGATTAATATCAGCAGGTAACCTAAGTGTCCCTCAAAACATTCCACATTCAATAGTCCATGCAGACCAGAGGGACCAGAAAAGAACTTTATTCACCAAGGAACATGAAAAAGGTCAACACCTATCCTAAACCAATTATGCAGTATTCATACAGCAGGAAAAAGACTTAGACATCCACAGCTCAAAGAGTCAGCTTGGTTCATAGTTTAGGCTCAAAGTTAATCAATAATAGCAGGCCAGGATCAGCGCTAACATATTGGAAAAACGACAGCAAACTGAGGCATCCAGAATTGTTAAAAGGATGACCAGCAAAGATAGAACCTTTCTGCTGTTTTTTTGGTTTTGTTTTTGCTTTTTAGTTTCTACAGCCACAGGGAATAGCAGACATTGGTTTGTTCCATTAAGCTGTGAGATGTAAATACATGTAGTTGCCAGCACTGATGCTATCCCAGGTATAGACAAGTACACGGCTAAAGGTAACACTGCCTGCACCATGTTAACAGCAGGAATGATGTCAACATTTCTACATAGATCTCATTTTTTCACCTTCCTATAATGTCTTTGATCCATTTAACTGATTACTCCTGGCACTGTGGAGAAGGCAAATGACAGGGAACCTTGGTAAGGAGTATATGAAGTAAGTCAGGAAAAACAGATAGAAACTATAAAATAGAGGCAGAGGATTATAGATAATACTGGAATTAAAGGGAACCTTTTAAATGTACAGGAAAAAAAACTTTGGACTAATATATTCAAGTTTGGAAAAGAGAAATGACATTCATTGCAGCAGCTAGGTGGCACAGTGAATAGAGCACTAGGCATGGAGTCAGGATGACCTGAGTTCAAATCCAGCCTCAGACACTTACTAGCTGTTTGGCCTTGAGCAAGTCGCTTAACCTCTGTTTGACTCAGTTTCTTCAACTTTAAAATGGGCATAATAATGGCACCTACCTTGCAGGGGGATGGTGAGGATTAAATACAATAACACATGTAAAACACTTTGCATATCTTACATTGCTATACAAAAGCTGGCTATTATTAATGAAAGATGGAATAGTAATCCACTGTTTTTACAAGAAATACAATAGAATAAAATGAAATACAAATACAAAATTAAATACAAAAGAATAAAATTTTACAAGGAATACAAAAGAATCAAACTAAAAAGTTTATGAAACTTTATTTTTTAATTTTAAATAATACCTCTTTTCAATAGGAAATCCAGTTTACTTGCCTTTAAGCTGTGACTGTTAACATTTTCACTACCCTAAGTACATGAACTGTTTTTTTAAAGTTGCTATTACTTATGTGCCCCGGAAAGATTTTTAGCGTGTGAGGAACATCCGTGCTCAGTCCCAGAACTGTGTATTGAGATGCACTGTGCATTTCACAACGAACTTTTGGGGACATTGACAGGTTGTGTTTCACATTTCCTAATCCCAGCTGTCTGCAGAGAGGGCAAGAATGATATATTAGATTGGTTTCAAGAATTCATAACATCTGCAAAATTTGTAATGATTGGCAAAGGCAAATAATAGAAAAATGACTGCTTGTTAGTATTCAGATCATCACATCAGCAAAGCCTAATCCAAATTACAAATACTACCCAGCTTTGGGAATATAACCAATGCTTAAAAATGAGCATTTTCAGAGGGCCTCTACATGGCCTGCTTTGCTCGAGGGTGCATTTAAAACTAATTACACATACAGTTGAGCACAATAGTCCTTAGGGAAAAAAAGGGCAATTATCTTATTAAGAACGTTGTCAGCCAAATGCAAGCACAGAGATATACAACCTATACAAGAAAAAAGGACCAGCTTGCCAAAAACTGAGCTAGAATGCATAGTTAGTCTTCCACTACGAAAATCATGCCAATTATGTATGCAAATTCAATTTGTTTGAATTTAGACTAAGTGATTAGTAGATGTTTGCCTGCCTATATGCCCATGTACATTTGATAAAATTCCTAGTTTCAGCTCTCACCAGAACAACAAAAGCGAGGTGACCAGTTGTTTAATAATTTGGAATTGGGCAGACAAATCAATAAAAAAATTCAGGAGGAACCCCTTCAGTTCAGAGGTGCATATTCCCACAAACGGCTCGCTTAAAAACTCATATACCAGATGATACCCTATTTTTTCCTTCCTTCCCCCCTTCTCTCTCTCTCTCTCTCTCTCTCTCTCTCTCTCTCTCTCTCTCTCTCTCTCTCTCTCTCTCTCTCTGTTTCTCTCTTTCTCTCTGTCTCTGTCTGTCTGTCCCTCTCTCTCTCTTTCTCCCTTTCTCTCTCCTGACAGTCTCTGAGGGGAACTCAGGTCCTTTTTAAATCAAGATTCTGATTCTATGGCTCAAAAATACGTACTAGCCCCACAACTCAAACCATGATGGAGGTCACATAATAATAATAATAATAATAATAATAATAATAATACCACAATTGAAACACACCTAAACATCAATATCCTGTTTTTAGAAACTTAAAAGTAAGGTTGGCTATCTCTGTTCTGAGATCAGATAGAGCAGCACCCTCCTGAGATTGGCAAGCTCTTCTTACCAAATTAAGCATATGCTTGGAAAACCTTGCAGAGAAGTGACAAGACCTCTGAAAACCTGATCCCCTCTTCTTCAGTCAGATAAGAAAAAAAGACTGGTAATGTTGCAGGTAACGCGCAATAAACTTGACTCCTCACCTATTTATCATTCCCCCTCTTCATCCCATCCCCCAACTATTCTGTGTTCTGAATTCACATAAAATCAGAGTAAAGGTGAAAAGAAAAATTGAAAATGTAATTCCTGGATTAGGTCCACTTCAAATGTGGGAAATGCAGTAAGTAAATCTGCATAATATTTGTATATAGGTAATTATCAAAGTGGGGCACTGGATAGAGTGCTGGGCCTGGAGTCAGAAGATTCTTCTTCCTAAATTCAAATCTGGCCCCAGACACTTACTAGCTATATGACTCTGGGCAAGTCACTTAATCCTGTTTGCCTCAGTTTCCTTTTCTGTAATATGAGCTGGAGAAGGAAATGGCAAATCACTGCAGTATCTTTGCCAAGACTACCCCAGACAGGGTCATGTAGACTTGAACATGACTGAACAACAACAATGAAATTGTCAAAGTAATATTTTATTATGGCCAACTGTAATACATCTTTCCCTCCTCCCATTAAAATTTTTTTACTTTAAAAAATTTATTTTTATTCTCAACTTCAAAAGACCAAATAAACAAAACATTTCCATTCATATGGAAGAGATCCTTTTTTTGTGCCATGGACCTTGTTTTCAGTCTTGCTAAGCCTACACTCTGCTTCAAAGAATAATTTTTAAATAAATAAAATATAATATATAGGATTACAAAAGAAATTAATTATATTGAAAGAATTATCAGAATATTTTTAAAGCTAAGTTCACAGACCCCATTCTAAGAACCCCTGATTTGGAAAGTGCCTTCAGAATGACCTAGTCAATGGGGCAGTGAGGTGGCACAGTGGATAGGGCACCAGCCCTGAAATCAGGAAGACCTGAGTTCAAATCTGTCCTCAGACCAAACACTTGACACTTACTAGCTGTGTGACCCTGGGCAAGTCACTTAACCCCAGCTGCCTAAAAATAAAAAAAAAATTTAAATTAAAGAGTGACCTAGTCAAACCCATTCATTTTATAGATGAAAAAACAAGGATTCAAAGAGAAAATATTTTCTCCAAGGTCACATGGGGAATAAGTTACAGATCCAAGATTCAAGTCCAGATCCTCAGACCCCAAATCCAACATTTTTTTTTTCATTTTATATACTGTCCTCATACATGAAATTGTTGCTGTTCAGTCATTTCAGTCATATCTGACTCTTTGTGTCTCCATTTGGGGTTTTCTTGGAAAAGATACTGGAGTGATTTGCCATTCCCTTTCCTAGCTCATTTTATCAATGAGGAAACTGAGGCAAACAGGGCTAAGTGACTTGCCCTGGATCACATAGCTATTGTCTGAAGCTGGATTTGAACTCAGGGCCTCCTGATTCTGGGCCCCACGCTCTGTGCATCATGGCACATACATGCCTCATACCTGAATTTACTCAATAGTTTTCTATGAGGACGAGTTTTCAAACATATGTCACAATTTGGAAAGTATTTCTATTTGCTCATTTGCCTGTAAATTATTAGCATATAACCATATCAGTTTTTATTAGTCAGATTTTGTCTTAGAAAATAGCTCAGTGGTTTCCTTAATGGAGGGAAAGATTGCCACATAATCTCCTCCGTGCCTTGCCTCTGAAATGCAACTACACTCATTTCAGAAGAAATCCCACTTCAACTTCAAGGTAGTACTGACCATGCTGAGGTCTACTTGAATTATAGGTCTCTCATTGCCCACATAGTGCCCACACAGGCCATATGGTGAAATTCCATTCAATTCAATAAGTTTTCCTATGAGAAAGGCCCCCTTCAGCTCCAAGAGCTGACTTTATGAAGTTAAAAACAAAAATTAACCAAAAAACCCAGCCCCTATTCTCAAGAAGCTCATATTCTACTGGGACATACAACATCTAAATAGATAAGTAAATATAAAATAATTTGAATGGAAGGAGAACACCACCAACTTTGTTAGGAGGGCAGGAGAAGATGAAGAAAGGTTTTGGAAATGGCACTTCTCTTAAACCATGAAGGAAATTCAATATTCGAAGGAAGGGGTGAGGAAGGAGCACATTTGAGACATGAGTGAAAAACTGAAGAGTGAGAGATTTGTAATCAAAAGAACAAAATGTAAATAATACCCGCTATGCTACTACTACATGCCTATGACTTTGGGTAAGTCACTCACTTCATCTATCCAGATCTGTCTTGCCACCTATAAAATAATTAGTGTTCGTCTAGTGCTTTAAGGTTTGCAGAGTACCTTTACAAATTTCATTTTATTCTTATAACAACCCTGGAAATAGGGGTATTATTATCCTCATTTTACAGATGAAGAAACTGAGGCAGATAGCAGTTAAGTGATTCACCCAGAGTCACACAGCCAATGCCTGAGGCTGATCTTCCTGATTCCAGGTCCAGTACTATCTCTCCACCCACCTACATTTGCCCTTCTCTGTGCCTGGGTACCTTTCTTACTGTCCATTTCAATGACCAAGCCATCAAATTATCCAAATCTTTCAGTATAATGGCATGTAAATCATCTGGGCTCGGTAATTTGAACTCATTATGAATAAGTAGGTGCTCTCTTACCATCTTCCTACTTTTCTTAGGTTTCAAATTCCAATTAATTATTTTTGTCCTAGTAAGTCCCATTGTAAATTTTCTAAGTATAACTAAATTATAAAATAATACCTTGTTTTAGAGGATACTAAAGAAATAATCTGAGTTGAATTCCATTCCCTCTCTTAGAGAATTTCTGTAATTTGTGGGGGAGGGGATGTTTCTTAATACAGCTCATCTCATCCTTTGAGGGTTCCTTACTTAGAAGAGATCAGACCCTTTTGACTCACTGATCTGTATTGTAGTTGTACCTGTAATCAGATGAACACTGGTAATTGAGGTAGGATTTGTCTTTAATTCTTTTCCACGTGTTTTTTGTTTGTTTGTTTGGGGTTTTTTTTGTGTTCTGTGATGGGTGGAGTGAGCCCTGTGGATCCACTTAGCTATCTATGAAACATGGCTTCACTGAGTTGCCTTCCATGAATGAAAGCACAAGAGGACTTCCAGGTATAAGAAAAATCTGTGATGATTCACTAAAGCTGTTAAGGTTCTAGATGGCATCTTACACTTCTAGGAAGAAGTTTCAGGAAAGTATTAAAAATTTTAAAAGGTTTACTCATGAAATCCATGAATCAAATGTTTTGTGTGCCTTTCATTATTCTCAGCCTAAGAATATCTGCATTGTTAAGGAAATCTTGTGTTTCAGAATGCAAGAATGTCTGAGATGACAGCACTTCAATTATTGTGTAGAGTTGGCTTGCCCAAGGTCACAAAGAGGATAAGAAACAGAGCTGGGATTTTGAACCCATTTTACATGTTGTAAGAAGTGAAGTGTTCCACATGCATATGCGGTAGAAGATAGTGCCAAGTCTGGCTTTCATAAGAGGAGAAGAGAAGCCACATTCACAAAACAGTGAATTGGGACTATATTTAATTGCCACTTTCCACCCTTTAAGGCAGCTGGGTGGAGCTATAGTGCACAGAGAACTGGGCCTGGAGTCAGGAAGACTCATCATCCTGAGTTCAAATCTAGCCTCAGATATTTACCAGCTGAGCAATCCTGGGTTTGCCTCAGTTTCCTCAAATGTAAAATGAGTTGCAGAAGAAAATGGCAAACCAACCCAGCACCTTTGCCAAGAAAACCCCAAATGGAGTCACAACTGAAAAAATGACTGAACAGCAACACAACTCCCACCTTTTACCCAGATCCCCATCCCCACAAAAATGAGAATTTTTTTAATTATTCCATAAACCACCAGATAAATGTTCAAATACACATTGGAGTCCTCCATTACTGAAGGCTGGAGGAAATCCTCAAGTAATATTTTGGAGATTCCAACCTCCTGTCATTGAAACAGACATCAATGAGTTTCTCTCTCTCTCTCTCTCTCTCTCTCTCTCTCTCTCTCTCTCTCTCTCTCTCTCTCTCTCTTTGTGGTGAGGCAATCAGGGTTAAGTGACTTGCCCAAGGTCACACAGCTAGTATGTGTCAAGTGTTTGGTCTGAGGCCAGATTTGGACTCAGGTCCTCCTGACTTCAGGGCCAGTGCTTTATCCACTTGTGCCACCTAGCTGCCTCTCAATGAGTGTCTCTTAAAACTCGCCTCTATGAGAGGCAGCTAGTGGCACAGTGGATAGAGCACTGGCTCTGGATTCAGGAGGACCTGAGTTCAAATCTGACCTCAGGCACGTAACACTAGCTGTGTGACCCTGAGCAAGTCACTTAACCCCATTGCCTAGCCAAAAAAAAAAAATCAAAAAACAAACAAAAAAACCTCACCTCTATGATGTTCAATCTCGTATGAGCTTTATACAAATACGTGCTTATGCAAATAAATGTGTGTGTATATATATATATATATATATATATATATATATATATACACACACACACAGATATATACCTATTTAACAGCTAGCATTTACATAGTGCTTAAGGTTTGAAAAGATTTTACATGTATTATCTCATTTGATGACACAACAATCCTGTAAAGCAAATGATATTAGCATCTCCATTTTATAGATTAGAAAAGTGATACTGAAAGGTTTGCCCAGGATCAGATAGTAAGTGTCTGAGACAAGATTCAAACTCAGATCTTACAGTCTACAGGTTGAGCATTCTATCCACACATAAATGTTTATCCATGTGCGCACCTGTGTGTGCATGTGTATATACTGTTCAGGAAAGAGTTAATGATAATTACAGCAGGGTCTGGCTTTATCTCTTCTTCCATGTGTGTATATGTGTATGTATATGTATATATTAACACACACACACACACACACACATATATATATATATATATATATAATCTTCACACATACATACTCTTCAAAATGTGTATTAATATATTCATTATGTTTCTGTATATATGTATGGATATTAAATCCCCTATCTCTTCTCTAAACAAAAGTCCTATATTTCCAAAGGTTTATTAGACTTCACCTGAAAGTAGTTTCATTATTTCTTCAACTGAATATTCCTCAAATAGAACTCATCTTCCATATAAAACCAGTCTTTCTTCACATGAAATTAAAAAACTTTTATCTGAATGGAATGATTGGATATCAAATGAAAGAGAAACTGTTGAGTGGAAAAAATATTTGCATCAAATATCACTGATAAAAGTCTGATAACCAAATTATATGGAGAATAGGCAGGCAGCAAAGTGGTATGATGCAGAAAGTGCTGGAGCTAGAATCTGGAAGATCTGAGTTCAAATCCAGCCTCAGATATTTACTAGCTATGTGATGCTGGGTAAGTCACCTAACCTCTGATTGCCTCAGTTTCCTCAACTATAAAATGAGGGTAATAATATCACCTGTTTCCTAGAATTGTTGTGAGAAAGAACGAGATATTTGTAAATCACTTTACAAACCTTAAAGTGTTATGTAAATCCTAGCTAGATGGCTCAGTGGATAGAGTGCTGGAACTGCAGTCAGAAAAACCTGATTTCAAATCCAACCTCAGATATTAACTAGCTGTGTGATCCTGAGCCAATCGCTTATTTAACCTCTGTCTACTTCAATTTCCTCGTTTGTTAAATGGGGATGATAACATCAGCTACCTCTTCAGTGAGAATAAAGTGAGATAATATTTGTAAAGTGCTTTGCAAGCTTAAATTTAATTAATGCTAGCTATTATTGTTGTTGTAAAGAAATTACAAACTATAATTGACTATTTGAAAACATGTCCCAAATCAGAAATGGTAAAAAAAAAAAAATTAATTAAAATAATGCTGAGGTTTCACTTCCTGCCCACAAGTCGGCAAGGATGACAATCAACGAAACAGTCAATATTGGAAAGACTATGGAAAGATAGGCACTAATACACTATTGGTGGAGATGTGAATTGTCTCAACTCTTCTAGATATCGGTTTCGGATATGTAAGAAGAGGAACTAAACTGTTCATACTCTTTAACCTAGTGATCTCAGTAGTGGGTATATAACTCATGAGGTCAAAGATAGAAACAAAGGTCCAATATAGACCAAAATATTCATAGCAGCTCTCTTTGTGGAAGCTAAGAACAGCAAACAAAGAGGTTCCCATCATTTGGAGAATGGCTGAAATAACTGTTATATATAAATATAATAGGACATTGTTGTACAGTAAGAAATGACAAATATGCGGAATTCAAAGAAACATGGGTCATCTATTCACTTTCGATTCCTTCTGGGCAGTAGGGAGCTTTAGGCTTTGTCCTTAATGCTTATTTTCCTTCTAGGTCATTAAAT
Source organism: Phascolarctos cinereus (assembly GCF_003287225.1). Taxonomy (NCBI): domain Eukaryota; kingdom Metazoa; phylum Chordata; class Mammalia; order Diprotodontia; family Phascolarctidae; genus Phascolarctos; species Phascolarctos cinereus. The sequence continues at coordinate 83,924,420 of NW_027556180.1, forward strand.
GTGATAAATCCAGACCGTCCATTATATTTTTATTGAATGCTCATATACATAGGTATGAGAAGGAGAGAGGCATTTTCCCCAGTTTTAGAGACAAGACATTTGATACAGATATAGAGAACTGAACCAGGGGGCTGGAGCTGATAGCACTAAGTGGGAGGACTGATGTTAGGTCCACCCAAAAAAAGCCCAGCCAAAAAAAAAAAATCCAAATTCTCTAACCTTACATATTCCTAGAATCCTTTCTTTGCTTTATTTGAGAAAAATAGTAAGCCAGAATCAGTCAATGGTCTGAAAATTAACAGCCATGTTTGGTTTAAGAGATTCAGTTGGTTTGTTCCCTTTACAGGCTTCTAGGAGATAACCTATGGAGACTATTTAGATGAGCAAGCTGAGGTAACCATCATCCACCCCCTCCTCCCTGGAAATTAGCAATGATGGGATTCAGAGAAAACTTCAGAAATGACTTGTATAAAAACAATAGACATCAATCGAGCTTATTTTTGAAAAATAAAGCCTCTTCTCCCAACTTTCCTATTTCTGATTATATCATTCTTTACCTAGTAACCAAGCTCAAAGACTTACAGTCTTTGGTGACCATTTTTTCTCTTTCATTACATATACCAAATCAATGTCCATCTCCTACAAAATCTCTCACATTTGTCCTCTCTTCTCCCCTTACCCTACAATCATCCTAGTTCAGGCTCTTGTTGACTTTTACCTGGACTGCTAGAAGAACCTTCCAATGGGTCATTCTACCTCTACTCCCTGCATTTCTAATCTGTCATTTCTTGCCAAACTAATCAATCCATCAGTATTTATTAAGTACTTACTTTGTGCCAGGTACTATGCTAAGTGCTGGAGACACACACACACACAGAGGGAAAAACAGTACCTGTCCTTAAGGGGCTTAAATTCTATTTAGGAGGAACTCTTGTTGTAAATAATTAGGTAATACAAGATGTAATCTACATCTGTGGTTGGTTGGTAGCTATCTAATATAAATATGACTAGTCCCCATGTGGCATGGATAAATAACATATTACATTTAGTTCTTATTTTTTCTCAATTACAAGTAAACAAAACATTTTAACATTCTTTTTTTAAAAAGCTGAGTTCCAAATTCTCTCCCTCCCCTCTCCTTGAGAAGGCAAGCACTTTGATTTTGATTATACATGTGAGGTCATGCAAACCATTTCCATAGTAGCCATGTTCCAAAAGAAAACACAAACAGAATAAAACAAAAAAGAAAGAAAAATGAAGAAAAAATTATGCTTTAATCTACATTCAGACTCCATTAGCTCTTTCTCTGGAGGTGGATGGCATTTTTTTTTTTATCATAAATCCTTTGGAATTGCTTTGAATCATTGTATATCTGAGAAAAGCTAAGCCATTCACAGTTGATCATCCTATCAATATTGCTATTACTGTGTACAATATTCTCCTTGTTCTTCTCACTTCACTTTGTATCAGTTCATGTAAGTCTTCCTAATTTTTTTTCTGAAACCATCCTTCCAGTCATTTCTTATAGCACATTATTTCATCTCAATCATATGCTACAACTTGCTCAGCCATTCACCAATTGATGGATGTCCCCTCAATTTCCAATGCTTTGCCACCACAGAAAGAGCTGCTATAAATGTTTTTGTACATATAGGTCCTTCTCCTTTTTGTTGTTGTTGTTTTTTAATCTCTTTGGGATACAAACCTGGTAGCAGTATTACTCAGTCAAAAAGTACACACAGTTTTACAGTCCTTTGGGCATAGGTCCAAATTGCTTTCCAGAATGATTGGATCAGTTCATAATTCCAACAGTACATTAGTGTCCCAAGTTTCCCACATCCCCTCCAACATTTACTATTTTTCATTTCTGTCATGTTAGCCAATCTGATAGGTGTGAGGTGGTACCTTAGAGTTGTTTAATTTGCATTTTTCAAATCAATAGTTATTTCAAACTTTTTTTCACATGACTATAGATAACTTTGATTTCTTCATCTGAAAACTGCATGTTTATATCCTTTGACCACTTATCATTTGGGGAATGACTCATATTCTCATAAATTTGACTCAGTTCTCTATATATTTGAAAAATGATGACTTTATCAGAGAAACTTTCTATTAAAAAAGTTTCCGAGTTTCCTGTTTTCCTTCTAATTTTAGCTGCATTGGTTTTGTATGTGCAAAAACTTTTTAATTTGATGTAATCATAATTATCCAGTTTATATCTCCTAATGCTCTCTATCTCGTTTGGTCATAAATTGCTCCCTTATCCATAAATCTGATAGGTTAAATATTCCAGCTTCCTTGATTTGTTTATGACATCATCTTTTATGTCTAAATTATGTACCCATTTTGACCTTACCTTGGTATATGGTGAGAGATGTTGGTCTATACCTAGTTTCTGCCAAACAATTTTCCTGGAAATTTTTGTCAAATAGTAATTTCTTGTCCCAAAATCTTAGATCTTTGGGTTTGTCAAATACTAGATTACTATGATAATTTGCTACTATATATTGTGTACCTAATCTATTCCACTTATCTATCACTCTATTTCTTAGCTAGTACCAGATTGTCTTTGTGATTACCACTTTGTAATATAGTTTGAGATCTGTTACTGTTAAGCCACCTTCTTTCACATATTTTTTCTTTGATTCCCTTGATATTCTTGACCTTTCGTTCTTCTAGATGAATTTTGTTATTATTTTGCTTAGCTCTACAAAATAAAATTTTTGGCAATTTGATTGGTATGGCATTGAATACATAAATTAATTGAAGTAGAATTGTCATTTTTATTATATCAGTTTGGCCTATCCATGAGCAATTAGTATGTCTCCAATTGTTTAGATTTGACTTCATCTGTATGAAAAGTGTTTTATAATTGTGTTTATATAGTTCCTGAGTTTGTCTTGGCAAGTAGAATCCCAAATATTTTATATTGTCTGCAGTTATTTTAAATGGAATACCTCTTTCTATCTCTTCCTGCTGGACTTTGTTGGTAATATATAGAAATGCTGGTGATTTAGGTGGGTTTATTTTATATCCTGCAACTTTGCTACAGTTGTTAATTGAACTAATTTTAGTTGATTCTCTAGGATTCTCTGAGTATATAATCATATTATCTGAAAAGAGTGATAGACCTGGTAGTTTCATTTTTTTTTCCATTGCTTATTCTAATTCTTTCTAATTCTTTCGTGGATAGATAATTGATCTTGGATCTGGCCCACCGTTTCTCCAAGGGAGACTGATTTCTACATTTCTACATGACTACATTCTACATTAGGAACAAGAAGAGGGTTATGGCTAGGCAATCTCTCCTTTACTTTCCTATGTCCAAGAATGATGTTGGGCTAGAATTAATTTTTCTACCATATGTCAAATATTTGTAGTCTTGGAGTAGAATAAAGAGTTCAGAATAAATATCACTTTCTCTGCTCTCAAGGAAAGGGCAACAGTTAGCTTACTCTTGACAGCCTAGCTCCCTCTCACCAAATGCCTGGTTCATAAAGACAATCATGAATAGACAAGCCTCTTTATAAAAACAAATAATAAAAAGAAATTGGAGGCATTGTACAGATTGGATCAGATGAACGAATACACAAGTAAATGAACTCTTCAAGACCAAAAGGAATCTCATAAGGAAGAGCAGGTCCATTCTTAGCCAGCTCAAGAATTATAGGTACTACAAGTCAAGGGACATGTTGCAGGTTGATTTCCCCATGTCTTTAGCTCCAGGGAGATCTCTGGTCCATCATTTCATGGTTGAAAACCTGCTAGCCTCTCTGAAATCCCCTTCCTGAAGTGTGTCCCAAAAGGGTCTCCAAAGTCTCTTTCCTTTTACAAAGCTAATCAGTGTTGTCAGCTTAGGTGTCTCAGCCATTCAGGAGTTACGTCACCTCTATGTGAGTGGCATCCGAGTCACAGGGCTGTCCTTCAGAGAAAAGCACTCCTGGCTTGGCTAGGAATGGGATTACAAAGACACATGATAGAGTAGATGGAAGGTAAGCTTAGAGGGAAAAATTCTAGCGTTTGGTGTAAGGGGCATTGGGAAAGGCCTCCTGCAGAAGATGGTATATGAGTTGAATCTTGAAAGAAGCCAGAGTTTCTAAAGGGCAAAAGTGAGGGCAGTGAGAACATCCTAAGAGTGACGATCAGCCAGTACCAAAGCACAGAGATGGCAGATAGAATGTTATGTCCAAGTTGCAGCAAAGCAAATAGGCCGGTATGGCTCGGTCATCAAGTGTGTGGAAGGGTATAAAGTCTAAGAAGACTGGAAAGGTAGGTAGGACCAGTCTGTAAAGACCATTAAATGCTAGACAGAAGGCCCTGGAGTAATAATCCTAACAAACAAAACTAATTGTTGTCATTGCCCTATTCAAAGACTTTGACTGGCTTCTCAGTTAAGAACTGGATTGTTCATCTTCCTATCCCCAGCCTGGCAGAGTAATTTAGACAAATTAGGTACTTAATAAATGTTCATTGGATCAACATCCCTACACCCTCCTGAGAATCACAGTGTTCTTCAAAGCTCAGCTCAAACGCTTTTCAAAAAAAGTTTAATAGTTCAGTTATGCCTTTTACATTGCTATTTTCCCCTTCCTGGTTTCAATATATCATGGGTCAGCAAAAGAAATCAAGTGGGAATTTGCAGGGAGTTTTGTGGAAGTTGCAGACAACATGCAAAGGCCAGTAGATAACACAGAAAAAGTTTAGAAACTCAGAAATGCATAAAACATATATACAGATAGTATTGTATAATGTCAACATATTTTAGCTTTTAATACCATAATAATTCAGACTTCTCCGGTATGAAAGGAGGACCAACAAACCTATGCAGATTTTCCAGTTTGTGGGTACACCACGACCCTGGTCTTCGTCATATGGAAGGGATAACTTTTATTTTTTCTAATTATGTGTAAAGATGATTTTTAATTAAATGCTTTTCGATAGCATTCTGAACAGAGAATTGGACTTATTTGCATTCATGAAGACCTGAATTCAAATGCTACCTTAGACACTGAATAACTGTGTGACCCTGGACAAGTCACTTGATCTTCTCAGCCTCAATTTCTTCATTTATAAAGTGGGCATTATGATATCACTTATCTCACAGGGTTGTTGTGAGGATCAAATTACATAATATATTTAAAGCACTTCCCAAATTTTAAAATGCTATATAAATATTGGCTAGAAGCTATGAGAGTCTTTTCCTAATATCCCCAGCTACTAGTAATCTCCCCCATATTAATATAAATTCATTCTGGTTGGACTTATTGTCTCTCCTGATGGAGAATAACCTCCTTGAAGGTTGAGAATATTCAGCTTTTGTCTTTGCATCCCAGTACTTAGTAAAATCCCTGATCATGGGGCTATAGGATTCTAGATTTAGAGCTGGAAAGGACCTGAACGGCCCACTCTGTCCAGACCTCTCATTTGCAGATGAGGAGACCCAGGCATGAGGAAGTAAAGAATCTGCTCAGGGCCATGCAAACAGCGGGTATATGAGGCAGGATTTGAACCCAGGCCTTCCTGACTGTAAGACCAGTATCTTCTAGATGCTTAATGAATGCTTTTGACTCTTTGATTGACTAGGAATTTGCCCATTAATATAGGGGAGAATCTAACAATTGCTCATTAAAAATCCACCTCACAGGGTTGTTGTAAGGATCAAATGAGATATTTGTAAAGCAGTTAGTACAGTGCCTAGCACACTTAGCAAATGTTTGTTCCCCTCCTGTATGTGATCTAGGTATCTTTTTTTTTGGAGGGGGTGCTGGGCAAAGGGATTAAGTGACTTGCCCAGGGTCACACAGCTGGTAAGCGTTATGTGTCTGAGGCTAGATTTGAACTCAGGTACTCCTGACTACAGGGCCGGTGCTCTATCCACTGCACCACCTAGCCTCCTTGATCTAGGTATCTTAAAAGCACCCAGTGCAAGCAAAGTATACAGTAAACATTGTAAAGTTGTGTTGTCTGAAAGACTTACTGACCTATAAGGCTTAGCAAAAATTTGTAACAATATCTCCATATTTTCTTGATTGATGCTATGGAGACTAAGAAAGATCTAGAAATAGATCATTTGTCTAGGAAAGGGACCCCCCCACCCCCGCAAGTGAAGAAACTTCCTCTACCAATGCTGATCAGCTACTTCTGTGCAATTGATATTCTTAGATTGTCTGAGAGGTATATGACTTGCCCAGAGCCACACAGTTAGTATGTATTAGAGTAGAGACTGGAGCCCTTCCTTTGATGGTTGCTCTCTACCCATTATGACATACCCTGACTCTGAGAAAGAAAGAAAGAAAGAAAGAAAGAAAGAAAGAAAGAAAGAAAGAAAGAAAGAAAGAAAGAAAGAAAGGAAGGAAGGAAGGAAGGAAGGAAGGAAGGAAGGAAGGAAGGAAGGAAGGAAGGAAGGAAGGAAGGAAGGAAGGAAGGAAGGAAGGAAGGAAGGAAGGAACCAAGGAAGGGAAGAAGGAACCAAGGAAGGGAGGAAGGAAGGGAAAGAAAAGAAAGGCAGGAAGGAAGGGAAAGAAAAGAAAGGCAGGAAGGAAGAGAAAGAAAGAGAAAGGAAGGAAGGAAAAAAGAAGGGAGGAAAGAAGGAAGGAAAGAAAAAGAAAGAAAGGAAGAGAAAGAGAGGAAGAGAGGAGAGTTGGGAAAAGAAAGAAATGAGGAAAGAAGAAAGGAAGGAAGGAAGAGAAAGGAAGGAAGGAGGGAGGGAAGGGGTGGAAAGAAGTAAGAAAAAAAGAAAGAAAGAAAGAAAGAAAGAAAGAAAGAAAGAAAGAAAGAAAGAAAGAAAGAAAAAGGAAGGAAGGAAGGAAGGAAGAGAGAGAGAGAGAGAGAGAGAGAGAGAGAGAGAAAGTCCTGATCATAGTTTTCTTGAGTATTAGAAATACTGGATATCAGAAATTCATACCAATCATTTTGGCTAATTTAGTAAGCTTTGGCCTGAGGAAGTTTTCACCAAAAAACTGGTTCCTGAAGGCAGACAGCATCAATCTGCTGGTTTTACAAAAGCTATAAGGAAGAGAGCAAGTACTAAACCCCCATTACCTGTGGCCTGTTGCTCTGACTTTCAAACTGATAAGTTTTCCTTTGGCAGCACCTAGCCATGCAAAGAAAGTAATTGAAAGTGAAAACAGCTCATTAACTTTTGTTCAGTTCATTTCAGTCATGTCCAACTCTTCATGATCCCATTTGGAGATCCCATTTTCTTGGAAAAGATCCTGGAGTGATTTGTCATTTTCCTCTACAGCTCATTTTACAGATGAGGAAACTGAGGCAAACAGGATTAAGTGACTTGCCCAGATAACAGGTGTCTGAGGCAAGATTTGAACTCATGAAGATGAGTTTTCCTGATTCTAGGCCTACTGCTCTATCCACTGCACCATCTAGCTGCCTGCTTATTCAATACCAGTGCTAGATTTTTTAAAAAGTATTTTTTGAATTTTCATTCCTACTGTTATGAAAACTCTTAAGCTTTTTGATGAGTTGTGAGAGGCGGAATATCTCACTGAATGAAGAACCACAACCTTCCCACTCAAGGTGTGGTATGAACCACCCCAAAGGGCATCAGGTGGCCTCATAGCTTTGACCATCTTGGATTCTTATCCGACACAGCTGACGTTTCTCTCTACGTTGTTAAAAGACATACTTCAAACAATAACTCCCACATCTCTTTTTACTCAAAAGTGACATACTTTTTGCAGACCTCTAGTTACCCACTGATGCCCCAAAGCTCTAGCAGCTCCTTCTTTACTATCCACCCACAAATGTTATTGTTCTCTTACCTCTGGTGCTTGGGATTTTTTTCCTTCTTATTCACTGTCCCCCCCCCACACTGGAGGGAAGAAGAGGTGCAAATCAAATCTTTCTCACCTATCAAGAGCAAAGTCATGGTGCAGGGGCCAGGTGCTGTATTAGTGAATGCCATTATCTTGATATATTCCAGATGCTTCCTCAGTATGTTTAAGTTACTGCTGCTTCCCATCAGAGCTCTATTAAAATGAAGAGCTGATCCTACTGTTTAAGGTATTTGTTAAAGGATAAATAAATATAACAATAAACAGCTGTGGAAACTCAAGTTAATACAACAGATACCAGACGATCAGGATTAAAGCACACATCCTTTCTCTCTGTTAACAATTGTACAAAAGTGGAAAATGACATGCATTGTCAATCTCAACCACGTTAGAAAGCAACTTCACTCAATTGGTTCTGGGAATGCACTTTTTGGGAGACTGGGCATTTTTTGGAAGTGTCTGTTGTACTGAAATAAAATGCTATTAATACTTTGCTTTTTAGAGTATTTGCTAAACAAAGTGCAAAAGATTAAAAAAAAAGAATACAATCACTCATGAATAAATGGCCAGTTGTTGTGCATTTGGTTCATCTCTAGAAATCCTTCTTCCAGAAATTATCTTGTATTTATTTTGAGTATATTCTGTACAAATTTATTTATTTATTTATTTTGCAAATTTATTTACATACATTGTTGTCTCCACCAACAGAATGTATGTTCCTTAAGAGCAAAGACTGTTTAAAGTTACTTTGTACCCCCAGTTATCTAGAACAGTGTCTGATACATGATAGGTGCTCTTAATAATGTTTGTCAATTAATTGTACCAACATTAATAAATTATTACTCATACAGTGTAAGACCTGTAAAGGACTTTAGAGATCACAAGTTCAACCCCCTCATTTTGAAGATGATGAAACTGAAATATAGAAAAAGTCAAATGAGAACCCCTTGAAGCCTGTAACATGACCAATTTTCTAAAGAGGTAACTAGAAAAGAATAAATTATTTTCATGAAGCCACACTGTAAGTTAGAGGCAAAGCAAGCATGTGTGTGTTGGGTACCTTCATCTTGCCTCTCTTCCTGTCTTCCCTTAGAGTCATCAGCCCTAATAACAGGAAAGCCAAGACTCCAAAACAGGACTCCTGACTCCAAATCCTACATGATTTTATTGTTCTTTCCCCATGATTTCCTGATGATCTTAAAGGCATCATTTTAAATGCGCATGTCGCTTTTTCTAGAAAAAAAAATGAGACAGGTGTTTTTCATTTTCTGGACCTGACTTCACAAAAGGGAATCCATTAATTAAGATTCCAGATGAAAACTGTCCTCCACATCTCTTATTATCTCTCCCCTAGACAGGTCATAATGACTCAATTCTATTTGAAGAAGGTCATTCAAGCATATAAACATTTCATTCTTGAATCCTCTGGATCTGCTCCCATTACCACCAAAGCAATTGTATTGATCCTGAATCAGTGAATGGTCACTTTAAAAAAGCGCTAAAGCCTCAATTGTGGTGACAGCAGCCCAGGTCTCATTATGCCAAGTTCAGCAAGGAGGAGGATTTTTCAGCCAATATGTAACAGAAGTTTTGCTTCACCTTCCAGAAGACCAAAAGTTCTTAACCTTTTTTGTGTTATGGACCCCTCTGGTAGTCAGGTAAAGCCTATAGAGCCTTCTCAGAATATTGGTTTTGTTGGCTGCATTCATAACGGAATAAAATGCTAAATTTCACTTCAAGGTTAGTGAAAATAAAGGTTTAACTTTTTCCCATCCAAGTTCACAGACCCTCTTAAATCTATCCACAGACCATTAATTCCATGTTAAGATAATAAAAATGATGATGATAATGATGATAGCTGTCATTTATATAATGCCTGTGACAGACAGTATGCTAAGCATTTTACAAATATTATTCCATTTGATCATTTAAAAACCCCTGCACTGGATCTAACGGAATTTCACAGCTTCTCCAGACCAGGACAGAGCTAGCTCAGTTCAATACGGTCAACAATTTTTTTCTCGGCTCTTTTGTCTACCTACCTCTATTAGATGAAAATATGTGATGAGACAAAGGAAGTGTCATGGTGCCCACTCTCTATAAAGTAGAAGTAATAAGGTACTTTGATAATACAACTGTAACTAGGTGGTATAGTGTATTGAGCATCAGGCCTGGAGTTAGGAAGACTCATCTTCTCAAGTTCAAGTCTGTCCTCAGACACTAATTGTGTGGCCCTAGGCAAGTCATTTAACCCTGTTTGCCTTAGTTTCCTCATCTGTAAAATGAGCTGGAGAAGGAAATGGCAAACCACTCCAGTATCTTTGCCAAGGAAATCCCAAATGTGGTCATGGAAAAGTTGGACATGACTGAAAAATGACTGAACAGCAGAATGGAAATTTAGGGTATTATAATGCTTATGGATATTATGATGAAGGATAGGTTAGATGGAGCTAGGACAGACAGCAGAATCCAGGGATCTAAAGTACAAAGTCCATTATGCTTTTTAAAAAGCCTCTCTAATGTAGAATGTATCCCCATAGATTCCAACACAGGGATGACCAAATATTCTTGACCAGCTAGATGCCTAATTACTTTTTCTCAAATATTTAATGTCTCTCTTACTGGCTGTGGGACAGTTCTTTAAAGCCAGAAAGGCTTTAGAGATTATCTGGTTCTATCAGTCATATAGACTGGTCAATGGTAGAGGTTCTTGAACTCTCATTCCATCCCTTTTTCCACTATACTGATATTAAATGATTCAACCTGCTATTCCTTTCAAGTATATAATAAAGTTATCATGTAAATTTCTTTTTTCCTTTTGTTCTTCTCCCCAACCCCCCACCCTAGAGATGGCTACCATTAGACACGGATAGGTATGTATGTGTATATATACATATGTAAAAATTATTCCATATATTTCTATTTATCAATAAGACCCTCTTAACAAATACACACAGTCCAGCAAAATAAATTCCCACATTGGCCATGTCAAAAAAGATATATCTCTCTCTGTATTTTAATTGCATTCCCTTTCTAGAAAGAGAGTGATGTCCTTTCATCTTCAGTCCTCTGGACTCATGGTTTATCATTGTATTGATCACAGGTCTAAAATCTTTCATTTTCCTTAACAATCTTGTTTTCATTGTACAAATTGTTCTCTTTTTTCTGCTTACTATACTCTGCATCAGGTCATAGAGATCTTCCCAGTTTTCCTTTGAAACAGTCCATTTGGTTATTTCTAATAGCACAATAATATTCCATTATGGTCATATACCATAATTTGTTTAGCCATTCCCCAATACATAGGCACCCTTTTACTTTCCAGTTTTCAGCTGCTAAGAAAAGGGCTGCTACAAATATTTTCGTAGATCTTTTCCTCCCTTTATTTGATGTATTTGGGGCATAGGCCTAGTAGTGATATCCTCTACACCAATTCACTGTAACAATGGTGACACAAAGATGATGAAGGCCAAAATGGAATATAACTCAAAAGACCCATGTGGTAGAAGAGTGGATTCATGATAAAAGAAGAAAAAGCATGTAATTGATTTAGAAAAAAAAAGTCTTCTAATGATCAGGTTTACTCAGGAGATCAGAGAAAGGAAAATGTGACTAAGGAGTGTTGCTGTCAATCATTAGGTAATTCAAAGGGAGAAACAGAAAGAGCACTCTTGCAAAATGGTAGCCCACAGGGTGTGACACCGAAGCGAGCCTCTTGCTGTTGAAACCATCTTGCTTTGCTGAGAAGGGCTCATTTGCTGAGCTTCCACAGATGCAGAAACATGGACTCAGCAGGTTGGGGAGCTGATTGAAGGTTTCAATCGTGTCACTTACAAGAAGAATTTGATAACCAATTCAGAAATGAATCTCTCTCTTTTCCTATCTTGATGAACACAGCCCACCAAGTCTGTTTTGACTGTTCCAAGAGTGTGGTCTCACTCCTTTTTGGTAATGGAGCGAATATATTCAGTTTGCTTCCAAATATCACAACCTTTCAATCCGAGCACTTATGAAGTTAAAAAAATGTGTATTTTTAAATGCCTTTGGCTCACTAATAGAAACGAATTGTCCAGAAGGGAGGAGTAAGAAGGGTAGTTCCAACTGAATAGAATTTGGTTTATTGAAACTTACTTTTTAAAATGTCAACTTTCTTAAAGATCTGCTACTGATTAACAATAATATCTGACATTTGTATAATATTTTTCTTTGCTCAGGTGATTACCTTGTTTTATCTTCATAACATCTCTGGGGGAAAAAAAAGCATCCAGGAAAAAAAAACCCCACCAGACTAGACAGGAGAAGATCTGGGTTCTAAACCCTGCTCTATGACTTAATAGCAGTAACACCTGCCATCTTACAGAAACTTTGTAGACTTCAGTTTGCCCATCAATAAAATGAAAATAATATCTGCCCTGCCCACCTCACAGGGTTGCTGTGAGAGTGAGATGAGATAATGTGTATGAAAGTACTTCAAAAACTATAAGTTGTTATGCAAATGCATTCTTACAGAGGTATTACAATGACCATAATATGCATTCAGATACTACTCTAAAGTTGGCAAAGCACTTTTCTCAGAGAAATCCTCTGAGGACCTAGAGGTGAAGCCAGTAATACAAATATTCTTATGTACATCTTACAGAAGAGGAAACTGAGGCTTCCACAGGTTGTGACCTGCTTGTGAACACAGCTAGTAAGTGTCCAAAATGGAATTCAGACTTTGATCTCCTGACCCCAAGCTCATTGCTTTAGCCACTAGAACAGTGGGTTAAGTGATATTAAGGAAATTAAATCCAAAGAGGTCAAGTCATTTGCGCAAGGTTAATTACTAGTTGAGCTTGGTGAGTGTTCTGATTCTTATTCCAGGGCACTTTCCTTAGACCAGGAATGGGGAAACTTTATTTTTTCTTTTTAATTGATCTGACAGAAAATGTCGATTAGGGATTAAATACAACTCTCTGCCTCTCTGTGTGTGTCGCTCATGCTCTGTCTCTCTGTCTGTCTCTATCTCTGTCTCTGTGTCTCCATGTGTATCTTTCCCTCTTCTTTCTCTGTCTCTCTCTCTCTGTCTCTCTCTCTCTCTCTCTCTCTCTCTCTCTCTCTCTCTCTCTCTCTCTCTCTGTTTCTGTATGTGTGTGTGTGTGTCTATCTGTCTGTCTCCCCTTCCCTCTCTACCTCTCTTTTCCCCTTCTAACTCTTTATCCTCCTCCTCCTCCTCTTTCTCTCTCTCTCTGTCTCTCTCCTCCCCTCCTACTCTGTCTCTCTCCCTCTCCCTCTCTCTTTCTGTCTTTCTCTATCTCTCTTCTCTCATAACAATATCTGCACTACCTACTTTAATGAGTTGTGACCAAAATGTTTTGCAAACCTTCAAACAAAATATACATTTGAATTGTTATCATTATTACTGCACCTCTTCTGAGTCTGCCTAACCTTGCCCTAGCATCCCAGCATAGACATTCATCTAGGCCAAATAAGGTTCCTCTTTCAGTGAGCCTTTGGACTTGAGATACTTCATTGTAACCATCCCAGTGAGGTTAATGACTAAAGGTCATCTTTCAAATATCTCCCCAAAAGGAGGTTCCATATCCCTCTTTGGTAAGACAGCTCAAAACCCCTTCATTTAAAAATGTCTTCCTAATGTTGAATCTAAAATCCTCCTTGCCAGAGTTTTAGTCTATATTTTCTTGCTCATTCATTATCTTCTTCTTAAAGAGTACCTACTATGTGCAGATCACAGTGTTCAGTGTGAAGTCCATAGAATCAAAGAATTTATTAAATGCTTACTGTGTGCCAGGCACTGTGCTAAGTTCTTGGGTTATAAATGCAAAACCAAAAACATTCCCTGACCTCAAAGACTTTATATTCTAATGGTAGAATGGTAGAGATAACACACATGAGGAAATGGTACTCAGGGAGACTTTTGATTTAGAAAGTCACAAGTGGGGGAATAAAGTGGCATACCCTTTCCAGAAGCAATGGCAGAATTGATATGATTGTGGTTCCAGAATTGGAACGAGTAGATAGTGGCAGGATATGCAGCTTGGCAGAAAGGGGGTTGGTGACAAGATGGCCGATTGCTAGGAAAATAGGGCATAAAATGAATATGGAGACAAAGATAAACTTTTTATGTTTCCTTGGAAGCAGTGACAGAAATAGGAGATGTGACAGGAATGCAATTTCAGGATCTCTCAGTTCCATCAGCCTGGAAACCTTTCAACAATATAAAAAAATAAAAATGTCATAAATCAATAAAAATACAATATTTCCAACATAATTTCTGTACCAAATCATTTCTGAGAGAGCTACTATTCAGTCTTGCCTTCATTTTTTTCTTTGACCTTTTTAGGTGCCATTCTTCAATTTTTCTGTTATTTTGTTTCTTCACGTTCACACATTTTTACAAATTGCACAAGCAAACACTAGCAGCACACCAGGAGGCGTGTGAGCAATGACAACTGTATCAGAAGAATACCTTGCACTTCCCACATATCTGTTCCTATTTTTATCTCCTCACATTCCCCACATCCCCGCACCATCCCCACACCCCCAGGACCACATTCAACTCTCTTGGCAGCAAGGAGTACGGTTGCTGACTGACCCCAAGGTCTTTCTCACCTGTACTTGGATATAATCAAAGTTTCTCATTTTGTATTTCTGCAGTGTTTTTCTTCCCCAAGAACACCATCTTGCACTTGTTCTTGATTGAAATTCTTTTTTTTTTTTTGAATACTTCTCTACCTTGTCAAGGTTTCTTGGGATACCAACCATACATGGATAGAATGTTGGAGTTGGAAAGGATCTTAGATGTCCACTACACCTTCCAATACAACCCCTTCTTTTACAGATTGGGAAACAGAGACCCAGAAGATTGTGACCTTCTCAAGGTTATAGGGATAATGGGATAGATATTTTGTCCCAAGTCTTGATCATATATACTTTGAAGGATATAGTCCTAAGATGTTGCCTAAGGGACAAGATATTCTTAGAATCACAGCTATGATATCTCAGAGTCACACATGCAAGATATTCTCAAAATTTCTATGACTGTGTATTGTTGATCTTGTTAATGTTATTATCATTACCATTTTTATTATTTTATTGAAAGACATGAAAGGGCATATCTTCTCTACCAATTTTCTAAATGTTTCAAGAGTATAATTTTAAGCACCTTGATATGATATTTCAAACCAATGTTGAAACGATATTTAACCAAAGAAAAGAAAACATGTTTAATAGAGGATCCAGAAAGTTAAAAAAAAAATTAGTCAATTCAAACATTCTTTCATCCATTTGACAATAATTTATTATTTATTTTGTTGTGCAAACCTCCATGAATTATAAAAGTTTGCCCCAATCTTTCAGCCTCACAATGGCTGTTGATATTTTTCATCTTTGTCACTTACAAATGCTCTGTGTTAAATGAAAATATTGACAGAGCTTCGTTAAAATAACAAAGTACCCAATTTTCATGAGATTACGCATGTATTTTGACCCTGAAGCAAGTAGACATGACATTCGGTTTTCAATGTGGTTTTCAATCAAGTTTCTGTTGTCTTCTGCAAACAAGGAAACCAACCTGTATCTAATTTGATGCCTGTAAATTTCCACAGATGTTTGCAGAAGACTATGTAGTATACAGGGTAAGGCTTTTCAAAATGTTTTCACATTTGTGACTTTAAATTCTATTGCTCCTATGATAATTTTAAATTAAAATTTCCATTGACCTTTTTCCCCTAGAGGTGTGAGCATAGCATAATGGTTTCAGTAATTCTGTTTGTTTGATTTTTTTTTAAAGGTATCTGGACTGAAACGTTTCACATGTCAAACAGTCAAGTTTGAAGAAAGTAGTTCAGCTACATCTAAATATGCTGACGATCAACGTTAGAAAAAAGAGAGCTCACCATGGTCGTAACCGTTAAAGTCCATTTGATCCCAACATGTAGAATTCTGTTCTACTAGTCCTTAAAGGAGAAAAACAAGAGAGAAATGGGAGAACTCTGCTCCCAAGTAGCAAACGGAGTCCATTGTTTTCTTGTCTACAGAGACCCAGTTGGGAGTGTTTGCATGGGGAAGTAGGAGCTTATTGGAAGGGGAAGATCAAAAATGTCTCTTAGTTGCACAGGAGGGAGAGGGCAAAATCCAAAACATCCACATGGATGGATAGGGGGAAAAGATTCACTGAAAAGTTCATCCAAGTGGTAATTTCCTGTTTTAAGTAATTTTATCCACTTCCTTCCTCCAAAAAGAGCTGCCCCAGGTTGTAGGCATTCTGGGGGTCAATACTCACTCAGAACCTTGCATGGTTCATAAACCCCCATCACTATGGAATCTCCTTGACCTTCAGGGAATTCCATCTGGTAAGGGGAAGGAATTGGGTCACTTGTGAGAGATGGATAAGGGAGACCTTGATGCTGGTCATATTCCCACTCCAATCCCATCCTTTAGCAAATGCCAAAGTGCCACTGCTCCTGGGTCCCTGCTTCTTGCTCCTCTCCTAGCCTAAGCCTACTTTTCAACTGAGGTCCCAGACTGCGTGGAGCAGGTTGGGTAGAATAACTGACAGTCCAGCCACACTGAACATGGGAAAGTCCATTCTTCCTTACCTCCCTGCCCATACAGCTATCAAGTCCTCATTATTTCTGACCTAGCTTCTTGTACTAGCCTTGCATCTAGTTTCCCTGCCTCTGGCCTCTCTCCTCTCTAGTTCATCTTTCATATGGCTTAATAATTTTCTTTTTCTTTACACTTCAAAATATTATTTAGTTATTTATATTCTTTTCTTTTTAAATTTTGTGTTCCAAATTCTCTCCTTCCTTCAATCCCTCCCACAACTCCTGAGAAGGCAAGCAATCTATCAATTATACATGGGAAATCATGCAAAACATTATTTCCATATTAGCCATATTTCAAGAAAAGAAAAAAAGTGAGAAAATTATACTTCAATTTGCACTCAGAATTCACCACTTCTCTCTCTTTTCATCATGAGTCCTTTGAAATTATCTTGGATTCATTGTGTTGATCAGAGTAGCCAAATTTTTTTTTGCAGCTGATCATCATTACAACGCTGCTGCTACTGTGCACAATGATCTCTCATTTCACTTTGCATCAGTTCCTATAATTCCTTCCGTGTTTTTCTGAAACTACCCCCCTCATCATTCCTTATAGCCCAATAGTACTCCATCACAATTAAATGCCACTCCCCAATTGATGAGTATCTCCTAAAATTCTTAATAATTTTCTTAATGAGCATATCTAAGTATGTCACTTCCATGCTCAAAAATCTTTAATCATTTCCTATCACAAATGTGATAAAATAAAAGTTCAGACTCAGAATTTAAGTTCTTTACAATCTGCTGCAAATTATTCTTCTAGCCTTGCTTATTTTCACACACTCTGTATTTCTGGTCTCATCCTGTCTCATCTCTATGCCTCTATGTAGACCACTTATCATGTCTGGACAACTCTCCCTTCATATTTCTTCCTGTTCAAATCCTTCTTTTCCTTCTAGGCCTAGCTCAGGAGACACCTCCATCACAGAACCTCCAACACTAAGGTTCCATCTCAGAGCCTTTTCATAAAGGCTCCATCGTAGAACCTCTATCATAAAGGCTCCATCATAGAACCTCTATCATAAAGGTTCCATCATAAAGCCTTTTCTGATCTCCCAATCCAAAATCATCTTTGACTTTATCATGTTTTACCTCATAGTGTGCACCTATCTTATCCTTTGTACTAAATTATAAGCTTCTTTAAGGCAGTAAGTGATTTTTTTTCAACTTTGTATCACCAACAACTCCCAAAGGGCTTTAAATTTTTTTTAGGGGCTGAAGGAAAAAGGACCCAGACCTGTGATTTCATCCATGTAGGAAATTTTCCAAATGGAAACCTCCCCCCCTCCAATGAAAAACAGGCAGCTTATCTATAACTCAGAGTCTCAGAGAGTTGCTTAGGGCACTAAAAGGCTAAGTGATTTTTCTTATAGCCAATATGTGTCAGAGTCAGGAATCTGGTTTCCTGACTGGTGTGAGAGACTTGAATCCAGGTTTTCCTGACTCCAAGTCAGTGGTATGCCAGAGCCAGCTTCGAATAGCTCAAGAGACCCTTGTTCAGTTTTCATTGGGAACATTTTACAATTCAGAAATTCACAAAGGCTACAAATAAGAATTTGTTTGATTATTTTGTTGATTTGTAGACTTAAGAAAATAATGGCAAAAATTTTAATGAATTAAATACGTGTGTGTCCTGTGAACATTTTTTTTTTGGAGAGAGAGAGAGAGAGAGAGAGAGAGAGAGAGAGAGAGAGAGAGAGAGAGAGAGAGAGAGAGAGAGAGAGAGAGAGAGAGAGAGAGAGAGAGAGAGAGAGAGAGAGAGAGAGAGTCAGCTGTTAAACATTTACCAGCACACTCCTATTCCAAGGTCAACCAACTATTCCCCATGCTACCTCTCACTTTGTACATTGTAGTGACTTAATAAATATTTGTTAAATTTAATTAAAGTGAAACATGAGTGGGAGGTTTGATTTCTAATGCTTCTTTCAATTATGAAATTTTATTATTCCTCTTTTACTTAATAGTGAATATGAGAACCTGGGATGTTCAGCAAAACAAGAGTTTTGAAGCTATCATCAAGTTTTTGAAGGACTAACATATCAAAATGGAAATAGACTTATTCTACTTGGCACCAGTGGGCAGATCTAGAAACAATGATTGCAAGTGTCAGAGTGAAAGATTTCATCCTCATATAAGGAAAAACTTAGCAGTGATTAAAGCTATTCAAAAGTGGAATGAGCTGCCTTGATACTCCCTTAATGGAGGCCTTTGCAGAGAGATTGGATGATTGTTTTGTTTGGAATACTGTGGAGCAGATTACTACATAAGTAAAGGTTAGATTATTTAGACTTTTGGGCCCTTTCCAACTCTGAGATTCTATGAATTGAATGGAATTAAATTTTGATCAAAAGTATCATCAACATTCACTTCCATAAGATTTTGAATTTTAAATTTAAAGCTAAAAATAAATAAATTTAAAGAAAGGAAGAAAGCATCATCAATAGAACCATTTCTCTTACCAAGCTACCATCTCCCTGGTTTGACCCTAGGAATTCTGCTTTCTTTTTATTTCTCTCTTCAGTCTATACCACAAGCCCTGCTCATGGATATTCTGTACCACTATACTTTTGATAAAGGAACCTCTTATTCCCTCCCTTCTTATCTTAGCTTTTTTCAAAGGTTATATTGTCTAGTCCATATCTTTTTTTCCCTCTTTCTCTTCAATACAATTTTTTAAAAATAAGCATCACATATCCCTTTAGAATACTGTTTTTCATTGTCATTTTCCCATTTGGTCCAACAGAAGGTCTTACATTTCTCCCAACCTGATCATTGTCTCCTTTTATAACATTCCTAGTAAGGGATTCACTGCCTACATCTACCAATTAAAATCCAATCCAGTAAGCCTTTATTAAGCTTTTACTTTGTGTAAGGGCAAAAGCAAAGGCAATCCCTTTCCTCAAGGGGCTTCCATTTTACTGGAAGAAGGAGGATGGTTCTGAACAAATATGCAAACACTAGATAATTCCAGGAGATAGTAGTGCACTCAGTAAAACATGAGTCAGAAGACTCATCTTTCTGAGTTCAAATCTGGCCCTAAATGCTTACTAGCTATGTGACCCTGGGCAAGTTACTTAGCCTTGTTTGCCTCAGTTTCCTCATCTGTGCAATGATCTGAAGAAGGGAATGGTAAATCACTTCTGTATCTCTGTCAAGAAAATCCCAAATGGGGTCACAAAGGGCTGCACACAACTGAAAACAACAACAACAATAATAATGCTAAGAATTGGGAGATTAAAGATGGGTTTCTGCATGAGCTCAGAATTTAAATAAGCCAGAGTCCTAAAAGGCTGTGATGAGGAAGGAACTTGGTACAGTGGAAAGAAAACCTACTCTACAGTCAGAGGATTTGTGTTCAAACCCCATCTCTGATGCTTATTACCTGGATGACCCTTGGGCAAGTCACTTAACTTCTGTTAGCCTGTTTCCTTACCTGTGTAAGGAGAGATTTGTACTAAATTGCTTCTGGTGTCTTTGCCAGCTCTAGATCCATGATGGAGTCTAGGTCTATGAGACAGGCTTGGCAGTTAGCCCAACCAAAATCATGGAGTTGAAAAATGGAATGCAGTCAATATGTATCAGCTTCTATTAAGCAGTTTACATGGTATTTAAGGCTCCACACTTACATTTTTCTATGGACGCCTCTATCCTTGTCTATTCTTTCAGGAGGGAATGGGTTTCCTCTCAATGGAATTTTTCAAGGAGAGATAGAATCATCGCTTGTTTGGAAATACTGTAGAGAGAATTACTGTTTAGGTAAATGTTAGACTATATAGCCTATGGCATGTTGTCACAATTAAATGACAACTCAAGTACCTTCCACAAAGTAGGAGCAACTGTTTCATTGCTAATATCCACTCCATCAAAGTAGGTAGCTAGTAAGGTTCATTTACCATAATGCCATGCTACCCTTGCAACCAACAGATTGCAAAATACCCAGTGTTTCCATTTGGAATCTAAACATTTGGCCCATAGTTAGTAGCTTTCTGTCTGCCCTGCCCTGCCTGCAAGTCTCAACTGCAGGAACTGGTCGCAAAAGGAGGAGCTTCAACTGTAAACAAATTCATCCAAAAAAAGTATCTTTGCCAGTTGGACACACACTCAATCAACGGTTTACCAAGGTGGAAAGGCTTTATTTATAGCTAAAAGCAGGCAGTATATCTGTTACCCAAGGGCCAGGCTAACAAAATTCAGAGAAATTTATCCCCAGAAGGATGAAAACCAGGGGACAGATTTTTTTAAACCATGGCAAATCATAAAACAGATATAAATTTGTAATGCCATCAGCACTATGTAGTCCTTTTCTACTTCTGTTGTAACAGTAATAGAGAGACCAAAGAGTACCAGAAGCCACACCACCTTAACATTTGGGGGAGGGGCTTGAAGTCTGAACCTGTAATTTCATTATTTTATAGAACTCCCAGAATGGAAACTCCCTCCATCAATTTTGTATCTTATGGTCTTAAAGGGTTGCCTGGGACACTGACAGGCTGAATAACTTGCTCAAGGACCATACGACTAACATAAATCTGAAGTGAGACTTAACCTCAGGCCTCTCTGATTTTAAGATGAGCTGAAAATCCACTATGCCAGTGGTCTCCAAACTCTTTTGATCCTGCATCCATATCAGAAAAAAAAAGTTTGTACATATGCCTCAATATGTGTTTACTTATTTATAAATTATATAGTTGTACTACTGTATCAATAATTATAGACATTATAAGACTTTAAAAATTTTAATTTTTAAAGGTTGAAATAAAGATTAAGCAATATTTGGTTCTATAATCAATAGGGTCCTGAGGATTTATGAAGTAGGGGAAAGATTCAGACTTGGTAGCTATGTGGAGGATGAATGGGAGATGGGAGAGACTTAAGACTTGGAGACCAATTAGTAGATTACTATAATAGCCCAGGGAAAGGTAAAGAGAGTTTAAAGTTAGGTTGTGGCCTGAAGTAAAGAAAAGAAGGCAAATATGAGAGATTTGGAGAAAGGAACAAGATTTGGCAACTACCAAATATGTTGGGTAAGGGAAAATGAGTTGAATATGGCAGCAAGATTGTGAGAACCTGGGTGATTAGAAGGATGATGGTGCCCTTGGCTATGATAGAGAAGTTTGGAAGGAAGAATGGGATGGGGAAGAGGAAGATAGCAATGATATCTGTAATTCAGATGGCAATCCATGACCATTCCTGCTCTTCTTTCACATTCATTCTCTCCCACTCAAAATGAAAAGGCAGAAGGAGGCTTCTTATAACCCTAAGGGTAGAGCCCACCATCTTAGAATATGCAATGCAGCCATGAGGTGATCTGTAGAACAAGGAGGAGAGTAGAATTTTGCCAATAGCCCCAGCTGTAGCTACTGCCATGGGTTCTAGGATTCTTGAGAGATCCTAACCCCTGACCCAGAAGGGGAATAGGATGGAAGGATAACAAATGAACAGGAAGGAGTTGGGGATTGTTGGTAGATAAGAATTTATTGGAGACAAGCCCCATAATTTACTTTGGCAGCAAGGGCGGGAGGTTATCCACTCCCCAACCTTCACATTGGTCAATCACATACCTCTTGGAGTCAATCTATGGCCAGGGATAAGTCCACAGTGCCCAGAAGCTATGGTTCGCACTTTTGTGAATAACGCACTATGGCGTCCAGCTTTTCCATATTAACTGTTTCTGATACTTTCTGAGAGTTTATGTTTATATAGAGTTGTGTGGTTATAAATTGCTTTTGTATATGTCATCTCATCTGACTTGCCCTCATTTGACGCCTTTATGGCACATGAGTTAAATTTTAGGTTTCTAAAGCAAAGCTTCACTTCAGGAAGAAAGAGTTTCAGATCCAAACCATATACAATCAAAATACATGACAAGTAACTGCTTCTGTTCTCAACATCTTAGCTGTGTTATTGGTCAGTGGCCCCCAGATCCATTATGAATGACAGGAGACTAGATTTGGTTACATTAGATATAGAAGCATTGAGTACTATTGTTCTGACTATGCTTCTCAATTTTATTTTTACATGCACACCTCAAAAGTACTGAAATAACAATTCAATTTATATGCACACGGAAGTCACGAACCTCAAGTACGGCAGCTTACTTAGGTCAGTTTCTATTTGATATAGTGAGAGAACCTTATCCTGACCACATCCTATGAGGTGAAGTAAATAATATTGTCCCTTGTCACTAATTGATTTTGCTTCTAATGACTCAATTTCTTCCCTATGTCATTATAGTGGGAGAATTTCATTTGAAAGGAAAAACATGCGATACAAATTTCCTAGAATCTCACAGTTGAAAGAGATATCAAAGACCATTCAGGGCAACCTGTAGCTACATAGGAATGCCTTCACATCTGAAATGAATGCCTACTCTACACTTGAAAACCTCCAATACAGAAAAATCATAGTCCCTGTCCATAAGGAGCTAATATTCTATCAGGAGATTCAACATATAAATATATAAGTACATATATGTATATACGCATATATATGATACAGATAGTATATATATATACATACACATGCACACATATACTCATAAACATTATATGTATATAAGCATATATAAAAGTTTGAAGGAAGAGGCACTGGTAAATAGGAAGATCGGGAAAGATGGCCATGCCAAAGATGGCTTTTGAGTTGAGCTTTGAAGAAAACCCTGGATTCTTCTCTTTGCCTTCATTTCCACAACTGTGCAATGGACACAAAAATAACACCTGCCTATGAGAGGTAGGTATTATGAGGATTGAGAGGGTTGTTGTGAGAACCAAATGAGACAATATTTGTCAAGTACTTAGCACAGTGCCTGTCATACAGTAGGCACTATATAAATGTTTATGCCATCCCCTCCTTGATTCTACTGTCCTGTTATTTATAGTTTTTATACTTATGGTACTAGTAATTATGTGCAATATAAAACTTATACACAAACATAACATTTTTAAAGGTCAAAATAATGATTAAATGATGGTTGCTCTTACAGTAAATAAGGATCTGCTGGAGTTTATCATGTAGGGCAATGACATGGTCAAACCTTCACTTTAAGAAAATCACTTGGTACCTATACAAAGGATGGATTTGGAGATGTGAGAGATTTGAGGCTTGGAAACCAATTAGACCAATTATTGTAGACTAGGCCTGAAGTTGACCCAAATCATGTAATCTAAAAATTCAATTAGGAAGCCTTGAGTTAATGATAAAAATATGGAACAGACCAGAAACAAAGACAGACAGTTCCTTGGGTTATTCTAATCCATAATTTTTTCAAGGATGTCATCATTCCATAAACTATCATTTTTTAGGTCTGATTGCCTATTTCTATATCAACCTAACTATATTATCATCTAATGCATAAATGTCCATTTCTTCTACAGCATATCATGAGAAACTTTTGTGTCTTATTGGCCTAGTTACATAATGTCTATAGTGTTTTTCTAATCTACCAATATCGTAACACCAATATCATAGAATTAGAAAAGATGAAAGAAAAAAAGAGAGAGGAGGGAGGGAAGAAGGAAGGAAGGAAGGAAGGAAGGAAGGAAGGAAGGAAGGAAGGAAGGAAGGAAGGAAGAAGGAAGGAAGGAAGGAAGGAGGAAGGAGGAGGAAGAAGGAAGGAAGGAAGGAGGGAAGGAGGGAAGGAGGGAAGGAGGGAAGGAAGCAAGGAGGGAAGGAAGGAAGGAGGGAAGGAGGGAAGGAAGCAAGGAGGGAAGGAAGGAAGGAAGGAGGGAAGGAAGGAAGGAAGGAAGGAAGGAAGGAAGGAAGGAAGGAAGGAAGGAAGGAAGGGAGGGAGGGAGGGAGGAGTAGGGGAAGGGAAGAAAGAAGGAAGGATGAGACAAGGGAGGGGAAAGAAGGGGAGAGAAGAAGAATCATTAGCACTGATGGCTCTCGAGATTGCAAGATGCTAGATAGCTTTCTATGTTACCAGAGAAAGATGTCATTTTAATGCTGTGCTATTTATTGTCTCTTATTCTTGGGAAATTGGTAAACCACCTATCACAGGTAACCATTGTATTTGATTAAGCAGAACACCCTGTTCCCCAGATGTGCCAAATAACCGAGAATTTATTTTACTTGTTTGCCTTGACATATTTGCAATTAGCTGAGCTATTACTTTCCTATGTGCTGGCAAATGCTCAGCATGCATGGCATGTCAGCGATACTGAAATATAGCTGCACTTCATTAAATGCAGAGCCAACTCTGCCAACCAACGCCCACTTAAGTGGTTTAAAAAACAGCGCTTTCCATTCTTCAGTGCAAACCTAGACTTGACTTTCAGCTACTGTGTCTCATTTTTCTGAGGATAGAAAATCATGAGAAAATAATGCTGGGGTCACTCCAAAGATCAATGGGAGACATTCAAATGGCTTCATCTTGTACTTTAGACTTAAAGAACAGTAGAAGCCAAGTCATTAAATAATAGTTTCTTTCAATGGCTCTCAGAAAGGACACACAACTTTTTCTTCTACATTTTCCATGCATAGAGAGTCAATGTGCCAATACAGAAAAAGGTCTGACTTATTTATGGTCAGAAGACCTGGATTAGATTCTTGGTCTATTATTACTGTCCTTCATAGCCTGACCTCTCCCTACCTTCACACTTTTCTAACACTCCTCCTCCCACGTGTTCTATGATCCAGTGATACTGGCTTCTTTGTCCTTCCTCCTAGACAGCACTCCATCTCCTGACTAAATGGCTTTTGGCCGGCTATCTCTCATGCTGATTGTGCTTTCCCCTCCTGATCTCTGCTTCCTAGTTTCCCTGGCTTCCTCCAAGACTGAACCCATGTTTCACCTCTTCCCAATTTCTGCATCAGGCTTTTCCTGGTCTCACCTTTGGCTCCTCCTTCCCTACCTCTACTGGAGTCTTTCCTGTGAGACTACTTTCCATTTACGTTCTATATCTGTATATCTCTTGAATATTTTTTTTTGCATGTTGCAAAAATATTTCTTGAATATTTTTTTTTGCATGTTGTTTCCCCCATTAGAATGTGAGCTAAGTGGCACAGTGGATAGAGCACTGGCCCTGGAGTAAGGAGGACCTGAGTTCAAATCCAACTTCAGAAGCATGACACTCACTAGCTATGTGGCTCTGGGCAAGTCACTTAACCCCAATTGCCTCACCAAAAAAAAAAAATGAAAACAAAAAGAATGTGAGCTACTTGAGGGCAAGAGTCTTTTCCCCCTTTCTTTATATCTCCAGTTACTAAATACTTAGTAACTGACTGTTAAATGGAGACAATAATTGCACCTACCTAACAGGATTGCTGTGAGGATCAAATGAAATTTTATGGGTTAATCACTTTGTAAAATTTAAGGTGCTGTATCAACTTAGCTATTATTATCTTTAAAAGAGAGAGATAAATCCTACCCTTTTAAAATATGTTGCTTTCATGAGAAATAGTTTTCACTGCTTCCTAAAGTTTGGAATTATCTATGGAAATTTGCTACTTAGTAGAACTTCTTATCTCATTGCTCGTGAAAGGACTCCTCTCCCTCTCCTCTTCTCTACATCCAGCCAGTATGATTGGTTGCTATGGTAACTTGATTGTATTCAATAATAGAGTGCATATTTGTTGCATCTCAAGGAGAGAAGATGACAAGATTTAGAGCTGGAAAAAATTTTGTAGGATCTAAATGAGAATACTGAGGTCCAGAGGTTATTAGATGACCAACGAAGGTCACACAAATAGTAAATAATAGCATGGCAACTGGATTCAGATCCCCTGACTTAAAATCCAGTGCTCTTCCTTCTTCATCATTCTAGTGTAAGTTACTCTCCACATCATTGAGAAGGTGTCCTGGTAGTCTATAGGTGAGATGAACATTTCTTGAATTTATTCTGTAATATTCTGTGACCCAGTGAGGACTGAGTGAAGTTTACACTAAAAACATATTTCTATTGCCATAGCAGGCAGCTACATGGTGCAGTGGATACAGCATTGGGCATCAAATCAGGAAGACTCATCTTCATGAATTCAAATCCAACCTCAGACACTTACCAGCTGTGTGACCCTGGGCAAGTCACTTAACCATGCTTACCTCAGTTCCTCATCTGTAAAATGAGCTGGAGAAGGAAATGGCAAGCCACTCCATGGGGTCACAAAGAATCTGACACAATGGAAATAATTCAACAACAACAATATTGCCATAGCAGGCCAAGGAAAAGAGAGAAGAAGGCAGCAGACTATGTCTTCCAGGACAAAAGTTGTGCTGATAGCATCAGCTAAAATTTAGTTTTCAAAGTGTTCTTTTCTTCATATGTAGGTTGTGACAGCAGCAACATATTGCACCTGGAGGTAAAAGGGCTCTCAGGATGGATGGGCAGTCACAGGGAAAAGGTGACAGAAGTGCTTAGCACAGGGCCTGGTGCATAGTAGGTGCTTAATAACTATTTATTACTATCATTACTACTATTAACCACTAAGAGGCATGGCTCAGTATACTAACCACGACTAGCTATCATGTCACCTAGGAGCTGCTAGACCGAGTGTCAAAAGACTGGGGTTCTTCGTACTAACTAGCTGTGTGGCCACGGGCAAGCTTCTTAACCTAAGTCTCACTAAAATGGGGATGTTGGAATAAAAGATCTCAAAGATCCCTCTGAACTCTACTATTCTATTAGTTAATTAATATTCTTTATAGTCTATGACTCTATAACTCAATAAAAGAGGTGGGTGAAATTTGGGTAAGCATGGGCAAGGCACTGATTTTTAGTCAGAAGATGTAAGTTCAATTCCTGATTCTGAAACTTACTAGCTGTACGATCTTGAGAAAGTCAATTAACCTTTCTGAGCCTTAGTTTCCTCATACGAAAAATGGAGATTTTAATAATTGCCTTTCCTCGTTTTAAAGGTTGTTATGAGGGAAGCACTTTGTAAACCTTAAAACACTATGGAAATATAAATTATTATTATTTATGAAATGAAATACAAGTTCTCTTGGGAAGATTCTCATTTACAGTAACTTTCCCCATCATTCAAGTCAAAGTGAGATGTCCTTGGGTCATTATAACACAAAGAGATAAGATAACTTCCTCCCTTTACACTGGCATATCATTCCAAGAGGTTATCTTCCTACTGGACACTGACCTCAGGTGTAGGAATAAATTTGCAGAGTGAACACATGACCCTGTTGATTCCTTAATTCAGCTGCTAACACAATCTCTCTTGACAGCTGTTGATTCTGTCCAGTTTGCAGTAACACACTCTTCTATTGTCAGCTGGAGATTGCAGGAGAGAGAAGAGAAAGAATGGGAGTTTCAGATCCTCCCTGCCCACCCACCCTCCACCCTCATTCAATGACAAAGTATGTTGTCCTTCTGTTCTCAAAGGAGAAAATCAAATCAAGATGAGAAAAATGACAAATACAATTGCACAGCCTCAGAGAATGAATGCATATAACCCCAATTAGGTGCGACATATCAGAGATGCAACAGGAGTAGTCACAGGAAGAAAAGTAATTTTCTTCATGACATCGTAAAGAGATTTCCCAAAGCAACAAGTTGAAGTTGTAAATTCTGCTTAATCTTTTGGGCTGACTTTCGTGCTTTTAATAGCAATCCCTACATCAGCTCATTGCCAAGTTCCATCCCAAGTCAATTTCATGAGTATCAACCACAGAGCCAGAGGGAAGCTCAGAAGAGGATTTGAAAATAAAACAAATCTCAGCAGTCTAGAGGGTGCAAACTCAAATGAAGAAAAAGAGAAAGAGAAGATGAGTGAGAGCCCAACACCCTCAGGTGAAATATAAATATTTGTTACTGTTATTCTAAAATATAAATTATTATTATTATTATTATTATTATTCAGAAATATAAATATGCATTGTTATTCTAGAACATGAATATTTTGTGTTGTTATTGTAAAATACGAACATTTTATTATTCTGGAATATGAATGTTTGTTATTATTATTATTATTATCATTATCATCATCATTCCTTCTCTTTCTCTTCTGAGCAGCCAGTACCCATATTCAGCTGCAAAAAGAAAAAGGTGCCAAGGGATGAGATGTCCTAGATTTTACTGTTTAGTTTTGACCTGGATTCAACTGAATCAATTTGTGGAATGAAAAGAACCCTAGACTGGGACTGTAGAAAGGGACAAGGGAAACAGCCTAATTCTGACTAGCAGGGGGGAGCTGGTTGCTAATGTAGAAATAATAGGCTTTCAAAGGCAAATGACCATTCTTTCCTAAAGTTTGTGGTAAAGGAGAAGAAATATGGCCACAATCTGACCCGCACCCTAGATTTCAAGAAAGCAGATTTCAAACAACTCAGAGGAAGTAGAAACTGAGATCCAACTTCTTGATAATTACAGAAGTTGGCCCAGTAGAAAAGCACTCAAGGATGAAGTCCTGAAGATAGAAATGACTGTAATGAAGAGGACAAGGGGGACCTAACTAAACAGAACCATGAGGTTGCACATAGAACTCATCAAACAAGAGGAAGAAGAAGAAGAAGAAGAAGAAGAAGAAGAAGAAGAAGAAGAAGAAAGAAAAGAAGAAGAAGAAGGAGAAGAAAGAAGAAAGAAGAAGAAAGAAAGAAAGAAAGAAAGAAAGAAAGAAAGAAAGAAAGAAAGAAAGAAAGAAAGAAATTGGAAGCAAGTGCAGAAAAGTAAGGATGAATTAAGATGAGTATCTCTAAAAATAATTTAAGGAGTGCCAAAGACCAGAATGAAATAAGACCAGCATTGAACGCTAAGAACAATAAAATGGGGGGGAGGAGAGTTGGCTATCTATGTTAGATGCATGAGGAGGATCAAAGAAGGGTTAGAACTCAGGGGACATGGGATAACCCAGAGATCAAGCAGGATCTCAGAGCCACAGGCCCTCTGGTTCAACCTATACTTGAACTAGAGTAAAAGTAAGAGTTTATAGAGGCCTTTATACTTTACATAGTATTTTACCTACATTTTCTTAGTTGATCCTTACCCTGGGATACAAGCACTATTATTAATCTCATTTTATATATGAAAACACCAAGACTCAAAAAAATTAAATGATTTACCCAGCGTCACCCAGCTACTAAGTATCTGAGTAAGGGGTTCAAATCCAGAGCTCTATGCACTGTGACATCACACTGCCTCTCTATATGTGGCAGCTAGATGGCACAGTAGATGAAACACTGGACCTGGAATCAGGAAGACCTGAGTACAAATCCAGTCTTACTAGGTATGTAATGATGGACAAGTTACTTAACCTCTGTCCTCGTAAGTTTCCACATCTATAAAATGGGAGTAACAACAGCACTTACTTCCCAGGGTTATTATGAGGACTATAAAGATGTAATCTGTTAAAGAGGGTCATTTGCAAAAGCCTGAGTGTCCCTTTCTCTTACGTTAATCAAAGATGTCTTTGATAAATATATAGACTAGTTCTCATGATTTCTTTACTAAGAGCTTACTACCCTCCTCTCTCAGAAATATTGAGATTTAATCCCTCAACTGCCTCAAAATTGTGTGGCCCCAATATAGAACCCATCCATGTGCATTTTATCATTCCAACTGCTCTTCTTTTTTTTTAGTGGCATTTTTAGAGCACATCAAAGACTATAGCATTAAATTCAAAGGTTCTAATTCCACTACTATTAATCTATTTTTTAAATTGTTAAAGAAATTTTGATACATATTTTACACTTTCTGTCATTATCTACTTATTGTCCTTCCAATTTCATCTTTCAGTGGTCCCAAAATGATCAAGCATATTGTATCCTTCAGGGCAATATAGGCTCCTTAGAAGCAGGAATTATTTAGGTTTGTCTTTGCATCTCTAGCACTTAGCATAATGCCTTGTACATATATGGCATATAAAAGACTTTCATTAGATTGAATTGAGTATCTCATCAAGACTGCTATAAATATTTTCCACTTTCTTCTTACTATTTATTGAGGTTATATTGTTCATAATCTTTCACTATCCTCTTCCATACGATTTTGTGAGATTTTAGACTGTATCAGTATTGCCCTTTAGCTACCATATCTCTGTTTGGCAAGAGGATCAAATGTAGCTGGCTAAGATGATTCCTAGGCTTTTTAGGTCTTTTCATCAAGATAACTGATGACATCAATTCAATTTCCCAAGTAAATGATGATAGTCTGAGTTGATGTCAATTCTTTGATCTATTTCCCATGTTTCTATTTTAATAGCTAATATAAGATTAAGTTGGAGATGTTTTAATCACATAATATATCTTCTTATCATTTTCATTCTTCTAATTTGGTATTGGATTTTAATCCTTAACAAGTAAATGTTCTGACTGTACACAGAAAGCTGGTTCAGAAATTATTCCTTCATAAGTAATCAATCATTTTCTATCCATCAAAATAATAGTCAGTTTCACTTTTCTTTATTTGGTAGCCACTATGTAAAACAACACTTCCTTTCTCTCTTTCTCTTTCTCTTTCTCTTTCTCTCTCTCTCTCTCTCTTTCTCTCTCTCTCTCTCTCTCTCTCTCTCTCTCTCTCTCTCTCTCTCTCTCTCTCTCTCTCTCTCTCTCTCTCTCTCCCCCCCCCTCTCTGTATTCATGGTATACAGGGATGAGACTCTTATGTAATCTTCCCATCTCAGGGGCAGCTAGGTGGCAAAGTAGATAGAGCACTGGCCCTGAATTCAGAAGGACCTGAGTTCAAATCTGGCCTCAGACACATAACACTTACTAGCTGTGTGACCCTGGGCAAGTCACTTAACCCTATTGCCTAGCCCAAAAAAAAATTTTAAAAAATAGCATTCATCTTCCCATCTCAGACCTATTTTGTTTCTTAATCCCAAGCCATATTTTCCAACTTTTTTGTCATCAATTCTTACTCCTACCTTTTCCATGATGTCATCTAATATCAAAACACATATTGATTCCAGTGAGGGGTCTTCTCAACTTATCTATATAATTTCTTTACTTGACACAGTGGACAGAGTGCTGGGCCTGGAGTCAGGAAGATCTGAGTTTAAATGTTGTCTCAGATACCTACTAGCTATTTGACCTTAGGCAATTCACTTAAACTCCATTTGCTTCAGTTTCTTCAACTGTAAAAGTGGGCATAATAATAGCACCTGTTGTGAGGAACAAATAAGAGAACATTTGTAAAGTACACATCATAGTGCCTAGGGCATTGCTGTTGTTCAGTCGTTTCCATCGCGTCTGACTCTCTGTGACCCCATTTGAGGCTTTCTTGGCACAGATACTGGAGTGGTTTGTCATTTCCTTCTCCAGTTCATTTTACAGATGAGGAAACTGAGGCAAACAGGGTGAACTGACTTGCCCAGGGTCACACAGCTAGTAACTGTCTAAGGCCAGATCTGAACTCATGAAAATGAGTCTCTCTATTCGCTGTGCCACCAAGCTGCCTCATGGGACATAGTAGGTGCTTATTAAATGCTCGTTTCCTTCCTACTTCCTCCCTTTTTGCAATAGATGTAGGCACTTAATCTGCAGTTCTCTTCATGGCAGTCCTTTTTGGAAATGCTTATTATGAGCACTGACTGCAATGAAAGATGTTCAAGTATTTAATGAAATTATTATCATTGTTGCTTTTGAACATATAAGAAAATTAACTCCCCTACTTACTACTTCAAGGAGGCTGTGACCCACATTTCCACTAAAATGCAGCTTCCTTTCATCCCCTAGTTTCATTTATAATGATGATATAAAGATTGATATCATTGGATTAGAGGCTCTTATTTAGGGTACTGACAGTTACATTAAGTTTTATAAACAGTCTAAAAAACCCAGTGACTATCCCTATAGAAATCGAAAGGGGCTACACAGGTTTGAAAGACATTGTACCTTTTTCTTTGTTTTGTAGGTAAGTATAGCTAAAGAATTCATCACTTAGTGCCTAATCTACCACCAAAGCACCACCCTGTACTCAGCTATGATGGTTGTCAGGAAGCAAATCCAATTTGTCAACAGAACTGGACTCAAAGCCTTTCTATCTTGACAGAAACAATCAGAATTTAAACCCATTTGATGAAACATATGCAGAAGAAAGCACTGGACAAAAAAAGGTGTCTGAGGCCAGATTTCAATGTCGGGTTTCCTGACACCAGGCTCAGCACTCTTTCCACTACACCATGAAGTGCTCAGGTCTTACGGGTTGGTGAGCCCTTGCTAAGGGGAACTGAGGCAGCTATTTTTCAATCTGATAACAGCAATAATGAGGTCTATTTTCTTCCTGGGACATGTATACTAAAGAATATTCCAAGACTTGTCAGAACAGTTAACTACACCTGTGTTTCACGTAGGTATATGTGATACTCCGAGAAGGAATGTAGAGAGAATGGGGTGGGGGAGAAGTATTAGGCCTTCAAAAAGAAATGGAAGATCATAGGTACAGGGAGTGTTTTTCATCACTTCTGCACATTGAAAGCAAGGGATACAAAATCACAGAATTTAAAAGTTCAAGGGAATCTCAAGAGTGATCTGAAAGGAATTCCCCACTAACTCTATCACACCTGACAAATAATCATCCAGTCTATAACTGAAGACCACTAAAGAGAGGGATGGGGCAACTAGGTGGTGCCATAGTGCAGAAAGCACCAGGCCTAGAGTCAGGAAGACTCATCTTCATAAATTCAAATCTGACCTAAGACACTTACTAGCTGTGTGACCCTGGGCAAGTCACTTAACCTGTTTGCTTCAGGTCCTCATCTGTGCAATGAGATGGAGAAGGAAATGGCAAACCACTCTAGTATCTTTGCCAAGAAAATCCCATATGGGGGGTTACATGACTGAAAGAACTGAACAATAGTAATATCCGCTAACAAGGGAAATGCAAAGAAAGGCAAAAACAGGGGGCAACTAGGTGGCGCAGTGGATAGAGCACCAGCCCTGGAGTCAGGAGGACCTTAGTTAAAACCCAACCTCAGGCACATAACACTTACTAGCTGTGTGACCCTGGGCAAGTCACTTAACCCCATTGCCTAGCCAAAAAAAAAAAGGCAAAAACAGTCCATGTACTTAAGGAGCTCCTATTCTGATGGGGGTAGACAACATGTAAAATAACAAGTAGGTACAAAATATTTACAATACAGAGTAAATAGAAAGTAATGTCATAAGGAAAGCATTAGTTACTTGAATAAGGGGGAAAGTCATCCTACATAAAGGCTGTTTGCACTGACTCCTAAAGGAAGTGAGGGAAGCTGAGAGGTAGAATTGAGGAGGAAGGCATTCCAAGCATGAGGAACACCCAGCACAAAGCCACAGATATGGAGGATGGGGCGTTGTATTCAAGGATTACCAAATAGATGCATGTAATTCAATCGTTGCTCATTCTTTGTTTCCAAGAAGACCTATGGTATCATGGGGGATGTCTTGACTTGCGCAGGAATTGAAGTGAGCAGCCTCACTCTTCTCTTCTAGAGTTATCAAAGTCCAGTGGCAAGACAAAGTCAAGATGATTGGCGAAGACCCAGGATGCAGTGGACGACCCCTGGCGTCTTCAATATCTGATCAAACTCTAAGTGCTCTGCAGAGCCTGCTTTATCTGCCTTCATGGCCATTGGAACAAACTGTTCTTATCCACCCATTCCACCAGCGAAAATCTTCACATATCTGAGTACGTGTCCCTGTAACACAGTGATGGGCTTGAGGACTGTCAGTTATCCTCAACCTGTCTTCTGCCGAGATGGTTTTACTGGGGTGTAGCCACTGCATATGGTACAGCTTCTTGGAGCCACAAGTAAGAGTTGGGCGAGAGGTGGATGCCAATGGTAGATAAGCGGCCCTCTTAAGGGCTCAGCAAGCTCTAACACCAGTGGTGCTAGTGCTCCCTGAACACCCCATAAATCCCTGTAATTCAATTATAAAATGTACAGAGGGGAGTACAGTTTAAGATGGTAAAAGTAGAAAAAGGATGAGTAGGGAAGGGTTCTGAATGACCCAGGACCTTATATTTTATTTTGAAGGTAACAGGTAACCAGCAGAGTTTGTTGAGTAGGGAAATGCCATGGTTAGGCCTGGCTTTAGGAAAATCTCTGTGTTGGCTGAGTATGGGAGGATTGAAGTAGGGTGATATTTGAGGAAGAGGGGTCTATCAGAACTCTATTGCAATAGTTCAGGTGAAAGTTAATGAGGATTTGTAGGGTTGTGGCTATGCAAGTGGAAAGAAGAGGGCATATCCAAGAGATTATGTGATTAATGTGTGGCAGGCACTATGATAACTGCAAGTCAAAAAAATAAATAAACTAACACAACTCACATCTCATTGACAAGCCTTATGTCTAGAAAAAGTAAAATAACATTCCCACTTCACTCTGTCCTGATCAGCTGTTCAGACTACATCTGGAGTATTGTCTTCAATTTGGGATGCTGATGACATTGACAAGAAGCATCCAGAAGAAGGCAGCCAGGATGGTAAGAAGAGTAGAAACTCTACCATGGAAGAACTGACTAAATTAAATTTATTTTAGCCTGGAAAAGAAAAGACTTGGGTAGAGGGCAAGGAGCGTGTGTTAGCTATAGACAAGTCTTTGAATGGCAAGCATGTAAAAATGACTTAAACTTCCATTGTTTGATCCCAGAGGGTAGAACTCAGAGGAGTGGGAGGAAGTTGAAGAAAAATAGATTTAAAGTCAAGGTAAGGACAGTTTTCCTAGTCACTGGAGATATTGAGAAGTAAATAGGATGCCTTAGGAAGTAGGTTCCTCTTCTCTTAAGGTCTTCTTTAAGACAAACTGATACTAACTACCAAAGAATTATTTTGTAGAGCTAGAAAAAAATAATAACAAAATTCATCTGGAAGAACAAAAGGTCAAAAACATCAAAGGAATCAAGGGGGGGAAATGTTAAGGAAGGCTGCCTTGCAGTTCCAGATTTCAAAGTATATTACGAAGCAGTAATAATCAAAACAATCTGGTGCTGGCTAAGAAAGAGAGGGGTGGATCAGTGGAATAGATAGATGCACAACACACAGTAATAAATGGCCATAGTAATATAGTGTTTGACAAACCCAAACATCCAAGGTTTTAGGGTAAAGACTCAACATTTGACAAAAATTGCTGGGAAAACTAGAAAGCAGTTTGGGAGAAACTAGGAATAGACCAACATTTCACACCATATACCAAGATAAGGTCAAAATGGATAAATGATTTAGAAATAAAGAGTGATATCATAAGCAAATTAGGGGAGCAGGAAAAATGTCCCTGTCAGATCTATGGATAAGGAAAGAGTTCATAACTAAACAAGAGATGAAGAGGATTACTGAAGGTACAATGGATAATTTTGATTACATGAAATGAAAAAGCTTTTGTATAACAAAACTAATGCAGTCAAAATTAGAAAGAAAACAGGAAACTGGAAGAAAAGAAGTATAACACATTTCTCTGATAAAGGCCTCATTTCTCAAATATATGGGGAAATTACCCAAATTTGTAAAAAAAAATAATAAAAGCCAGTACCCAGTTTAAAAATGGTCAAAGGCCATGAACAGGTAGTTTTCAGAAGAAGAAATCAAAGTTACCAACAGTCACATAAAAAAATTATTTAAATCACTATTGATTAGAAAAATGCAAATTAAAATGATTCTGAGGTACTACCTCATACCTCTCAGATTGGCTAGGATGACAGAAAAGGAAAACGGCAAATGTTGGAAGGGATGTGGAAAAAAATGGGACACTAATGAGCAGTTAGTGGAGTTGTGAACGAGTCCAACCATTCTGGAGAACAATTTGTACCTATGCCCAAAGTGCTATAAAATCCCCTTCACTAAGCAATAATACTGCTATGTCTGTATCCCAAAAAATGTCAAAGAGAAGGGGGGAAACCTATTTGTACAAAACATATATTTATAGCAGCTCTTTCTTTGGTGGCAAAGAATTGGAAATTGAGGAGATGCCCATTTTGGGGTGAATGACTGAACAAGTTGTAGTATATAATGGCAGAATACTATTGTGCTACAAGAAATGAAGAGCAGGATGGTTTTAGAGAATCATAGAAAGACTTACATGAACTGATACAAAGTGAAATGAGCAAAACCAGAACACTGTACATAGTAACAGCAATATTGAAAGGATGATCAATATGAAAGACTTAGCTACCCTGATCAAGACAATGAACCAAGAACAACTCTAAAGGATCCACAGTGAAAAATGCTATTCACCTCCAGAGAGAGAACTGAAGAACTCTGACTGACACGTACTTTTTTTGTTTTTATTGTTTTATTTTATTTGTGTTTTCTTTTGCAACATGGCTAATATGGAAATATTAGACTAGATAGAATTCTGAGATCAAGTTCAACTCTAAGATTCTGTTCTATTTGCAGTTTCATGTGTAATCATCTTTTTTTATCATATGATGTTATGGAAATGCTAGTTTTATTACATAAATTAAAAACAAAATAAATAAAAGTTTAAAAAAAAAAACTATTCCATTCACCCTCACTGCTGCAAAGCAACCTTTTCCTGCCCTCTGATTAACTCTTAAAACATTCACCATATCAACTCTTCCAAATCTCTTCAAAGCTCCAACTAGATCAGTATTCCCTCATCTCTCAACAAATTACCTCATCTCTTACTTTAGTGAGACAATTGAGGATTTTTGTTGTGAAAGCCTTCTTCTGATCCATACATCAGAACTCTCTACGTATTTACTTCATCCTCCTTTTCTCCAGTCTCTGAAGAAGAGACATCCTACAGGGGTTTTAGCCTGGGGCATGTTAACTTTTTTAAAAAATTGGTGATTGTATTTCAATATAATTTGTTTCCTTTGTGATCCTATGTATTTTATTTTATGTATTTAAAAACAGTGTTCTTAGAAGGGGTCCATAGGCTTCACCAGACTGCCAAAGGAATCCGTGATACAATATAAGTTCAGAACACCTGTCCTAATCCTAAATTCTACTTGTATCCTTTGATACCATCCCTTCCTGTCTCATTCCAGAATTTGTCCGATTAATCATTGTCTCTCTCATCTTCAATGTAGGCTTCTTCCTTGCTTCTTGCAAATATGCTTGTCTTCCCAGTCCTTAAAAAAAAAGTCACTTGACCCTTCCACCCCCTTATCATCCCGTATTTGTACAATGAGAATTATGAATGCTGGGCAATGGTTGGCATTTTTCAAATCTGCACTGCATGTTTCTATTGTGCTGGGACCAATTACCATATTAGTACCGTATTAGTAAATAACTTCGAGGAGTCCAAATTCAAATACATGTGACCATTTCATAGCATTCATCATTTGCACTAATTGTGACATATTGTATAGTCTTTCACTGCAAAACTCCTAGAAAGAGTTGACACTGTTTTAGAAGATATATGCTACAATTTCTAACATGGACTTTATACATTTTTAATGTAACCCCTGGCCCAAGGCGCATTGACATGGGACTTTCTTCATATTGGTGGAGATGAATGACCTACCCTGAGAAAGGGTAGGGCAGAGCTGGCAAGATGTGAGAGAGCTTCAGTTCTCTATCATTCCCTCCCCCTTTGTAGACTCAACATTATTTGAGCTTCCACCTTTGAGAGAGAAAATGGAAAAGGCCAACCCCACCTAAGGTTGCTGAAGGAAAAGAATCTGAGAAGATGCTAGAGGAACGGATGGTCTCCA
The DNA here is from genome assembly GCF_003287225.1 of Phascolarctos cinereus. Lineage (NCBI taxonomy): Eukaryota > Metazoa > Chordata > Mammalia > Diprotodontia > Phascolarctidae > Phascolarctos > Phascolarctos cinereus. Next base: position 83,962,357 of record NW_027556180.1, read on the forward strand.
TCATGTCTCTATTCCCAGCTTGTTATTCTGGAGAATTTGGGTTTTTCCCCTGGGAGAGAACCAAGACTCTCACTCCCTCACTCTCCCTGTTGATTTGAGTTATTTCACTCTCAGTTGAAGAGCTCCTTCATTTTGTATTGTGTGGTACCTATCTTCTACGTACAGCTTCTCTGATTTTTGTTTTGCCATACTTTGGATAGGGGGGTTTCTTTGCTCTTTGCTATATGTGTTCATTGCAGAACTGTTATCAGATGTATTAAGCTTGGAATATAGAGCTTAGGGCCCCCTTGACCCTCAAAATAACAAAATGATCAAAAGTTAGCTCAAAAAAATAAAAGTTAGCTCGAAACTGATCACATCTCCCAAATGAACAATATTTAAGGGAGCAGACAGATATACTTCTGGCCCTATATTGCCTCTTGCAGAGGATAGCAGAGTGGTAGCCTCCAGCTACAGACTCCTTCTTCCTCTCCTGGCAGGAATGAAAGACTCCCTTGAGAAGGTCAGTGGGAGAAGAAGCCATAGATGTCCGTTCTGCCTGACTTTGAGCCATACAATCTCTACGATAGCCCCCTCACCACACACCACCCTCTCTCTCTACACATGGAGCTCTTTCCTTATGTGAAAAAAAAAAGTAGTTCTTGGTGTAACTGAGTTCCAAACTCTCTGATTTGTTAACAGTATCTCTAAGACTTCGTAAAAATGTACAATTTATTTAACCAGTATTTTTATAAGAAAAAAGGAATTTCTACACTTTCTGCCTCCACTGTCTAATCAACTGCTCACTTCTCAGACACTTGACATCTGGCTTCTGACCCCACTACTCAACTGAAATTGCCCTCTCCAAGATTACCAATGATTGAAGTGGAAAACACACTAGATTTGGCATCATAGAACATGAATTTGAGCCCCAGATGTACCTCTCAACTCCTGTGTGACTTTGGGCAAACCATTTGATTTCCCTGAGCCTGTTTCCTCCCCATAAAACGAGGTAGTTGGACTAGATGACGTCTAAAGCCCCTTCTAGTAATAAATCTATAATCCTATAAACCAACAACTAAATCAATGGCTTTTTCTCAACTCTCATCCTTCCTGACCTTGCTGCAGCTTTCAACCCTACCCTTCATTCTCTTAAACTAGAGCCTCTTTCCATCCTTGCTTTCCTTTATTTTTGTTTTGCCTGGTTCTCCTCCTGTTATCTTCATGTATGATGGCTTCTGCTTAGTCTCCTTCATGGGATCATTATCCATTCCCTAGAGATGCATGTACCCTAAGACTTTGTTCTGGACACTTTTCTCTTCTCTCTATATTCTCTCCCTTGGTGACCTCATTTGCTCCCATGGTCTCATTATTATTCAGAAGGGCTTTATTATTATTATGCACAGTGGTTAACAGTTCCCTGTGAACAAATGTTTTCAAGGCTCTGCATATAAAGGAGTTTATGTTTACAAGAGACTAATTGTCACAAATGCCATAATAATTTAAATCAAGTCAACAATTGTGTATTAAAATTCTTCTATGTGTATCAATGGGTGCTGCGGTCTGTGAGGGATACTGAAGAAATATATGTAATAATACTGATAATAATAATAACTGGCATTTATGTAGCACTTTATGATTTGCTTTATATACATCATCTAATCTGGCCCTCATAACAACTTTGTAAGATAGGTACTCTATGCATTACTATCCCTGCTTTACAGATAAGGAACCTGAAGCTAAAGGAAGTTAAACGACTTGCCTATGGTCAAACATTCATTATCAGGAAGGCACAGAATTTAAATCCAAATCCAGGATCTTTCTACTACATTGTTATCTGTCGGCCAAGGGATTGAACTGGGCAGAGAAAAAAATACATGGATGAAACAAATGGAAAGCCATACAGTAGAACAATAATAAACTGCTAAATGTGTTTTGCAGAAAATAAATGATAAATATCAGTCTGGCCTTCAGTTTTCTAGGGGGGCTTCCTGGAAGAAGTGGGACTTGAGGTGGGCCTAGCAGGATTTGTTCTGTGAAGTTTGGATTCAGTCAAAGGGCCGCACCCAAGGACCTAGAGGGCCACGTGTGGCCTCAAAGCCACAGGTTCTCCACCCCGGAGCAGATTGGGTAGGATTTTGACAGGCAGAGGAGGAGGGAAAATTGGGACCAAAAGATAAATGTGCAGAGCCAAAGAGAGATTGCGATCAGGGGGTGCTGTAAACAGCAGAAATGTGTGTGTCCTGGCCAATAGTCAAAATCAAGTGCCACAACTGCTCTGTCTCCTCCCTTTTCCTTTGCCCTCCCTCTCATTCTCTTTTCTGTCTTAAGTCCATAGCAGAAGAGTTACTCCAAGGGTGGGCTGGTAAATACTAAATGTACATAGTTCATACTTTTAAATTTAATCTGTCTTATTAATATTTTCTTCATCACTTTCTTAAGCCTAGAAAACCAACAAAACAAGAAATCAAGCCCTGATTTATCATGTTTGCTTATTTCCAAGGTGAAAATGCTTACATTGAAAAGTTAATAATGAGCTTTCATGAAGCAGTGTGAGCTGGCTCCAGCAAACCCGTTTTTGGTCCCCCAAATCAGGATATGTGCCATGCAACTTACCTTCTTGTTAACATGGATTTCCCTTAGACTAGTTGGGTCTGTGGACTCATCATTACCTCAAGCATGAAAATGAAGGTTGTGCTGAAACTTGGAACATTCAGACTCCATTGACCATGATAAGTAGCGATGGAGATGCATATATAACATGTAATTTACTTTTCTGTGTCTGATCTATTTCCCGTGTTAAAACAGAAACTTTCTGAGAGAAGAGAAAATTTCACATAGTAGATGATGTGGGGATTATAACTGTCCAATCTGCAAGAAAAACCACTGAGGCAGAGCCCTGAGCCAATGGGTCCCCTCTAATGAAAGGGATCTGAGATCTTACTCACAATCTGAGATACCCGCTTCTTCCTGGGCCTTATTTTTATAAGGTTTGATACCTGAAGGCTCTAAAGGAGCTACTACATAAGATATAAATTCTGTTGGTGGATAGACCTTGCTTTGAGGGCCAAAAATGATATATCAGCCCAAAAAAATGGTATATCAGCAGGGGGGGTCTTGGGTTGGGTGAAGATGTGGCATCGCCACTGACTAAGCAGTCACAAGATGGTCACCTGCTCATGTTGGACAAGAGAGAGTGCTCTAGGAGCACAAAAATAAGTTGGGGGATTTTCCATGTAATTGAGTCATCTCTGCCACACTGCACTTGGTCACTATAACCAAGAAGAACAAGGGTGGAGAGCCTCTAGTTAGGTTCCTATGATTAAGCGAATGAACTTACAATCTGCAGTTCTCAGCTCAGGGACCTAATATACAGAATTTATAATCACTAGCCCCTATGGAATGATATCAAACTGATCAATACTGATTGGAATAGAGTAGGGATCTAAACGAATCATTTCTCACAGAACTCAATAAAAAGCTTTTTGACCTTAAAGGACTGGAATGGAGCTAGTTAATGGTGGCTGAGCTTATTTTGACATCTCCCATTTGGATATCAGTGAACACCTGCAGAAAGAAGAACATTACCTGGAATTGAGTGGGCAAAAAAGCACAGTGAGATATAGAGGGAAAGAATGAGAAATACCAAAGGGGAACTAAGGAGGCAGAAGGCCCCAAAGGGTTAACCAAGAGTCAAAGAGTACTTGGAACACCAGGCTTGGGGTATGCTTGCTGACTAATAGGGAACAGCAGGTACACTTTTCTCTTGGAAATGGATTTTTGCTAAACACCGCCCTATGGTCCCTTGGAAATAGAAAGAGAAGATTGTAGTTTCCAAGGAAGCAGATTAGAATGATCATAAGAGATGGAGCTGGGGTCAGTGACATGGCCAGCCTAGCTCTAAACATAGAGGGATAGAGTGGAGATGAGAGGGTGCTTTGTGTGCCACTGAGTAGGAGCAGTTAAACCAGGAATTCTTAAACTTTTTCCACTTTTGCCCCTTTTCAGATTAGGTTGGCTTTGCATGACCTGAGGGCATGATCAGTGCAAAGTGCACATACTTTGTGTTCAGAAACAAGGCTACAATGAAGTTAAGGCTGGCAAGCGCTGCCAGAAACATCTCAGATTCACTACTCATTTGGTTTTTAACTAATTTTTGGTCATTGCACATTCAGAAACCTTTTATTGTTGCCAAATTTTTTGCAGCCCCATGTGAGAGCATGACACACAGTTCAAGAAGCATGGAGTTAAACTAAGGGAGATGATACTGAAGAAGATCCTCAAGCCTGCAACCATTTAAAAGCTGCTTAGCAGCTTCCAAAGCTTCTCTTTTGAACAGCACCTATTCTACTGAACTGCAATGGAAGGGATAAAAGAAGATTTGGCAAAATCTATGCAAATAATCAATGGCTATACATCCACAATGTTTAAACACTTACTATGTACATAACACCTCAATAAGGTACTAAGGATATAAAGATTATATAAGACCTGGCTCCTAGCCTCATGGAGTTTGCAGTCTGATAGGCCAAGAGGAAACATATTAGGAACATGAAGCAACTGTGTTCTTTGTAGTCATTCTTGAGTCCAACTCTTCACGACCCCGTTAGAGGTTTGCTTGGCAAAAATACTGGAGTGGTTTCCTATTTCCTTCTCCAGCTCATTTTATAGATGAGGAAATTGAGGCAAACAGGGTTAAGTGACTTGCCCAGGGCCACAGGGCTAGTAAGTGTCTGAGGCCAGATTTGAACTCAAGAAGATGAGTCTGTCTGACTTCAAGCTTGGCACTCTATGTACTGTGCAACCTAACTGCCCCAACTGTGTTCTTTATTCTTTTTAATTTCTATTTCTTCCTAATTTATTCTTGGCTTTATTTCTGCTATCAAAATATATTGAAATTTAAAAAAAACCCAAGCTCTGGAAAACAAACACAGCATTTTATTTAATTAAAATACTATACATATTGTTTACATTTTCATGGAAAATAGTGAGTTTAAAAACACCCAAACAGTGTTCACTTTCAAAAACATTATGTGCCCTTCCCAGACACCAACTACCTCCTGCCTTGTTGCTAAGTGGACATTAACCATCTGTCCCTCAGGGTTGGGGACACCCTGAAAATGGGCCTGAAAGGACTTCCAGAACGATCCTTTTCCTTGTACTATGATGAGTCAGGATTTGCTCAGCTACCATAAGCTTTCACTTAAGTGGGAAGCCAGATAAAATGCCAGGATCCAATATTCAATGCCCTGGGTCCTATCATGCCAATGGAACTTTACCTTTCTGTTGGAATCCAGAGAGCTACTACTGTTTCATTTGGATTCAGAGTTAATTGGAACTAAAGGAGGTCATTACCTCCATTCCCTCCTGGCTCATTAGTGTCCTGAGCCAGGGTCCACCAGCCTTCCCAATTAGTTAGTGGGAGGCAAGACACTGTCACATAGTGTTTGAATGTAACTGATCAGCAGATACTCTAGCCCTTGCCTCGCCTGGCACATAATGCTATCAGACTTTATAAAGGATACATATTGGTACAATACAACTAAACAACTGAGGAATCACTTGCTTAAACAGAGCCACTTCATTCCATTTTTAAAAAATCATGTAACAAAACATTTGTAAAGAGAAAAAACAATAACATAATTATTAAACTTGAAAAGATAATTTTGTTCAGACATGCTTAGCTCATTTAAAACACAAGATTGAACAGGAGTCCTCTACCTCCCTCCTTAATTCATTGCCCAAACCTAGGTCCACCATTCTATATCATAAGATATTCATGTTTTGCTCCTGGATGGATCCTTTTTGTTCATATTTCCTCGAAATATCAGAAACATTATTTTCCCTGATACATCCTGCTCTTTGAGTTTTAACTCTCCAAATACATAGCTAGGGCTCTATACTCAACCATATTTTAATTAGAGGTTTGTTTGTTTTTTTCATCCTCCCACATTCAAGTCTACCCTCTACCCTCCCTCCTTCAAAAAAAGTTTTTAAAGCAGGTTACAATGAAAGTGAAGATCTCAGTGTCACTTGCAATTGGAAAACCATCTCTCTATGCACCACTCCATCTTCTCAGTTGATGGGAATAAAGTAGGGCTGAAATTGCTTCTCATGTTCCGGTTCTGTTGGGGGCATTTTCACATAGACTCCTGTAGTGAGAAGACTCCTTTTCTTTAGCTGAGAGAGAGAGAGAGAGAGAGAGAGAGAGAGAGAGAGAGAGAGAGAGAGAGAAAGAGAGAGAGAAAGAGAGAGGAGAAAATTGATTAGCATTGTACAACAAAGAACTTTCTTTGGCATGGTTAGGAAACATGGTGGACAGCTTTTAGAACAAGAATCTCTTTTCTTCTTGATTATATTTCTGGGACGGTTGGATAAGGAACCCCCTAGCATCTCTGTAAAATGGGAACCATCTTCCCTATCTAAGGGAAGATGTAAGATATAAGGGCAGGGTGTGTGGTAAGAAACTTTAAAGAAGTCAGAAAAAAAAAAGAGGCACTAAATCCTTCAGTCCTTCTCATTTCCAGCTCAATGACTATTGGCTGATTTGTGTCCACAACAGCACATAATGGGTCTGGGTCTACTGAATTAGAAAAGCAATCAAATATTGTTAGCCAGTTCTCAGAATTAATCCCTTCTGTAGGTGATTTTTCTCTTTTCCTATATTGATCTTTAATTTCTGTCCCCTCATTTTTAAAAAAAAGTTCATTCTGTTTTCCTGTGTGATAGCAGCATGCGGCAAGAAAGGTAGGCAAAACCCACTAATATATCTAACAACAAGCATTTATTAGGCATTTACTGTGTGGTCAGCATTGTGTTAAGCGAGGGGGTACAGAAGAAGGAAAAACAGGCTGTGCCCTTAAGGAGTTTCCATTTTAAGGGAGTGGTGACAATGTATACACGAATTAGTAGTTATCAGATAAATATGGAATAATTGAAAATTAGCCTTAGAGGGGATAGTACTAGTAGTTGAGAAGGTGGGGATGGAGAGGAAAGGCCTTCTGAAGGACATGTTGCTTGAGCTCAGTCTTAAAGAAAGTCAATACACGATTGTCAAAAATTAATGTGGGGGGAATTTGGAATACAGTGGCTATTCTTAACTTTTTTGTGTGTTGTGGATCCCTTTAGTGGTCTGATGAAGCCTATAGGCCCTTTCAGAGAATGGTTTTTTTTTAAAATACCAAATAAAATGCAAAATTTCAAACAAATGGTAATAAAAATAAAAATGCATTTTTTTCTAATTCAAGTTTATAGACCCCTCCAAAAAAATCTTTCTACAGAACTTTATAGACCCCAAATAAAGAATCTTTGGAAGAGATTGTACTTCATTCCTAATAAAGATAGTATTACAAACAGGTGTCAGATCTCACAAACCCACAGGGATGTCACAAAGACCTATTTTTAAGGGGGAAAGGATGACTGTTCCCTACATAAATCCACCCTCTGTCACCAACTCTAGTAAGTTTTTGAATGGGAAGAGAGTGGTGGATCACAGAAAGTAAGGGGCATGTGGTTCATAGGGGGAATGAACAGTTGGGCCTTTGCAGCATGATGAAGGACAAGGAAGATGGGATGGGGGGGGCAGACAGCCAAAAAAGTGGAGACATGTTCACCTGCCACAAAGCTTTAGCAGCTATGTGGTATAGTGGACAGAGTACTTGGCCCAGGCAGGAATACCTGAGCTCAAATCTAGCCTCAGACCATATTAACTGCATGACTGTGGACAAGTCACTTAACCTGTTTCCTTAACTGCAAAACAGATAACAATATCATTTACCTTTCAAGATTGTTGTGATGAAAAAAAAAATTAAAAATTAAAAATAAATTTTAAAAAGATTGTTGTGACGATCAAAAGAGAACATAATTGTAAATTATTTAGCACAATGCCTGGCAAAGAGAAGGGACTTAATAAATGCTTTTTCCCTTCTTTCTTCCTTCCCTTCCCCTGCCCTCAACTTTGCCTAAAACCAGCCCAATATTCAGGGACTAGTCACTAAAGTTCATTTTAAATGAAGGTGAGAAGTGAAGCAGCCAGGTGGCCTTCTTCCAGCTGTTAGTCAAAGTGAAACCCTTCAGAAGCACACAAACACTGTCTTGTTGAACACTCTGATCTAAAATGAGTCATCCCTGAACCCCCCAGTAGCTGCTTCTCGCTGTTCTTTTTGGTGTGCTATCACTGTCTTTCCACCTTCCTCTTTGACTCCTCAGCCTCAAAGACCTTCGATGCAATGCTGAGCAGCAGATCAGGCCTTTAGGCTGATGGAGATCTGACAATGGGAGAAGCCCAGGATGGGAAGGGACCACGGTAATACTCACCATTTTATTCAAGGAAACAGCTGTGATGAGGAAGCTGTAAAAAAATAACGCAGAGCTCACTATTGCCAGGATCCAGAGCATGACTTCAAAGTCTGGGCAAGGTTCAGGATCTGAAACAGAGGAGAGGAAATAGTCTCCATGTGGTTGGCATGGTGGAAAGGTCACTGGACTAGAAGTCATGAGACCTGGACTCTAGACCCTGTTCCACCATTCATTAGCTATGGGACTCAAAGCCAAATTGCTTCACTTTTCACCTGCAGTATGAGAGGATCAGACAAGATGATCTCTGAGTTCCCTTCCAGCCCCAAGGTGAAAAGCATTATGACTTAAGAAAGTTCTTTTTATATGGACTGAAGCCTACCTATCCATACCAAACCAGCTTTTTTCAGCTCTAAGGATAGTAGTCTAGGATAAGAAAGTTTTGGCAGAAAAAGTAAATAAATAAATATTTTTTAAAAAGAAAATATTGGCAGGTTCCTAGAAGGACTGACAAGCTTGAACAAAAAGAAAGAAAGTAGGACTTCTTAAATAGTGCCTCCTTTATTGGATAATATATGGAGACTCTGGAAGCTTGAGATAACTTCCCAAGTACGTCATACCCAAAATATAAGGCTTACCACTATCCCAGGTACCTTAGAGCTCTTCAGCCCCAATTACACTTGGAGGCATTACCTTAACTTTTGGACCCACTGGTAACATAACTGCCTTTACAAGACGACAAACAAGAGATCCAAATAACCTTCCAAACTCAACAATGAATAGCCTAACACACAGTAAGAAAGTGATTTTGTTGTTTCTAGATATTATGCAAAATAGAGTAGTTCTATAGAATGCATATCATTTTATTGCTCTTTTTATCCTTATTCCACAGGTGAAATAGCTTTGCTCACCAATGACATATATCTGTGTTCCATTGCCCAAACCCATGTAGTAGGGGGGAGGATACATGAGCTCCACTTTGCAGATGTACAGTCCACTGTCTGAGGCCTTCAGTCCTGTGAGAGTGAGCATCAATTTATTCCCGCTGGCATTTCCTGTGCACTCAAGCATGTCATCCATGAACACTGGTTGATTCTGTACCAGATATGTTGAGGCACAGACTTCAACCATCTGGTTGTCCATCTGTCGAAGAAGTCCCACTCGGATCTCTTTGGTTTTTTCTGTCAACTCATATTTACACACAAAGCTGGCAATCCCTCTGCTGTTGGCCAGGACCACTGCTGGTTGAGTCACACGTACCGCTAGCATTAAGGAAATTTAAAAAATATATATATTTCATGAGTTAGCAACTAATCAGGGAAGAATCTATGCAAAATTGTGTAGTGTTTCAGACCTTCTGTCCCAATCTAGATATTCCACCTCACTAACCTAGCCTAGCCTATAGCCTATAGAGGTGCCTCTAGGACCTTACTGTCCACTGCTTCTTACTAAGGTGCTAAATTGTTAGCTGGTAATAGGTACTTGCACAGTAGCTGAACTACTGGAGACAAATCATGGGATTCAGAAGACTTAGATGTGAGTCCAAGTTCCAGAGCCATGACTACGGAATTTTTTTCACCTGGAACACAAAGAGTTGAACAGGAGAGGAAGGATCATTTCAGAGAAGACCATCATCTAAGGAGAAGGAGATGTTTGGTGACTTGGTGAAGGAGTTGCCATGGAAATGGACCCCTTGGAGGTAATGGCCCTGGGAAACTTTTGCTTTGTAAGATGCTTCATACACATACACACAATACTCCATCTCCATTGGATTCAATTATTTTTATGCTTTGTTGTCCTACATGCTTGGAAAACCCTCTCTTCTTATTTCCACCTCTTAGAATCCAGGGTTTTCTTCAAAGCTCAACTCAAAAGCCATCTTTGGCATGGCCATCTTTCCCGATCTTCCTATTTACCAGTGCCTCTTCCTTCAAACTTTTATATATGTTTATATACATATAATGTATATGAGTATATGTGAGCATGTGTATGTATATATATACTATCTGTATCATATATATGCATATATACATATATGTACTTATATATTTATATGTTGAATCTCCTGATAGAATATTAGCTCCTTATGGACAGGGACTATGATTTTTCTGTCTTTGTATCCCCCAGGGCCTAGCAAAGTGCCTGACACAAAGCAGGTGCTTAATAAATGCTTATTAACTGACTGACTGACTAATTGGTAAAATAGGCAAGCAGAGGAGTACAAGGTAAGGATGGGAATAATAGTCATTATGGAAATGAAATATGTCCTTGTAGGGAAAAAGTTCACTATTCTCCCATGTCAGCTCCCTGAGACATAACAACATTTACCTATACTAGTCACTACCCTCTCTAGCTCTAATACAAACAATTATGACTGTGCACAGATCATTTCATATGGCCTCAGTTTCTTTAATTGCAAAATGGAAAGAACAGTTATTATAACTCCCACTTCACAGAGTTGTGAACAAAAAGCGTTATAAACTTTAAAGTGCCAAGGAGAAGCAAATGATTTCGGTCCCCAGTTCCATTTTACTAGAACTCTTAGGGCCTATAATTCCTCCAAGGAATCAAAGAATAAATCTCCATTAATGGAATTTCAAACACTTTAATGTACAACTAAGAAGATGTTTTGGGGGTAAGTGACTTGAATTACTCAGATCCACCATGCATGCACTGACATGTCTGACCTCATGATTGAATTCAATTCATTAAACATTTATTGCAGACCTACATGTGGAAATTACTGAGCTTGGCCTTCAGGGGCTACAAAGACAAATGGAAAAGATACCTGCCCTCAAAGATCTTACATGCTAATAAAGGATATAGAACATGTATCTGAGTGTTAAACAGGATGCAAGTACAAAGAGAGATATATGTAAAGTGCTACGGAAGCATAGAAAACAGAGTGTTTATGTATGGCTAAGGGGGTATGGAATCAGGATTCTAGGTCTAATAGATCCTAAATCTACTCTGATGTTGTGCTTCTAGAAGCCTGGCATTCTTGCAAAAGACAATGGGTAGTTAGTGATTTCTCTTCTGAAGGACCATGGGAACAGATTTGCCAATGGGAAACCTTGCTTGCTTTTTTTTTCCAATTTTATTAATTTATTGATTTATCAACAATCACTTCCCAAATTCTTTTGAGTTGAAAATTTTTCTCCCCCTTCCTCACCCCCACCCTCCCCAAGACAGCGCACAATCTGATATAGGTTTTACATTTACATTCCTATTAAACATATTTTCACATTAGTGAAATTGTAAGTAAAAAATTAAAACCAATAGGAGGAACCATCAGAAAGATGAAACAAAACTCAACAGGAGGTAAAAAATAAGTGATAGCAATTCGACTTCCATAGTTCTTTCTTTGGATGTGGACAGCATTTTCCATCCCGAGGCCTCTGGAGATGTCTTAGATCCTCATAATGCTGAGAAGGGTTCAGTTTAACAATATTAGTCATCTCATAACATGGCTGTTATTGTGTACAAAGTCCTCTTGGTTCTGCTCACTATACTCAGCATCAGACCATATAGGTCTTTTCAGGAAACCTTGCTTTCTTCAAAACAATGGAAGTACCTGTACTACTTACTGTAACCAATAATTCATTAATATTTTACCTCTTTCTCAGACCATTCCAAACAATCAGGCCTCTCACAGCTGTTAATGATACCACTTTGTATACCTCCATTATCTTGTCTGTTTTATATACTTCCATTAAACTTGCCTAAGACCCTTGTTTTATTTTTCCCTTCAAAGAGTACAAAATTGTTCAGTTAATGAATTGGAAATTGAGGGTGCACCCATCAATTAGGAAATGGCTGAGCAAGTTGTGGAAGTTATAGTATATGGTTGTGATGGAATACTATTACATAAGGTATGAGGAGCAGGATGATTTCAGGAAAAACCTGACAAGACATATATGAACTGATGCAAAGTGAACAGAGCAGAACCAGGAGAACATTATACATAGTAACAGCAATATTGTAAGGGTGATCAACTGTGACAGACTCGGCTACCCTGATCAAGGCAACGATCCAAGAAAATTCGAAAGACTCATGAGGAAAAATGCTGGCCACCTCCAGCAAGAGAACTAATGAACTCTGAATGCAGATTGAAGCATACTTCTTTTTGCTTTCTTTATTTTTATTGTTTTATTTTGTTTGCTCTTTCTTTTGTAACATGGCTATTATGGAAATCTAAAAAATATTTTTTATTAAAAAAAAGTGTTGCCTCATGCAGTTGATTGAGAAACTTCTCCATAATATTCCTCTCTCTGCTGAATAGCTCTTTCCCTTATGGCCATAAGTCATAAAGCTATACCTTGCTTAAACTAGAAGTTGCTGGGGGCTAATTTTTTTGACAAGGGATAGCAGAAGACCTCACAGGAGTGGGCTACACTTTCAGCTAGAAAGTTGAGTATACTTTCAACAAGTAGATCAAAACTCCAGAAATACATGACATGGCCTGTCTGGAGAATGGTAAATAGTCCAGGTTTATAATGGTGAATTATAAGAGTTAACACTGGAAAAGACCAGATCACTGAGAAGCTTGAAAGTTAGAAAAAAGAGTTTTCATTTATTTATTCATTTATTTGTTTGGCATTTATTAAGTACACTGTGTCAGGCCTCTTGGAGATAGAAAATTTAGGTAAGATATACTCTGATATCAGAGATCTTTCAAACTATTAGTGAGTGATAAAACACAGATCATTCTAGTATATATTACATCAGAGAATTGCAAAACAAAGACGTAAGTGTGATTTGACAAGAAAGGCCATTTTTGACTTGAGAGGAGAAAGGGAATTCCTCAGAATCTGGAATGGTCTTATCAAGGAAATGGCATTTAAGCATAACTTTAAATGAGGAGTAATCATACAACAGACAAAGTGGGAAAAGGAAGGTATTTGAGGCATAAAATACAGCATGAACAAGGGAATCAAGGAAGAAGGATACAAGATATGTTAGAGAAATAGATCATACACCAGTTTTGCTGCAGCATAGAGTACTTGGAGGTTGAAAAGGTAAGGTGGTGCCAGTTTGTTAAAGGTCTTGAATACCAAGCAAAGGAATCTGAAATTTACTCAGCAGACAATAGGGAATAACTTTTATTTTTCAGCAGAAAAATAATATGATCCAATTTTAGATCAAAAGATTTTTTTTTCTGATTGGAAAGCCTGTTAAGAGAATATTACAATAATCTAAAACGGTAGCAAATAAAAAAGAGCTGCTATTACTTAGGATTGGTGCAATGAGAATAGAATTATAAATGTATTGCTGGAGGAGACTTTGGAATAACCTATTCTAATTTTTTCATTTTAAAGATGAAACTGAGGCTCAGAGAGGTTAAGTGACTTATCTTTAATGACAGGAAGAAAGGGTTGGATGCAAGAAACATTGCAGAGATGGAACTGAAAGGATCTGTGATTTATTGGATTGAGGGATTTAGACACTACAAAAATTTGACTTACATCGATATAACCCTTTAAGTCTTTTAAAGAGCTCTCCTGTGTAAGAGACATTTGTTGTTCAGTTGTTTCAGTTGTGTCCAACTCTTTATGACCCCATTTTGGGGTTTTCTTGGCAAAGATAATGGAGTGGTTTGCATTTCCTTGTCCAGGTCATTTTACAGATGAAGAAACTGAGGCAAACAGGGTTACATGACTTGCCCAAGCTAGTCAGCGTCTGAGGCTGGATTTTAGCTCAGGACAAATCTTCCTGACTCCAGGACCAGAACTCTATCCACTATACCACCTTGTTGCTCATGGGAGAAATTAATCATATTACAATCCTCGCTTTATTGAAGAGGAAGTTGAAGCTCAGAAAATCTAAAGCACTAATCTATGATCACACTGCTAGTATGTCCAATCTGATATTCAAATCATTACACCTCCTCCTCACCTAAAGTTCAGCTCTTTCCACTATTTTACATTTTCTCTCACTACAATATATTGCCTCTCTGATAATTAGTAAATGTAGAGAAACCTTTGTGAAGTCAATAGAGAGTTGGACCCAGATCAAATCCTGCTTTTGACCCTTACTAATTACATGACACTGAGCAAATCACTCTCACTGGACCTCAGTTTCCTCATGCATAAAATTCAGGGACGAGATTCAATAACCCCCTAGGTCCCTCCCTGATCTAAAGCTTTAGATAGATAGATAGATAGATAGATAGATAGATAGATAGATAGATAGATGATTGATAGATGGATAGACAGATAGATAGATGATTGGTAGATAGATCTATGATAGATCAGATGATAGATGATAGATCAGAAAAAAAAACAATTTTGAGTGATGAAGAAAGCTTTGTTATTTGAGTTTGAGGCAGAAATCGAGTTTGGGGTGGAAATAGCTAGCAGTTGGTTGGAATCTTGAACAGTATTTCAGAAGAGAGGTTAGGGCTGCAGATACAGGTTTGAGACTCATGGTGTGCTTTGGCCAGGCCCTGCTGCAAACCTCCACCTACCCTCCAAGACATGATGACCATATGTCAGTAAGAACCCAGAGGTCCCCACATAGTAAGAAAAAATTCTTAAATTCTAGAATTAAATTCTGGTTAAAACTAGGTGCTGGGGTGTGGGGGACAATAGTAAAGAGGTTGTAAAAAAATGAAGGGCTGATGTAGCATCTACCATTTGAGGATAAAAGCACTCATGAGGAGAAGGATCATTGTTCCTCTGACCTGGAGAGACCCTCACCTTGAACTGAATGCTGTGACCAGAACCTGAGCTGAGCCTCAATTTGGAAGAACAGAGAGAGACACCAGGAGCCTATCTGCTAACAGTAACTGCTATTATGTGCCTCAGGTAGCTTTGCTTTATGTTTGATGAGTTCATCCTTACCAGCTAAGTAATCTTCCCTACCCCTCTTTTGAAAACGTGTATTCCTTGTTTGTAGCTCAGTCATTTTGTGATCTCAATACCTTATGTTAGGACAGCTTCTTAAGTTTCCTAGTAAGATTCATCTTCATAAAAGTAGTTATGAATGCCATGGGAATGAATGAGATCACCAATAGAAAGAGAAGAGGGTAATAGACAGACCCTTAGAAAAATCCCACATTACGCATACCCTTTGACCCAGCAATGGAACTTCTAGGGCTGTATCCCAAAGAGATCATCAAAACAGGAAAAGGACCCACATGTACAAAAATATTTATAGCAGATCTTTTTGTGATGGCAAAGAATTGGAAATTGAGGGGATGCCCATCAATTGGGGAATGGCTGAACAAGTTTTGGTATATGAATTGATGGAATACTATTGTGCTATAAGAAATGATGAGCAGGCAGACTTCAGAAAAACCTGGAAAGACTTGTATGGACTGATATTGAGTGAAGTGAGCAGAACCAAGACAACATTGTACACAGTAACAGCCATGTTGTGAGATGACTAACTTTGATAGACTTTAACCCTTCTCAGCAATTCAAAGATCTAAGACATCTCCAAAAGTCTCAAGATGGAAAATGCTATCCACATCCAGAGAAAGAACTATGAGTTTGAATGCAGATCAAGGCATACTATTTGCTCTTTTTATCTCTTCTGTTTTGTTTTGTTTCCTCTTTCTTGTGGTTCCTCCTATTGGTTCCAATTCTTCCTTACAACATGACTAATGTGCAAATATGTTTAATAGGAATGTATATGTAGACCCTATATCAGATTGCACACCATCTTGGGGAGGGAAGGGGGAGAGGGAGGGGAGAAAAATTTTAAACTCAAAAGCATATGGAAGTGATTGTTGAAAACTAAAAATAAATAAAAAATAAAATAAAATAAAGAAAAAACACATTAAGAGGCATGAAAGAAGAAAGGGAGACAGCAAAATAAACAAAGGACAGAAGCTATAGGGGCAGGATAACCAAGAGAATATACTATCTCCAGAGGCAAGAGAGAAAACCAGTCCAATAGAAAGAAATGGTCAACCTCATCTAAAGCAGCAGAAAGGTTGATTAGGATGAGATCAAGCAGGAGACCACTGAATTTTGTTGTTAGGTAGTCCTGTTTGTTCTTGGGAGGGTGGTTTCTCTAAAGTGGTAGGGATTGAAACAGGCTGCAGAAGGTTACAGGGACAGTAGGACGATGAATAAGTGGAATCAATGGGTATAGACAACTTTTCCCAAGAAATTTAGGAGTGAATGATGAAGTTAGAGGATGTGGTCATTGGATGAGCCAGAAGAGTCAAAGGGAAAGCACATTTAGGATTAGGGAAGTCTAGGGTTGGACTTTAATGTGTAAGCTACAGGGACACTGAAGTTTTGGGTCATAGGAACAACATGACCATTTCCACTCAGCCCTGCAACAATAGCTAAAGAGTGACTCTCCTCTCTACCCACTGCATTTGCCTGGGAGGGTTTCCTTATCATTGCAAGGGAAGCTTTTATATGAAGAAAGCCACAGAGTAAAGAGTGCCAGGTCGTTTCCTCTGTAGAGTGAAGCAACCTTGCTGCCAGGCTTTTGGGGGCTTCCCCCATTGCCTGATCTATGGGCTAACCCATCACCACTGTTACCGCCACCACCATTAATATTCTGTACAACACAAATATTTCCCTTATGAGTCCCTCCATGCCTCAATTCTCCTTTTCCCTGGGTTGTACATAACAGATACACAAGACTTACATTAAAAAAGGATCACACATTCCCTATTATCTAAAAAATAAAAGGTTGCAACTTGCGCCTCTTAGCCTGGGCTATGCCTGGATATTCTTGAGTCTCTTGTCCACTCTACTTCTTAGAGTGGACAAAACTTCCCTTCTCCTCCACCACAGGGAGAGTTTCCCCCCTGAATAACATTTAATTTAATTATATCCAGCCTCTGAGCCTTTGTAAAAGCCTATGCTTTTTTGTACCCTATGATGGAAATCAGAATCTGTGGCTCTTTAAGGAAACTTAGCCATATTTAATATAACTCAAAATCTCAGCTCATACCCCACAGACTCAAGAAATGTGTAGTAATTTCTCCTGTCAAATTAACAAATATTTTGGATTGCCCATTCTGACAAATTACATGTCAAGTTTCTATGAATAATCTTTATCATTCTGTTATGTACACTGCACCTGGGCACATAGTAGGTACTTAATTAGTGCTTGTTGATTGGTTGATCTTAGCTGAACTATCAGATATAATAAACATTGAGTATGATATTTCCTGGAAACACTCAACTTTTAAAAATGGAAAATGACCTGTTACATGTCACAATAGTCCCTGGTTTTGCCTACATGAAATAGAGGAATTTGCTAAAGTGAATAATAAATATCTGAACTCAATGTGAAAATCAAATAGCAATGAAATCCCTTATACCATCAGTTAATTTAACCATTTTTGTTTGCTAAGTTTAGCTCAAGACTTGAAATTGCTTTCATGATTGTTACTTCATAAATTTCCTAATAAGTATTTTAATTTGATTAAAAGACACGGTAACATTGGCCTGGGATGGAAGTATCCCACAATTTAAGTGGATATTTTGGCCAGAAAATGTTTAATCCACCCCTATTGAATTCCGGCATTGTCAAATAATGACCAAGCTCATAGGTATTTAGAGCACTATACTTGGCTATTTACAGATAATGGCAATAAGATTGGATGGTGAAAAGATTATTGGCTTGCACCTTAGAGGACCAAGGTTCAAATACAACTTCCTGAGTAATATTGGATAAGTCATTTAACCTCCTCGGGCCTTAGTTCTTCATCTGTTAAATGCAGGGGTTGGCTACATGACCACTGAGGTCTTTTTCTAGATCTAGAGCTATGATTCAATGAATAAAGGATATCCATTCCCCACTAGAAAATCCTTATCTTTCAAAAAAAAAAAGAATAAAAGTACTAGAGTTAAAAAAAAATACATTCTTCCAACATGAACATAGAAACATGTGAAACTAACCATTGATCTCAAGCTACTACTCATCCTGGTCAGGAATTCTCTCTCGCAGATGAATAAACCAGAAAGCTATTATAGCTCACATATGATGTATTCAGGATTGAGCTAGGCATTTGATACACAGAGCTCCATCTATTCTCTGCTGACTTCTTTCAGCTGCCTGGCCTGGAATAGAAAATATCTCAGAGCAGCCAAAAAGGCACAAGTTTTGTTTTTAGCTTCTGGCCCTACTGTTGAAACCATGCCCTAGAATGGAAACGGTGGAGATCTGTATTCTAATAAGTCTTTTAAGGCACTCACCTTCGGAGATACTTGGGATAAAGAGCAGAGAGAGCATCGCTGTGCAGGGCCAGTTCTTGGGATAGTGAAGCTTTCCCATTTGTCTCCTGGATCCCAGGAGAACCATAACTTAATTGTTACCTGACTCGGAAAGTCAGGAAGGAGAATGAAACTTGTTGGGATACCGAAGCTTTGAAATGTGTTTGAACCCACACAGAGCCTGGGAGTTTATATAGGTAGCTTTGATCCCATGCATGTACTATACATGTGCACACCCGGGAGGCACCTGAAAGGATAACTTTTTGTTTTGGTTTTACGAGAAAGGAAGTAGTGGGCTCGGTTGCTACGTAGACTGTAACCTCAAAGTCCTCAAAATAGAAGTGAACAAAACAAGCCAATCCATGGATGGAAAATGCACTCACTTTGAAACTGACGCTTTTTGTTCACTTTGAGGATCTGAAGAATGGGGGGGGGGGAGGCTTGGAGAATTTCCTGGAGTGCACCTAAATCCCAGATTCAATCCAGGCATCCAAAAAACTTTCTTCTTACCTATGAAATCTCCTAAGCAGCCAAACTTCAGGCTAAACATCCCTTCAATTTGGTTGTGTAATTAATGGGAAGGAAGGGGAAATTATTGATATAAACTCTGCATGTTGTTTGCATTCCAATAACATCTTCTTTCTAAGGGCTTCCTGATCCCTTACAAAGAAGCATCGGTCACTCCAGTAAGCAGACTTCCTAATGTGATGTTTCTGTACTACGGATTGTGGATACTGAGGCTAACTAGAGACGTAGTTGACTTATCTCTGCTAGTGCTAAGATACAGTAGTGAATCCAGATGTTCTTAGAATCAGAAGCTAATCCAGATGTTCCTAAAATATATATCTTAAGAAAGACAGAATAAAACTGGGGAAAATGCAGGAAAAGGCAACTGAAATGACCCAGGGGATAGTAGGTCCACCACATTAAAAAAAATAAAACTAAACCCTCCTTTGGGCTAAAAAGTGTTGTATTCTTCAGACTGAAAACAGATTCTAGGGGCCAAAAAAGGTAGTGGTTATAACTGAAATTCACACCACTATGAAAGATATTACTATATGAGTAGGATGAATATCAGGTTGCTTACGAAATCCCAGAATATAAGAACTAAGGGACACTGCTTCAACTTGCAAAGATATCATTTGGGGCAAAAAAGCATTAATATTCCTAATTAATTTTGTGGATTTATTAAAGAAGAAATGGAACAGGCTGAAAACACAAATAGGTTCAGAAAGGGTTTGGGAATTAAAGAGTGATAGACCCATAACAGAGTAATAAACAAGAAGAATGGAAAGAAGGAAGGAAGGAAGGAAGGAAGGAAGGAAGGAAGGAAGGAAGGAAGGAAGGAAGGAAGGAAGGAAGGAAAGAAGGAAGGAAAGAAGGAAGGAAAGAAGGAAGGAAGGAAGGAAGGGAAGGGTGTGTGTTGTGTGTGTGTGTGTGTGTGTGTGTGTGTGTGTGTGTGTGTGTGTGTAATTGTCAAGTCAGCTACCGTAGTATGAGAGATTTAGAGCTAGAAGGGTCATCTAGTCCAATCCCTTCTTTTTTATAGATGAGATACTAAGGTTCATAGACAGTAAGTCATTTTCCCACCATCACAGAGGTAATAAGCAACAGAACTGGGATTTGAACCCATCTGATTCAAAATTCAACAATCTTTCTGCAGTACCAAGCTGCCTTTATATGAGTTTTTCACATTTGGTTGATAGATACATCTCTTGGTGAAAGGTTTCTTTGTATGCTCTTAAACTAACATGATCTACCAACAAAACTATTTGTTCATCACAAATGATGAAGCCCTGTCAACCAAGAGTATAATTACGGAGCAAATCTCTTTATCCCAAAAACTATGTATGCAATATGTTTTATTTTATAATATTTATACCTTATAATTATAATATATAACAATATTTTATATTATTTCATCCTAGCAAGATGAAAAGAAGGGATAGTACCCAAGCATAGGATAGTACAGGGTCAGTATGCAACATTGAAAAATTGAACTTAAAAAGAAAGCTTTAAAATAAAAGTGATAGAAGCATTAAACAGAGAGTAGTAATGTATTTTTTTTTCTTTAAATAGAGCCTTTTCTTGATTGATGTAGTGGAAACAGTCCTGAATTACAGGACCTGGAACTCTGCAACTAATTGTAAAGCTTTGAGCGAAGTACTTAACCTCTCTCTCAGCCTTAGTTTTCTCATCTGTAAAATAAGAAAGTTGAACTAAGTAAGGTTCTTTCCAGCTCTACATCTTCCAGGTTCTAAATGCTGTGCCCCCATGATTGAAGAGAGACTAAGATAACTCTGATTAATGACATCCAGAGTTAATATTAAACTCTCACTTTAGTAAAAATCATTCAATTCATTTTCTCACCAAACATTTTTTCAGACCTGCCTAACTAGCAGAAAAAGAGTTCATTTTGAACTTTTTCTCCTTTCATTTTCCCTGAATTTTATTCCCATCTTTGGCTAGTAAATGTTAAAGTGATTCAAAGACAAGGAGGCAGAATAGGACATTTGTCCCTAAATAATCAGGACTTAACTCTGGATTTCAGACTTTGGTCAACTGCCCTAAACTTAGGAAGACTCATCTTCCTGAGTTCAAATCTGGCCTCATTCATTAACTGTGGGACCCTGAGCAAGTCACGTAATCCCATTTGCCTCAGTTTCCTCATCTGTAAAATGAGTTAGAGAAGGAAATGGCAAACTGCTCCAGTATCTTTGCCAAGAAAACCCCAAATGGGGTTGCAGAGAGTAGGACATGACTGAAACAACTGAACAACAAAAGCCCCTCCTTAATCAAAATCTAGGCTGTGAGTAATATCCTAGAATGGGAGTTGAGTTCTGCTACCAACCCACATACAAAATTTCTGGAGGACAAGTTCTTATTCAAGTGTGATGCAGTGGAAAGGGCTGTGGCCCTGCCAACCAGAAGGGTTTAAATCCCAGCTCTGATATTTTCTGCCTGGGTGATCTTTGGCAAGTATCTCTGTGCCTTAGTTTTTTATTTTTGTTTGTTTGTTTTTTAGGCAATTGGGGTTAAGTGATTTGCCCAGGGTCACACAGCCAGTAAGTGTCAAGTGTTTGGTGTGAGGCCAGATTTGAACTCAGGTCCTCCTGACTTCAGAATCGGTACTGTATCCACTGTGCCACTTAACTGCCCCAATGCCTTAGTTTTCACATGTAAAATAAGATCATTAGATCAAAATAACCTCTAAGGTCCCTTCTAGCTTTACATTTGTTTCTTAGACTATTCTGTGCCTCCATCAATTTCTAGAAGTAGAATAAAAACTATTGGCTGCTTGATTTGGACAGAAAACTCATGATCTCTTCAAATGAAAAGTGAATTAAGCACAGTAAATTCTCAGTTACTCAGGGGCCAAAAATCTAAGTATGAAAGTGGTTCATGCCATCATTTTTGCATCTCCCCCCTTTCCCTACAATATCCTTTGCACATATATAGGTTCCTTAATGATTTCATCAAAGAGAAGTTAAAGATGGGAGAATTCAATTTTGCCACTTATCTGAAACTCTCAAAAAGGGAAGGTTGGGAGAGTGCACAGAGAAGGAAGCTGAAATAATGTGCTATAAGGATTTGGGATTCATGGTGACTTCATTCACCCATGCCCTCCTGCTGAGATGGATAAGCCCAAATTGGCTGGCTTCTTTCAGTTGCTACTGGACTTTTAAGTTTATCGAGATTTACCTGCTTTGCAATGGTCCTGGAGTTCAAAAGCCACTAACCCACTTCTCTTAGCTATGTTACTTTTTTCTTTTTGTTCTCAGAAATTGAGGTGCTGTGGCTACAATGGGGGAGGAAGGCTGTTTCTGGCCTAATTATCAAACTTGTTTTACTTTGTAAAGGTCATTCCACACCCCGTGCCTAGTTCTACACGTTCAAGCTTTTGAACAATGCTCTTCCATTTTCTAAACGTCCTCTTCTCATCTTTCACATTAAGGGCATGCCAAAAAACCCAACTTGCATTGAAAGATTTGCCCCTGAGTCTTGACTGTAGCATCTACTGCAAAACATCCTTTGCTTGATGGTTTCAGATGTAATGGGAAGAATGAAAAGTTTAATATTTGCATAGTGTCTAGTTTCAGGATATCCCATTACGTTTCACCTGTAATTATGCCTAATTAAGGTTACATATTCTGTTTTCATGCTAATTAGCTCATCACATAGCTGCCCCCTTTCAATGTTTGCTTCAAAAGGAAAAAAGAAATCATCTAAAAAACTAAGTGATTGCTGGAAGAAGAGCTTGTCAGTCATCAAGCTTCAAAAAAGATGTAAAAAGAAAAGTTAAAGGTATGCAAAAGGACTGGAGGGAAAAAGATGGACTCATTACTTTTTAAAAACTAATATGAGGTTCCTGTGACAGACCCCAACAGAATGAATTTGCTGGATTGATTTTAGCCCTAGGAGACAGTAATTCACGCCATAAAACCACTTAGATATGGAAGTTTCTGATGTATAAGGAAAAAATTAAAAATGAGATTTCTGCTGAATTTTGAGTTTGCATTGTTCACTTGCTTCAAGTTAAATTGAATAAGGTCATCATTGAAACAAATGCCTTCTTATGATCATGGGCAAGCCATTCATCATTCTGGGCCTCAGTTTCCTCAACTATAGAGTAAGAGATTGGAAAAAGATGATGTCTGAAGTCCTATTACCTATGTAGGAAACTCATCCAAGTCATTTAAACTCTCTAGGTGCCAATTTCTTCCTCTGTAAAATGAGTAGAGGCAGCACAAAGAGCATTGGCTTTAGAATCAAAGGACCTGGGTTCAAATCCTACCTCTGATGCTTTCTACCTGTGTGACTTTGGGAAAATAATTTAACCTTATTAAGCCTTATTTTCCTCATCTATAAAATAAGGAGATTGGACTAGATGACTCTTCCAGTTCTGAGTTACCTATGAATCCATGATACTTTCAATTCTAATGTTTTGGAACATTATGGTGGTCTTACTGGTGAAATCAGAGATTTACATATAAAAGAATGGGCCCCATGAAGACAATTTGGAGAATTCATCTCTGATTGGCTCACCCTTGTTTAAGTCATAAGATTTCCCCTTTACATTTTCAATATTACAGACAATGATTTCACACGATATTTCTGAATTTAGTGCCATTTGCTCCATTCTATCAACAGTCTTCATTCCTTATGAATAAAAGAAAAGCAAGAGATAAGTGGATGTTCACCCTTAACTTTCTAGCTCTGGATGCAGCTAAACAAACTAATCTAGAGGGCAGATGGTGGCCATGGAGACTGGCTGGTAGGGCCTCAAAACCCAGCAATAGAAGGGCTTTCAGGAGATAATCCCTTCATCATCAAAGGTCTGCAAAGAGCAAGGAATAGTTGAATGCATTCAAATTATGTCGCAGATGTGCATGTGAGATCACACACTTAGCAGACACTAGCCATAGGTGTCCCCCCCAAGGCTCTGTTCTGGGCCTTCTATACTATCTCACTTGATAATCTCATCACCTCCCAGGGGTTTAATTATAGTGTCTATGCAGATGACTCTCAGATCTCTATGCCTAGCCCTATTCTGTCTACTGAACTACAGTCCCCAAATACCAATTGCCTTGTGGCAACCTCTGACTGGATATCCCATAGGTATCTCAAACTCAACATGTTCAAAACAGAACTCATTATCTTTTCCCAAAAAGCCTTCTATTCTTCGGAATTTTTCTGTTGCTATTATAGAGCACCACTGTCCTCTCAATCACCTAGGCAGGCAGCTCAGTGTAATCTTCAATTCCTCAGTCTCACTCACTCTACATATACAATCTGTTGCCAAAACCAGTCATTTCTACCTTTAGAATATCTCCCATGTCATCCTCTCTCCACTCAGCCTGACATAGGCCCTCACTTCCTGAGGGCCTATGAAATATTTTAATAGCCTTTCTTTCTTGTTTCTCTGCTTCAAGTCTCTCCAAATCCTCCTCCATTCACCTGTCAAGGTGATTTTTCTAAAGCATGCATTGAACTATGTAATCCCCTTACTCGATGAGTTCCAGTGGCTCCCTATTACCTCTGAGATCAAAGATAAGTCATTTGTTTGGGCTTTAAAGTTGTTTATAATGGGGCAGCTAGGTGGTGCAGTGGATAGAGTAGCCTTGGAGTCAGGAGGACTTGAGTTCAAATCTGGAATGACTTTTTTTTTTGGTTAGGCAATTGGGGTTAAGTGACTTGCCCAGGGTCACACAGCTAGTAAGTGTTATGTGTCTGAGGTCAAATCTGAACTCAGGTCCTCCTGAATCCAGGTGCTCTATCCACTGCGCCACCTAGCTGCCCCTCAAATATGTTCTGAGACATTTAACACTTACTAGCTGTGTGACCCTGGGCAAGTCACTTAACCCCAATGGCCTCACCAAAAAGCAAAAAAAAAAAAAAAGTTGCATATAACCTGTGAACCCTTCCTACCTTTCCAAGTCTTCTGACACTGTATCTCCTTCCACCTATGTCACAATCCAGCAACACTGGTCTTCTTGCTATTCTTCAAATCCAGTTCTCTCTCTCTCATCTGTGCCAATGCAATGACTGTCCACATTCTTGGAAAGCCCTATCTCTTTACCTCTGCCTCTAAGTTTCCCCAGCTTCCTTCAAAACTCAACCCAGATACCACCTTCTGCAAAAAAAAAAAAAATCTTTCCCAGTCCCCTATACAGTTCAGCTACTTGTCCCTTCCCCTCTCAAATTACCTTCCATCTACTATATATAATATGTGTGTATATGTATACATACGTATAATCTTGTAAATAACTAATTATTTCCACATTAGAATATAAGGTCTTTGAGGGTCCTTAACTGCTTTTGCATTTCTTTGTATCCCTAGAGCTTAGCACAGTGCCTGGTAAAAGCTTAATTGCTTATTGGCTGACTGATCCATTGAAAATCCCAAACTTCCTCATTTCCCCATTCAGAATAAATTTGAAATGTGTTTTCTGTGTCATAGATCAATAAACCAAGCACGACCCTGAAGACTCCTAAGCTGAAAGCCATTCTACAACCATCTCTAATCCCTACAGTTTCCCCTAAAACCAACCCCAAAAAATGAACAAAAAACATTGTTGACTTGTTAAAATTTAAGTTGTTGAGACCGGATGCTTGATGAAATCCATTTCTCTGCATAGCATTTGTAGCTGATAGTAATTTCAGCCCCTGCCACCGTGTTTATTTCACTTTCTTAAGGAATACAGACAATCACTGTCTTCATATGTCAAGCCCTCTGCCTTGGGTCCTGGTGCATTTGAATAATTTCAGGTCATAATATCATTCATGCCTCTTTAGGTCACAAGAAGCTATTGTTTTCTTACCTTAGATGAGAGCAGAGCAAAGAAACATTTACTTCTCTCTGTACTTTGAGTGGTCATGTTTGCAGTAGCAAGAGAATTTGGGTTATTATTGTTTTTCTCTGACATAGAATAATTCAGTGTGGAATTTGGAAAGAGATTGTATTCTCTTTGTTTTTTTTAAGATAAGGAAATTGAAAAGCAGATAAATGAAGTGACTTGCCCAAGATGATACCAATAATAACAATTAGAACCAAGAAACTGTGCTGAAAACATCCCATTATCACAGATCCAACTGTTGCTTACAATCTCCTGGACATACCATCAATCCATAAAAATTTGAGAACGATGTTTTTAACAGATGTTGTCCCACCATATGATCACAATCTCCAAGTTACATGGAAAAATGAAACTTTCAAAATGTTGCAGAATATGTCCAGAACAGTGTAGGAAACAAGGGATGCCCATTAATTGGGGAATGGCTGATCGAGTTGTGGTCTGTGACTATAGTTAAATATGATTGCACTGTAAGAAATGACAAAAGGGGTAGTTTTCAAGAAATATGAGAATATTTGTGTGAATTGACGAAGAGTAAAGTAAGTAGAACCAAGAGGACATTTTATCCAAGAACAACTGTACTGTGAAGACAAACAACTTTGACACACAACTCCAGAGAACTGAGGATAAAAGCTGCTACACAACTCCTGAGAGAGCGCTAATGGACACGGTGCAGAGTAAGACATATTTGGGGGAAAGGAAGAAGCTCACCACTGTTTCCATTTGTTGTGCTTGAATATACAAGTTTGTAACAAGGGTTTTGCTTTCCTTTTTTTTTTTCTCATGTGGGGAGGGGAGAATAAAAGGAAATGAAAAGATCTTTTGAAAATGAAATAAAGTTTAAATAATGATATGGGGATGGGATGAGGTGCAGATAATCTCTATACCGCAGTTGTATTGAGGATACTTTCAGCAATCTTAGATGAGTGTTCATTCTAACACTTTGGATGTGCTTTAAAAAAGTAGTTTTCTTTAAAAAAAAATCTACCTGTACAAGTCTTATGAAAGAATAAATGTAGGATGGCTACTGAATCTCAAGACTATTTCTACATAAACCTCATCAAATAATAGAAGAGAGGTGAGAAAGTAGTGATGATGATGTGAAGAATCAAATGAGCAAGAATAATAATAACATTCATGTAGCACTTTGAGGTTTGTACAGCATTTTACATGTATTCATTTACTTGGCCACTAGGTGGCGCAGTGGACAGAGCATCGTGCTTGGAATCTGGAAGACTTGAGTTTGAATGTGACCTCAGACATTTACTAACGGTGTAACCCCAGACAAGTCACTTAACCTGTATCTGCCTCAGTTTCCTCAACTATAAAATGGGGATACTAATAGCACATACCTCACCAGGGTTGTCTGTGAAGATAAAATGAGATAATATTCGTAAAGTGCTTAGCACAGTGCCTGCCACATAGTAGGTACGTAATTAATGGTTATTTCCTTCCTTCCTTTCAACCTCACAGCAGGAGAAGCAACAACAAATGTGTGAAGTAGGTGCTAATGATATTATTAACCCCAATTTACAGATGAGGAAGTTGAGGTTTAAAGAGATCATAGGATCATATAGAGTTGAGAGGGACTTCTGAATGAAACCACCTGCCCCCATGGTACATAGTTAGAAAGTGCTAGTTACTGGAAGACCTTTAAAGTTTGCACCCCCCCCAAAAAAGCTTTACAAACACTATCTCATTAGTCAGTGGACATCTAATTCTGCTGTCTCCCAATTAAGTGTTCTTTCCACTGTACTATCCCACATTAGTCACTACCTTTTCAAGCCCAGTTGACTCACGACATATTTCCAAATTTTCTATTATCAGTTTTCTACCTATATGTCACCATCAATTTTCTATCATTTCTGATAATAATCTAGAAATGAGCATTCTCCAGCCTACACCTAGCCCCAGTTGCTGAGTACTTATATACACAAACTTTCAGATAATTAAAAACCAAACAGCATTTATTTAAAATAAAGATATATTTGGCATTTATATTGGTATTAGTGTTATAGGTCTAATCACATGACAACGACCCCCCTCCCCACCTACCATGCTGGATCAGCCACTTTTCCTAGAGCTAAGGTAACATACTCAGGTCCAGGAGAAGTAGCTAGAGGAGGTCCCCTGAATGTCCCCATTATGTTCATATCAATAAGAACTCATTTAAATGAACTACTTGATCAAATCAATCAATAAGCCTTCATTAAGTGCCTACTGTATAGCCAGGCACTGTGCTGGGTGATGGGAATGAAATACAAAATGAAAACGCCCCTGCCTTCAAGAAGCTTACATTCTGCTATTTTAAATTAACTTACTATAAATAAAAATTACTTTAAAAATATTAACTCAGGAGGTACTAAGTTCCTCCTCACCAGAAGACTTCAACCAAAGTTTGAATGACCATTTCACTGGTTGTGTTTATAGAGACACTGCTTCTTCTTAGTGGGAGGTTTGAAATAGGTTTGGATTCCAAGGTCCCATAGAACTCTGAAATGCTATAATTCTATGAAGCAGCACATTGCCATTTACAAAGGTCTGTCCTCACAAATCACCCTGCGAGGTAACTAACGTAAAGTATTCTTGTATCCATCTTAAAGATTAGGATGAGGCATACAGAGGTTACAGGAACAAGTAAGTGTTGGAGTGGTTCTTGAACCTGGGTCTCCTGACTCCAAGCTCTTTCTTTCTCTTTAGCCTGTACATTATGTTGGTTCTGTTGTGTTTCCTCATGAGGCAGCAAGGTGACATAATTGATAGAGCCTTTGCCTGGAGTCAGGAAGATCCAAGTTCAAATCTTGCCTCAGACACCCACTACCTGTGTGACCCTGGGCAAATCACTTAAGCCCTGCCTACCACACTTTCCTCTATAATAAAATGTGGATAATAATAGCACCTACTTCATAGGGTTGTTTCAAGGATCAAATGAGATAATATTTGTAAAGTACTTAACACAATGCCTGGCACATAGTATATATTTAATAAATTCTTATTCTCTTCTATCCCTCATAAGGTAAAGAATAAATTCCCCCCAAACTTATGTGTATTTGCTCTGAATGAACATCTGGGCATGAGGCTGATATCCAGATACTTATTTAGATGTACAGAATGCCTACAGAGTTGAACGTCATTTATATTGTATAAGAAATCATTTTTCACTAAAATAGTTCCTATGGAAGTGGAACCTTTTAAGAAAAAAGTCAAAGATTTTTTTATTTAAAGAGAATAAGTAAAGAAAAATAGAAAAAAGATGAAAAAGAAGCATAGGGAGGGAAAGAATGAAAGACAAGTCAAAGCTGAAACTCTTAATAAAAGATTATTTCCATATATTCAAAAGAAGTCTAAGCCCTCTGACAGAATTAATCAAAGATAAAAGAAAATAGAGTTTATTTATGGTTGAAATTTACTTGAGTTTTTGGAACTTGAGTTCTAAAAACCTTTTGATAAGCTTATCAAAAACAAGAGTCCATATTTGTAAGCATTTTCTTACCAAGAGACAGATAGCATTTTATCTAGCAGTCAAGTCTGATTGCAATGGATAAAATGATTAAGAACATTTTACAGATCCTCTATGGTTTAAATAAGAGTAGTTTCAATACAAATGACAAAGTCAACTGACTTAAAAGTCTTCCTAAAGAGCAGAACACTAAGTGTGTGGCTGCCATTCAGGGAAACGTAAATTATCTTGTCAATGACAGGGTGCATGGTGCATCCTTGCATTATTGCCAATTGTTTGGCTATGTATATCTCTCAAACACTACCATGGCTGCAGAAAAGGCCAAGTTGCTGTATTGCCTTCAAGAGCTTTTAAGTTTCAAAACCAAACCTCAAAGTGCACGCTTTGTTTTCTACAAAATATGTCTGATAAGAGAGGAACTAATGAGAAGAAATGCATCAAGGAAGCTAGCTACTCCTTCAGTGTTTCTAAAAATTCTGGGCTAAAGCATGAAAGCAAAGAGACAAAAGTCTCTTCCACTGACTCTATTCCATAATAATAATAATAATACTCAATTTACAGAATCACAGGATTTCAGAGTTGGAAGGGATCTCAACATTCCCTCTCTGGATCCCAGTTTACTCAATTCTAAAAAGAGAAGGTTGAACTAAGAAGCCTCGCAGGTCTGTTTTGGCTCTAAATCTGTGATCCTATGATCTTACGATCTCATTTAATTCATACCCCACAAAATGTAACACATCTGACAAGTGCTCAAGAGCTTTTGTTTGAATATTTTCATAGGAAAAGATACTGGCATAGTTTGTCATCTCCTTCTCCAGCTCATTTTACAGATGAGGAAACTGAGGCAAACAAGATTAAGTGACTTGCCCGGGGTCACATAGCTAGGGAGCATCTGAGGCCAGATTTGAACTCATGAAGATGATACTTTTTGATTCCAAGTCCAGTGCTCTATCCACTGCACCAGCAGCTAGATATCTATAGTTCCTTTGACTGGTCCTCATAAGTCATGCTAACAGTATCAATGTCCTACCTAAAATGTGGAGCCCAGAACCAATGCTGCAGATGTGGTCTGATTGGGGCAGATATAGTAGCACTTTCACCTCATTATTCCTGGAAATGCTGCCTCTCAATTTTTACCATGTAATCAATCTATCAACAAGTATTTATGAGGTGCCTACTATGTGTTAAGCACTGTGCTAGAGGATATGAGGACAAAATGAATCTGTCGCAGTGTTTAACAAGCTTTCTTTCTATCAGGGTAAACAACATATACCTACATTCCAAAATACAATATGTGCAAAATGTATACATTTATATAATAAATTATACAATTTGCATACTATATACTAAATATAAAATATTTACAAAATAAACACAAAGTAATTTGGAAGTAGAAAGAACAGCTGGTAGAGGTGGGGTAAGGATCAGGGAAGCCTGGGTAAAAGCCTGTAGCCTAGTGAGCCTAAGAGAAGGTAAGGAGGGCATGCCTTTTAGTGGCAGCCTGAGGTAATGAAAGGAGGAGTTGACTGTGAGTCGGGGGATATGCTATGCCACTATATGAAGCAATTTGGACTACTCGCTAAAATTCTATGGGACTTAAGTTTCCTGATTTCCAAAATGAGGCAGTTGTACTGGAAGATATAGCTTTCCAGGGTACCCAAGGTTAAATCATCATAATTGTCCCAAAATTTATTTCTTGGAAGTGTTTGTCTTCTCACAATTCAATGCAAAACAGTGGATAAAATGAATGGGTTCAGTTCCTTCTACTAAAACAGGCAACATTGACATAAAAATGTAAGCCAGATCCACACAACGAAACAGATTAGTGAATAATGTAGATGGCGGAGAGAAACCACACGCTGTGTTAGAACATTTATAAGTGAGTCTGTGTATCTGATATGTTATCTGGTAGTTGATCCTTAAGCCAAATGGCAACTTCATGGTAAGAGTTGCTGTTTTAAGCCTCCTTTCTCCTCTCTTCTCTCTCCTCTCTCCCCTCCCTTCCCCTCCTCCTCCCCTGTCCTCCTCTCTCCTTTCTTCTTCTCTCTCTCCCTCTCTTCCCCTCTCTGTCTCTCCCTCTCCCTCTCTCTGTCTCTCCCTCTCTTTTTCTCTCTCCCTCTCTGTCTCCCATTCTCTCTCTCCCTCCTTCCTTCCCTTCTTCCCTTCACCTCCCCTTTAACTCTCTGTCATGCAGACCTGTGTTTTTCTAAGTGAAAATTTTTCTAAGTGAAGTGAATTGTAAATTACAGTTTTAAAGAGTAGGATAGGGATTGGGCCTATGACTTCATTGATAGAGGCAACTCCCAGATGAGGAAATTTACTTTACCAATGCAGGTCAGCACCTTCTTTACAACTAGTAGTTAGAATGCCTAATCTGGACTCAGAAATACCTGAGTTCAAATCCGGACTCAGACACTTCTATCTGGGTGATCTTGGGCAACTCACTTAACTGTTATATGCCTCAGTTTCTCCATATGTAAAATGGGAATAATAATAGCACCTACCTCCCAGGATTGTTGTGTGGATCCAAACCTTAAAGCAAATGCTAGCTATTGTTGTTAGAGCCAGATGGCTTGGCCAGGGACACACACGTAATGTGGTCAGGCACAGAACTTGAACCCAGGACTTGACTACAAGACCTACTCTCTCTCCACTGTGCTACAACTACTTCTCCACCTAGCAGCTGATGTTTATATCACGCTTAAAGTATTGTGAAGAGTGTGATGTATATTGTCACATTTAATCATCACAATAATCCTGTGAGGTGGTGCCTTTATTATCTCCAAACATGAGGTTTAGAAAGGTTAAGTGACTTACCCACAGTCACACAGCTAGTCAGTATCTGGGATCCAAAGCTAGGCCTTCCTGAGTCCAAGTCAAGAGCTCTATTCCTTATGGCACCCATCTTCTCAGTAATGAGGCATAGTGACTAGAAGGCTAGCCCTGGAGTTAGGAAGACCTGAGTTCAAATTCTACCTCTTACGCTAGCCAGGTGACCATCACTGAACCATTCTGAGCATCAGGAGCTCTCTTAAGTGTCAGGAATGTTTGCAATGTCTCTATTGCCCTAATACTAACATGGTAGGCAGATAGATAAACAGAGACTCTACAATCTTCATGACAGTGAGACTGTGCTGTCTTATGTTTGATATCAACTGATGGAAGGCTTTGTGTTACCAGGAGGGTGGCTCAGGAAGGATGTCAGAACTGGGAAGGTGTCCTAGGGTTAGAACATTTCTCTTTAAGATGAATACATTTAACTACTTACATCAAACAGCATTTTGGAGGCAACTCTTCAGATGGACAATTCACCTTCTGGTTCATAAATGCTAATTGATTCAGATCAATGATCTACCACAAACACATGACAGAGAAGCACAGTACAAAGTAGTACTTAGAGCTGCAGTAGGGATGCAGCACATTACAGTAGATCCTGGATTCTAATTCTGATTGCCACTTATAGCCTGGGACACTTTGGTCAAGTCACCATAACCACTCCAGACCTCAAGGAAGCTGGACTTTTTAACTTCAAAGGTCCTTTTTCAGCTCATAATTTATTATCTTAAAAGTGTACTAAAGTACCACAAATTAGGTACCACTAATATGCCAGGCACTATGCTAGGCATTGAACATACAGGTGCAAAAAATGAAATAATGCCTCCTCTCAAGAAGCTTACATTCTAATGAGACAAACAAGTAGATAGATAGATTATATATGTATGTATGTGTGTACGTATGTGTATGTATATGTATATACACATATGTATATGTATATGCACTTATACATCTATACATATATATGCATAGAATATATACATGTGTGATATATAGATGTGTGTACATGCATACATGTGTGTGCACATGCACACACATATGTATCTGAAATCTGATAGACCTCAAATCCATTGGTGAGCTAGGTGGGTGTCTACACCAAGCATGTGAAGACTTACCCTGGCAAAATGGATAGATGAGAACAATTTGTTCCAATGGCCATGAAGGTGGCTGAAACATACACTGTGGGGTACTTAGAGCTTGGTCAAACATCAAAGACACCAAGGCCATCCAATGTATCCCAGTTGTCTTGACTTTTATCTTGCCACTGGACTTCAATAACTCTGGAAGAGAAAGTAAGGCTGACAACTTTGTGCAACTCTGTCTTACTTAGATTCAATTCATGCACAGATCAAGACATCACATGCAATGTCATTGGTGAGTGATTTCTAATCACTCAGTCTTTGAAAACGAAGGACAAACAACAACACATACATTTGTACAGTGGGGTACATACACATACACACACACACAATAAATAGAAATGGGATTTTTTGGAAGGTGCCACAAAACCAGGAGCAATGGGTCACAACTGCAGTCCTTACTACTGGAGAAGGTCCTGAAGCTACTGGATTGCTTCATAGCTAGATTCAAAGTCAGCAGACCTAGAGGGTAAATCCAGTTTGTGCCACTTAAACACTTGGCTATATTGGGAAAACCACTTGAACATACTTTATTCGTTTGTAAAATAAGGGCACTAAGATTCTTGGGACTCCTACATGGCTAAATCTATTCTCCCCTATGACTTGGATTTGTATCCAGCTCTGATACCTTATTTCCTGTGTGTGCTCAGGCAACTTAATTCTTCTCTCTGATATTCAGTTTCCTTATTTATAAAAATAAAAGGGTTGGGCTAGATGTCCTCTGAGGGATCCTTCCACCTCTAAATCTATGAGCCTATAAACATGGGGGGAGTTGTGTTATCTCTAATATGTCACTAGGGGGAACCTAGGAAAGAGAATGAAGAGCTCAGTATAATTCATTATCCCTGTAAAATCATACAAATTCATGTCTTACCAGTAGAAAATCATTTGCATCTTTTCATGTGGTAAAATGGTGATGACAATAAACATTTGTATTTGTTTTTTGACATGCCAGAACTTATATATCTATATTGGGGTCCATTACTAGAATGTAAAGGTTCTACATTGAAGACTTAGATAAGCCAGTTGTGGGAAATAACATATTAAGGGCATATAAAGGGGAAGAGAGGGTCAACAAGCTTAGCAGATAAGGTCAGCATCCATTCTCACAAGACAGGTAGCAGCTGTTATCTCCCAAAGTTGTGACAGTATACCAACCCACACACACCAAAGATGCAACCGGTGGTGTGCTTGTATTGACTCCCAAGAGTCAATTGTTAAATTTCCAGTGTGACCACTTATACCTGAAAAATCAGAAAATGTTACAAATCAGGGTTTGTTTGTTTGTTTTTATTGATTGTCTATACTTAAAGTGATTGAGAAAATGTTATTAATTCAGATTAAACATAAAAGTGTGTCATGCATATATTTTTCCCTAGAAAGCTGGTTATCAAACATTTATTAGCAAGCTCCTGGATCCAGCCAGCAACTTCAGAGCAAGGCAAGAACAAGATGCAGAAAGAATACACAGAAGGAATCACATGCAGAAAGACTTTCATCAGAGGGCAGCCAGACAGAAGGAAGGAGTCTGTGATGCTCTTCCAAGAGGCTCCTCCTCAGACTTACCATGTCCTTGAACCAAGCTGTCACCAGTTTCATGTTTGGGCTCAGACCATTTTCACTCCATGAATCAGGAAAGCTTAGGGAAACAGAAGTGGGAGGGGGCAGCTACATGACGCAATGGCTAGAGCACCGGCCCTGGAGTCAGGAGGACCTGAGTTCAAATTTGGACTCAGACATTTGACATGTACTAGCTGTGTGACCTTGGGCAAGTCACTTAACCCCATTGCCTAGCTAAAAAAGAAAAAAAAAAGAAGTGGGCCAGATGATTTATAGATAGTTTTTTTCTGGACTAATTACGACAATCTAAATATGTTATGTAGGCCCCTTCAAATCAGTCACCTTAATAGACAAACTTATTCTAACTATGTTTCCAGTGTTCAAAACATTTTGAGAACTTTTTTTTTGGAATTGTCTTCTGAATCAAAGACATTAAGAGGAAAATAATTTCATTACTTTATGTTGTTTACTTGCTTTTCAGTTGTATCTGACTCTTCATGATGCCATTTGGGATTTTCTTAGCAAAGATACTAAAGTGATTTGCCTTTTCCTTCTCTAGCTCATTTTACAGAGATGGAACTGAGGCAAACAGGGTTAAGTGACTTGCCCAGGATCCCACAGTTAGTAAGTGTCTAATATTAGATTTGAACTCAGGAAGATGAGTCTTCCTAACTCCAAGCCCAGTACTCTGTCCATTGTGCCAGCTAGCTGCCCCTTATTACTTGATAATCATGGCTTATTTTTTAATGCCAAAATGGTATTAACCTGTTGGTTCTCTCCTCTTCTTTCAAAGACTGTATTCCAAATGAGTTTTGTTCCTAATGAGCACTGTTAACAAAGATCAGCTCCCTACTAAAAAGAAAAGAATTTGCTGCTTTTGAGGACTTTCATAGGACTGTGTCAAAAGCATTGAAGAGAATTCCCAAAGTTCTTAGCAATGGCAGAATGCTTAGTGTGTCTTCCATGGTCATCCTTTGGAAGTGACGACATTCGTCTGGTTGTTGCTCAGGGGCAGATCTCAGGTTGCCAGGTCTGTTGTTCTTAGAAGGATGCTACTGATTTCCATGTGTTACTGGAGTTTCCCACCTACTGCTTTTTCATGTGATTATCCAAGATGAGTGGGGCTGAAACCAGACCGTGGTTTTCCAAGAGCAGACAGTAGAAATTGAGATAAGACTTATACTCGTAACTCCCCCACCTTCTGGTTTCATTACGCTCTTGAAACTTAGGTCAATTTTGTGTAACATGTTGACAAAAATGAATTGCATTTCAGCCAACTTGACCCAGTTAAAACTTGAGCTGGGTAGATGCACTTTTGAGTTGGGGGATTAGATGTCAAAACTAGAAATGAAAACAAATGAATGTAATTAAAAGGGAGGGATGTAATATGAAAAATAAATTAAAACAAATCTTGGAGTTATAAGTGGACAGGAGCTGGTGATCGGGTTTCTAAAATGAAAAGCAAGCATTTTTTTAAGACTCTATTAAAAAAAGTACTTTTCTGATTACCTTCAACCTTTCCAAGAACATCTGCTCCTTATTTAGAATTAAACCATGAGAAATTTCATACTGAAAGGTGTTAGGTTTTGCTTACCTGAGAAATAGTCAGGAATGGAACAGCAGCTTCACCTCTGTCACTCACTTAACTGCCTTTAGGCAGAAGATCATAGAGGACAAAAACATCAGGCATTTGTCATTCCTAAAGACAGATGGTTCTTGCCCAACTCCTTGGACTGCAGTAGGTATTAGTCTAGGACATCCCTAAAGATATCCGTACAGGAGTTCAAGACAAAAATTTCAAACTCTTTCTGAGAACCAGTCAAAAGAAATGGGTATGTTTAGCCTAGAGAAGAGAAGACCAGGGGAATGTGATAGGAATATGAGTGTAATTCAAACACAGTATTTGAAGGGCTGTCACTTAGAAGGAGGATTTAGACTTGTCCTGCTTAGAACCAAAGGACAAAACCAATAGTCATAGTTAGAAGTTGAAAAGGGGCAAATTGAGGAATGATATAAAGAAAAACTTATTAATAATTAGATCAATCCCAAAGCAGAACAGCCTGATTCCAGACTTACTAGGTACTATGCTCCATGAAAGTTTTCAAGCAGAATCTACATGGGCACTCATAGGGTGTGTCATAATGGGGATTCTTTATTGGGTGTGGTTTGCCCTGCATGACAGATGAGTCACTTCTCATTTTGAAATTCTGTGATTCTTTAATTCTGTGTCCACTTCTTAGGCAATAGCAGCAAAGAAGGCATCAACCTTAAATCCTGCCCCTGAACCATTCACACACATACAAACACAGAGAGAGAGAGAGAGACAGAGAGAGAGAGAGAGACAGAGACAGAGAGAGAGAGAGAGAGAGAGGAGAGAGAGAGAGAGAGAGAGAGAGAGAGAGTGAGCGCTCCTGTGAAGGTCTAGGTCCTCTGGTTAGTCCTAGGATTACATATCAAACAGTAGGAAGTGACTGCATTCTTATGAGAGAGACAATGCCATAAATGGAGAGGACCCATGCCTCTGAGGATGATAAATGGCTTTTGGATTCTTTACCTCTTTGGGTTTGTTCTATCCTTCTTTGATGTAAAGGAGATTGAAGACAGCTATGACTTTATGACCTTTGGAAGGTCAAGAGAAGGAACGGCCAGAGGTCTGGGAGCTGAAGATTTGTTGGAAATATCATGGTGAAGAGGAAAGTACAGAAAAAGCTTCTTGACTCAGTTGAGACTTAGATACACACAGTAGCTGTGCCACATTTGGAAGTGAACTTGGTGAGGACAAAAGCTATGTCAAGTTTTGAGCCCACTCTCTCTGTACTACCCAGGTAGTATGAGGAGAATGTGCCCCACCTCCCACCCCCACCAAGTGTTGGGAGTAAATCTTTGTGACTTCTGTGTTTGCTCTATCTTTAAAGAAAATTTCACTTTGTAAAAGCTTTTTAATGGGTATTATTTGAACAAAAATTACATTATAAGTTAAGTTTTAAAAACTTGAAGTGGTAGATACAGTCTCTCTAACCCTGCTATCCAATCTCAGGCCTGGTGTGATAAATTCAAGCCTTAAACCCAATTCACTCTGGAATAGATTGGACAATAGGTCCCTGCCCAAGCACCACTTAATGGCTGTTTTTTGGGGCCCCCCTGGCTCAGAGTGAATGTAAATAGTAAATGTAAATAGTAACTGTTTCTCTTTTGGCCAGCAAACCTCCCAGTTTGATTTGATTTGATTTTTTTTATTAAAGGGGCTATCCCTTGACCTGAGAAAAGCTTATCTAGAATGGACAGAAATAGACTTCAGTCATCGTCAGGGGTGGGGAACCTTCGGTCCAAGGCCACATGTGGCCCTCTAGGTGCTCAAGTGCTCAAGAATCTAAACCGTCAAAGGGCTGTACTTGAGCACCTAGAGGGCCACATGTGGCCTCAAGGCTGCAGGTTTTCCACCCCTGAACCCATTACCTTTCATTCACACACCTGTGAAAGTGTACCACAGAGTGTATCTTTATATTTAAAGAATGATGTAAAAGCATTTATTCAGTGCTTATTATGTTCAAAACACTATGCTAAGTACAAGGGATACAAACAGAGAGGCGAGATAGTCCCTGCTCTCAAGAAGCCTAAATTCTGAGAAAAACAGTAGTTCTAGGAGGCTTTAGCTATCAGTCAGATGGAAAAAAGATTCATGTTCCTTAAGTTGATGTGGGAAAGCCTACGGGAGTACATCTTCGTTAATGCCATTTCTACTGATAAAACCGTTTCTGTTTATAATGTCAAATCATTTGACAGCGTCAAGGTCTTTAGTGATAAGAGTTGTCTTTTCCGGGTCTTCAGAATTAGTGTAGGTTGTACAATTGTTGCTTCCCTGGATGACACTTGCTGAGGGTGAGATGAGAGCAAAGCTTACGGTCTGGTAGGTGTTGCTATTTTCAGGATGCCCATTGGTGGCAGTAGGTTAGCAATTAGTATTGGTGGCAGTAAAGAGGGTGGACCCCTTCTCCTGCAGAACCTGGCTCAAAGCAGGGCCCATGGTTTCAGGGACTACTATTTCTAGGGTTCTTGGTCTTGGGCACTCTCTATCAGGGTCTGAGAGGAAGTGGTATTGGAGATAGTATCATTGGTTTGACTTGCATGGGACGTGCCATCTACTGTCTCTCCCTCAAGGTATCCTGCTATTTTAGCTAGGCTGGCTTGCCTGTCCCATTGGTAAAGGCATCTTACCTCTTGTCCATAGGGCTTACACCTTAGATGATGGCTGTACTTGCTTAGCTCTGTTAGGTTGCCAATCAATAAACATTTATTAAGCATCCACTATTATAAGCTCCTTGAGAGCAGAAACTGCCACTTTTCATTTTTATGTCCTCTTTGCCTAGCACAGTGCCCTGTTCATAGGAGATGCTTATGTTTGTTGAATTGAATTGTATACTCTTCCTCTTTAGATTCTAAATTCTTTGTAAGCTGAAACTATTTACTCTTTGTACCACTCACAACTCATGCTGATGTCCATAAAGACTGATCCACAATTCTAAGTAGACAATAAATTAGGAAGATTCTCGGAAGGTCAAAGTGTCACCTGAATGAGCATTCTAATTGTATGGCTCAATTACAGGGTCATCTAAGGACTTGAAGGTAGGGTTTATCCAACCTGTCAGACCAATTCGTCCCTCCTCTTGGCTGTTTGTCAAACTGTAGACACAGCCCTGCTCTTTTAGAAGAGTAGAAAGACCAGTATTGTGGTTCACATGTCCTCTTTAAATAATTAGGACTTTCCAAAGGATACTTTTTGAAGTTTATAGAGTTTATAGAGCACAGACAAGTGTGAGAAGTGGATTTAGTTGGCCTTTTAACAGCACAGCAATGTGTCTCACTTTAAAGACTTTCATCTGTCTGCAGCTATTAAGTTGAAAGTTATAATCCATTGCACAAGATTTGCAACGCCACCAGCTTATTTCACTTCAAAACTCTAGTTGACCAACAGTTTTATTGAGTAAATCTTTGATGTTCTTACACACACACACACACACACACACACACACGCAATCCCACATACACACTCATACCCCAACTCTTCTAGTTCTTCTACTAATAAAGAATATGCTATATACAATTATACTGAAGTGCAGATGTAAATTGCACTTGTTAACTATGAAAAATTCTAAGACATTTAATCCAGATTCTAGTTGGGACTCACAGTTCATACTGTGGACACATCACTAATCACTCATACTCTTTTTTTCTCATACTCATGATCTTTCTTACTCTCTACCCTCTGTCTCCCTCCTACTTCCAGCTTCACATATAGAATACCAGAGCTGGAGGGGACTTTAGAGTGGAATATGAACCCAGGTCCACTAACCCCAAACACAATATTCTTTCCATTGTATCTCACCTACCTGACATTAAAAAAAAAAAACTTTGACAATTTTAGTTGTCCAACAAGGGAATGAATTCCTGCTGTCAATAAAGGGACTCAAGCAATTATTCAATTATGTAAAAGAAATTCTGCACCAGGCAAGAATTTGAGCTAAATTACCTAGATCTCTTCCAACTCTAAGATTTGAACATCTATGGCTCTAGTTATAGATTATTCAGAGGTCTAAAAAAAAGTCTGTGGTTCTGTTTATAGACTATACAGATTTAGGAAGAAGAGGGACTTCAAGAGCTGGAAAGAATCAGTAGTACAGGGGCAACAAGTAAAAGGAAAAAGAAAAAGAAAGGCTGAGCTGTGGTAGAGAAGGGAGAGATCAAGGAGGGCCATTGGCCTCCATAGACATCTCAGAGCAGAAGTCTTGGCTGAAGCTACTAGTGGGGAAGCTCTAAGAAAAGGTCTGCTATCCATTCCACTTCCTATCCCTGTGTTTATCCATTAACAGATAATATAACATATGCTACCTATTTCTTTACCCTCAACTTTTCTGATGACTTTAAGTTTGTTATTCCTCAGCCATAATGAGAAAAGGGGTTAGATAGAAATAAACATAAATTCAAATTAGGGCAGAGAATCTATTAGGAATACTTCTAACTGGGGGCTCTGAACTATTATGGCTGTACTCCTCAATTTCAGTTTAACATAAATTCCATAAAGAAGCAAAAGAGAACATACGGACTTGAGGGACCATTGGTTATATTGCCACTAAGCTGAAAAAAAGAGCTAATTATTGTAATAGCATGTAACATATTAAAGTCCAAAGACAAAGGAGGTAGGGAGAAGAGAACAGTGACAAGTATTACCCAGCCAACAGCATCCTCTACAATAACAACCACAACCACCCTAGATAAGATCAAATTTCACCATAATGTCACACCTAGAGATCTTTGCTGTGGAACCACTTTTAGGCAAAATCACCTATGATAATATAACATCTCCCAAACTTTATCATGGCACATAGTAAATACTATATAAATGTTAGTAGTTATTATCATATTCTACATCATAGAAGAGCACTCATATCATCAGCTCTTTCCCTATCATTGTCTTGATGTGAGCAGAGCAGAGAAGAGCATACAAAGGCCAGAAGAAGGAAGGAGAAAGGAAACTCTCCCCACCTACACCTCTCACACAACTATAGCTTCTCACACTGTTCCAGAAGCCATACTCTACTTACATGCCATCACTTAACACTATCAATGTATGAAGAATAGAGACTGTTGAGAGGAAACCACACATAACATTAGTAAGTTGAAAATAAGTTGATAACATCCTCTAGCATATAAAACCATTAAGTTTCAATTTGTATGGCATTGTTAAGCCAATAAATAAATAAATAAATAAATAAGAGATGTGTTTCTGATTGCTGGAGTTTACATGTTTTGCATGAATGAGTGAAAAAATTTTTACTGTTACATGGAACAAATAAGGTTTCTCAGGACATGTTTTGTTGAGATTTACCCCATGAAAGAAATTACATTCTAATCCTCTTGCATAGCATAGAAATTTGAGAATTAACCAAGTCTGCTTCATGATTGTTGAAAAAAAGAAGGCAGGAAGGCAAGGCAAGGCAAGGCAAGGCAAGGCAAGGAAAGATACAAGTTGTCCCCCAAGTATCTTATTTGGTGGAAGGAAAGAAGGGAATTTATCCCTAAATACCATTCCTGTTCACTCTTCTGCTCCATCTGACCAGCCTCTTACCTTTGTCCTACTCCTATTCCACACAATAACAAGGCAGGCACTTTGTATTTGGGGAGGGCAGGGAGGTACCCACCTAGAACAATATTGAGTTATTTATGCTTTAGTGAGAAAAGGCTCTGGACTTGGAGTCAGAAGAAACAAATCCTGTCTCTGCCACTTACTAGCTATGTAGTATTCATTGGGCAAACTCATTTCTGTCTAGACTTTCCTTAGTTTCCTCATCTGTAAAAGAGTGAACAGGAATAAGTGACTTTTAATATCCCGTACAGATTCAAAGCCTATGACACTATGTACACAATCCACGTGTCAGCTCCCAGAGGTGGACAGGGTTGGAAGTGATACTGGCATAGTTAACAAACTACACAGAGATGTATTGAATGTTTTTGTCATTGACCAATATTTATAACCTTGGGTGTCTATAACAATGGTGTATAGAATATAGGTAGTAACAGATGACATTTCTCTAGCATTTAAGGTTTAAAAAGCTCTTTAGAACTTATGACAACCCTGGAAAGTAACAATAGGCGTCATTATCCCTACTTTATAGATGAGAACACTGAGGCTCAGAGGAGATTGCAGAGTCACATAGCATTAGGTGGGATTCATATTCAAGTTTTTTCCTGCCTCAAAGACCAGCATTTTTTTCCCACTGTACCATTTACAAAGTGACTTTGATTTTTTAATTCAAGGGTAAAAGTCCACTAAAATTTTGTGGGATGATACTCAAAACTAAAATATGGCAATGGAAGGGAATTTTAAAATATAACTAAAAGTTGGCAAAGAAGCACTAGATGTTAAGAAGCACGAACAAGAAGGGTCCAAGATTTTGTCAGGTAAGAGGCAGGCTCCAATCCAGCTGCTATTTGGATCAAACCTTGGATGGTTTCCTGAAGTAAATAGAAGTTAAGTGACTTGCCCAAGGTCACACCATCCATAGGTTTGAGACCCAACATTTGAACTCAGAGCTTTCTAACTCCGAGCCCAATGTTCTGTCCACTATCAACATCATGTTGCCTGTCACATAGGAATATTATAGTCTAATAAATAGATAAGAATTATACCACATTAAGCCAAAAATTATGCATAAAATCCTACTCTCAAGCCTCGTCACAGGGTAGAGACAACCCCATGTTCGTGAAGATCATGCCAGCAGGGCAGAAGCTCTGATCAATTCTTCAGTGTTAGAAAAGCTTTGAGCATGGACCCAAACACAGACTGAACCTACCATATAAGGGCCACCCCAGCTCAGAATGGAGAGTCACATCACCAGCAGATTGGCCCCTAGATGATTAATCCTTTGTTAATAGTAATCCATGCAAAAAAAATAAACAAATAAATGAATAAATAAATGATTATTCTCTGTCCTCTTTGACCTCCTTCTATTTCCAAAATGATGATAGAGGCATACCTTGTTTTCTTGTGCTTTGCAGATATTGCTTTTTTTTTTTTTTACAAGTTGAAGGTTTGTTGCAACCCTGCATCAAGCAGGTATTAGCACCATTTTTCCAACAGCAGATACTCACATCATTTCTCTGTGTCATATTTTGGTAATTCTCACAATATTTCAAACTTTTCATTATCATTGT
Source organism: Phascolarctos cinereus (assembly GCF_003287225.1). Classification (NCBI taxonomy): domain Eukaryota; kingdom Metazoa; phylum Chordata; class Mammalia; order Diprotodontia; family Phascolarctidae; genus Phascolarctos; species Phascolarctos cinereus. The sequence goes on from NW_027556180.1 coordinate 84,005,876, forward strand.
ATCTGTTATTGATCTATGATCAATGACCTTTGATGTCACTATTGTAATAGTTTTTGGCTGCCACAAACCACGCCCATATGAGACAGTGAACTT